>NC_080021.1:78065603-78367894 GCF_030020395.1 Manis pentadactyla | reverse complement strand
TCCCTGGAACAGGAAGCTCTATTTACACTGTCTTGGAGCCTGGTGCTCATCCATAAAAGGGAAAAGAGTCCTTTAGGAAAAGGGCAGGGTGCTTGGAAACTCTTTAAAAGTGAAAGCTTTGTGACTGGTTTCTGTTGTTTTACACTGTTGGTTGATACAGCTTTTCAGAATATAAAAACACATGCTCTTTGGACTAGTTTGAATACTAAATCTGAACACTGACATGACAATAACAAAAAATATGGGGAGAGTGTCATGTGAACATTGTGTGCACATCTCCAGAGTGCACACCTAGAGCAATTAGTTCCTTCCTTAGCCTTCTAGAACAGAATCCCATGCAGATATACTGGTTTACACATGAATTATTCATCATACTTTAAATGAAGAAGAAGTCTTATCTAAACTTTGGAATATAATGTTTAGGTCTCTGGATGATTACCACTGATTTCCCATGCTGGTGTCTAGCATGTAACTCCTCTTCCATTGGCTGATAGACACACTCGATGAGTGATCTGAATCCCAAGTCAACAATGGATGTGGATATGCTGGGAAAAGAAGGTAATTCTGGGGTAAGGGGAGCTTTGAGAATCAGAGTTCCTGGGGGGGATTTTATTGTAACAGTCAATAATTATTCAAAATAATTGTTAATCACACTCACTGTTCATAGTGAGTATGAACAATTAATATGAATTGCTACAAAGCACTGAGTTAAGTGCTTTATGCACATAAAAGCATTTAACCCTCATGATAACCTTGTGAATTAGGTTCTATCAGAATTCCCAATGTACAGATGGTACAGGGAGGCCAAGTAACTTGGCTAAAGTCATGGTAAGTAGTGAAGCCAGGGCACAAACCCTGGGTATTGAATCCCATAGAATGGTGCCCTAACAGTGATGCTCCACTCTCTCCTGCCCCATGCCTAACTGTGTTCTAAACAGTTTGGATGCATTAGCACTTTTAATTTAACCAACACAAATAATGTGGCAAGTTTCATGAGCTACAATATTCAGTCATTCTTCATCGATTCAGCTCCTGCCAACACCTAGGACTGTACTTTCATTAAATACAGTGATTCTGATGTCATTGCAACTGGAGGAATAGGCTCAAGGCCAGTGTCCTTGATGTCCTGGGAAGAGATCACTGTCCGTCCAGTCCCGCCTGCCCCTGCTATCACTTCCACCCCAGGCTTTTGCAGCCCCACATGATGCAGGGTTCTCCGTGTGTCACAGAGGATCCCCACCGTTGCGTAAGTTTTCACTGCCAGGAAACACTCCCCTACCTTGTAGCTACTCCAGTTCACTTTTCCAACTGCAGCTTACCCATGGCCTTTCCTGACTGCTGCAGAGAAGGTTAATCCTTGCTTCCTCCTCTGGGCTCCCTGGGCCCCGTCTGCTCTGCTTACTGCCTGTAGACTGGCACATCACCGTTGCTCTGTTACTGTACCAGCCTGTAGGCTCTCGAGAGCAAAGCTGTATCTTATGCAACTGTGATGTCCCATTACTTCACCCAGTGCCTCAAATAGAGTCTGCAGTCAGGACGTGTGGAGTTGGCTTGTTAAACTGATTATATTATCTTCTGTGGGAGTTACTTTCCCAAACCAGCACGACTCTGCCCTGAGGACTGAGGGGAACACCTCAGGAGACTGAGAAGTTTTGGGTTCCAGGCATCTGGAAGTCACTGGTGACCCTAATAAAAGTCACACTGAAGAGAAATACAAGGGAACCAGAAGGGGGAAAAAGCAACATGAAAGCTATAGACACCCACTGGAGACATTCAATTACTGAAGGGAGGCAGCTAATAGGCCAATAGCTGAGGGATGCAGGGTTGAAGAGTGGTTTTTGCTTTGTGTTTGTCTAGCTATTATTGCTCCGATGACAGAGACCTTGGCATATTTAAGGGCAGAGGGCATGTGGGAGGGGAAGGGAAGATGAAGGCAATGAGCACAGCCTACAGTCTGCGAGGGAGCAGTGAGCACTTCCTCGCCGCGTGACCAGATTCCCCGGTGGGGTGCCTAGAGCTGTCATGTTGCTTCTTCCACTTCTGGTTCCTTCCCATCTCACCTCAGTATGGTTCTTCTTAGGGTCACCAAGGACCTCCTTGCTGCACCCACAAACCCCTGCTCAGTATCTTTAGGTCCAGAGCAGGACGGGAAGTAGGTGTTTCTGTAGAAAGGGGATTGGCCACTCTCTTGTACCAAGAGAAGAAAACTAAGGTGGATGCAGGTGGTGGTGTAGACTTGGTGGCACGAAGTCAAGGGAGGTCTTGTCTCTATTTTCTGTTTTTTATGAAATACGAAACAAAGTCAATGAGGAAGAGGTGGTACATGTTTGAGGTTGAAAGAGATAGAAATTGTTTGAAAAGTGTTTTCAGCAGACAGGAGAGTAAGTGCATCAGGGAACTGTAGTGAGATTACCAGCTGAAAGGGACACCCATGTGGCTGGTGATCAAGAGGACAATGATGCTGTCTGCCTCCAGCAGTGCCCACTGTCTGGTGCAGGGAAAGATAGTGAGTTTAGTTGTGTTCATTCAGACTCGAGTTTGCCAGGCATGTGCAACAAATGTCAGCTTAGAGTGTTTGCAAGAAAGTGGTTGGCATGATAGCCCAGAATCTACTGCATTATTGGGCAAGTTAGCCAAGAAGGGTCCCACACAAAGGGAGGAAATGGGGAGGTGTGCAAGTCACCCAGAGGTAGAAGGATGGCTGTGGTGGGAGTCCTCATGCCAGAGCTGCTGTGACAGTGTTTATGGCCAGCAAGGAGGATGTTTGAATTCGTGATTTGGGGAGGTGGAGCAGTTTCAAGAGATAACACAGTTCAGACTTCACATTCTGCTCCGTGAGAACGGAAAGTTGTGGCCCAGCAAAGAACAAGGTCATTGGGTCAAGGAGCTAAGAGGTCATGGAGACGGATGTGTCCAGGATGAAGGCAAATAGGCAAATGTAAGGATGAAGAGGAAGAATCCGATTCCAGAGTCTTTAATGAACGGCAGTGAGTGTCTGGGCAAGGCCTCAGCAAAGCTCTGTCATTCTACCTTTTGAAAGCTCAATTGTTTGGTGAGAGGAGGGGTAGGCTAATCTTGAGATGCCCTGGTCATCAATTTAGGAGCCATAATACTTTTTAAATTATCCGCAAAAGAATGTATTATTTATTGGTGCCAGGAAAAGACCCAGAAGGAATAGATCTTTAGAAAAACATCAGAGAAGTTGGTAGAAATTATGCTAAAACAAACTGCACCCACTTCACAGTCTCACAACCCAGCTTTGGCCCTGACTTTGTAGACTGACCAGCCTAGTGGTTTCAGCACATTAATATTTTCACCTAGGTTTCCCTTGCCCCAGCCCTGATGCCACTGTGGAGTCCACACCAGACATCATAAATCTGCTCGGGAGAGAGGTGCTCTGGTTCGTGCAGCTGGCAGGCAGCGAGGCCAACCCTCCAGTGCTGAGCTCTCCTCCCAACAAAGGTGGCCAAGATGGTGTTCTTCAAGTCTTGAGGCAACTTCTTGTCATTAGAAACAGAAACCAACCTGCTCCTCCTAAGCCTTCATCCCCCTCCAGACTCCTCTTCCTTGCTCCCTAAGAAGAACCGCTGGCACTTCTTGAGGACTTGGGACCTCCAGGCGCTGTTCCAAGTGCTGTATGCACATTATTCTATTTAAACGCAGCAAGGCAACACTCGGTGAGGTTCTGCTACTATCATCCTCATTTTCAGATGAAGACTCTGAGGCACAGAGAGTTCAGCAATTTTCCCAGGGCCACAGGGCTGCCAAGAGCTAGAAGTGGCATCTGTCGTCACAGTCTGCACCTCTTACCTCCCGGGTGAATGGCACCACCACCCTCCCTGGAGGGACCTGGGTCCCACGCCATCACCCTTCACCCACCCCCACTGCTGCCTTGTAGCCACCCTCTCACATGGCTCCCTGACGCTCCTGGCCCAGGCCCCTGCCCCTCTCACTCTGAGTCCCTAAATCTCCTTCTCCCGTGTCCTGTCACTCACTCTAAAACACAAAGCTCAGGCTGCAAGTCAGAGGCTTTAAATTCTTGGCACACACACGTGGTTGATGCCTCCCCCCTCACCCAGGTTTTATCCTCACCTCTCCTCTGTCTCTCGCGCCCCCTCCAAACTCCATGCTTCATGCTGACTCTGTCGCCTCCAAGCGTTGGCCTCTGTGCTCTATTTTGAGCACGTTTCTTGTTTTTCCAAACATGCCACCCCTGCCTTGTTTTACCAGATTCTTTTCGTCTTTCAGGACTCAGTTTCCCAGACCCAGGTCAGAAATGTCTCCCTAAGCTCCCGTGGCAGCCAGAACACTAAAGTGTACTTCTGGCTTACTGTCTGTCTCCTCCCCCTGGCTGTCAGCCCGGTGAGGACAGGCCACATGCCATTCACCAGTGTCTCTAATGCCTGGAGGAGTCCGTGCTCTTGGGAACCAGCTGCTCAGGAATTGTTGTTTCAGTAAGTGGAAGCAATGTGAGAGCAAATGACCCCTCAGGGTATTCCTGTGTCCTATGTTTGTGAGATAATGGAAGAACTCATCAGCACCTAACACAGGGGTGCCCACTGTGTCTCTGGATTGTTTACCTTATAACACAAGTTTTAGACCCAATAACTTCAGCTTATTAAATCTAAAGCTCCCCGCTGGAGTGTTAGCTCCTTCCCTGCAGGGTGTTCCTTTCTTTGCAGCCATATTTCCAAGTAAGGAACTTGTTACTCAAATTCACGTTTGTTTTGTGAAATGAATTCTGGTCCTTACAACAACCTTACAGGGTTAATATATTCTCCCCATTGTACAGGAAAAGAAACTGAAGTTCAGAGAGGTAAATATTGCATCCAAGGTTATGAAAGAGGTAGCAGCAATACCAGGATTAATTTTCTGCCATGCACATACAGACTTTTTCTACTATTCTGAGCTGCCTTGCAAAACCTTCTCAGCTATGTGAATTGGTCATTCAATTTAAAGAGAGGAATACATTTAATAAAAAAAATAATGCAAGTGAGGCAGAGTTTTCCTGTTTTAAATGAGAAAATGTACTGCTTATAAAACTAGATTTGTATGCAGTCAGCAAATGGGGTCGTATAAACTTCAAAAAACAATTAATGGTGAACTTAGCACCTGGAAGACAGTGCGGTTTGGGAACATAGGGCAATCAGAGACTCGGGCCTGGGTGGTCAGCTCCATGGGAAAACATAACTTGATGTGAACAGCAGTGCAGGACACAGACTGCTTTCTCCTGAGCACACCGTGTCTTCTGGAAACTGGCTTGAACAATTGAGCTGCTCATTGTAGCTGTACCGTTTTTTAGCCAGCATCAAAGGGCACTGGAATTAAGTCAGATTTTGTCTCATGGTCTAACGGAGGAGGCTGAAGAATGTTTTAATTTTGTATTATATCACTTTAGGATCAGGCAACTCCCAAAGAGATTTCCTCTATGATGAAATACATCTTTTTCTCCCCCTTTTACTTGAAGAGTTGCAATTTCTTAGTAAAGATTACTCAGCTAGTCCTTACCATAACCCATGAAGACAATATGTATTTTTAGTTTTGTCTTAACAGCAAGGAAATGCACTCACAGATGAAAATGATTTCACGAAGGCCATCCAGTGAGTCAGGCACAGGGCTGAAGTGGACACAGTAGGCACCCAGTTCTCAGTGATTTAACTTCAAGGCCCTGCAAATAATCTGAAAGAAAGGCTGTCTTAGAGCATCCTCTTAAAATAATTTCAACGCCAAGTTTTGTTGTATGTTGGTGTCTGTTCATCAGCCATAGGACTACAGCACAGCACCCTTTCCAGTGGGAAAGCTCTCTTCAGTACCCGTGTGAGGATGGCAGGAGGTAATGGGTGTAAAGCATCAAGCACAGCATATGGGACACAGTAGCTGCTCGTAAAAACTCCACTGCCACCAAGCTCCCTCCCGTGAAATCTCAGGGAGGCTGGACTCACCTGTATTACAATTCCTCACAGTCTTTCTTCCTTATTGACCTGACATTTCTCTTCGTTCAGGTTTCATGTAGAAATGGAATGTGCTGGAGCTTCATCAGCCTTCTGTGCTTACACAGGCATCTATATTTTTCTCCATCCTATTTGCATGTGTAAGAATGTAGTTCTGCTTAATGATCTTAGTTATTAATTCATTAGGAAATAAAGAAAACCTACCTTTTGTCAAAACGATCTGGAGAGTCCAGTGATATGAGGAGTCTGAATTTCCCGAAACTGCCAGTGGCTCACACCCTGCCATAAACACTGACTTGGATTAAATATGCTGCTGATTGTCACTGGAGGGGGTCTAATCCTTCCACTTCATTTTTCTTATTAAAGTAGTTTACATACACCATTATATTAGGTTCAGGTGTACAACATAGTGACTCAACATTACAGGTGCTCACCACAGTAAGTGTAGTTACCATCTGTCACCATAGATATTTATTACAGTATTATTTCCTATGCTGTATTCCCTATGCTGTACTTTACATCCCTGTGACTTATTTATTTTATACCTGAAAGTTTGTACCTTTTAGTCCCCTTTCCCCTATTTTGCTCATGCCTCTACCCTATGGCAACCACCAGTTTGTTCTCCATGCATCTGTTTCTGTTTTGTTTGTTCATTTGTTTTGGTTTTTAGATTCCATATATAAATGAAATCATATGGTATTTGTCTTTCTCTGACTTATTTCACTTATATAATACCCTCTAGGTCCATCTGTGTTTTTGCAAATGGCAAGTTTTCATTCTTTTTTATAGCTGAGTAGTATTCCATTGTGTAAAATATAAATATAAAGACTCACATTTTCTTTACCCATTCATCTATTGATGGATATTTAGGTGGCTTACATATCTTGGCTATTGTAAATGATTTTTCAGTGAAAATAGGATGCATATGTTTTTTTGAATTAGTGTTTTCTTTTTTTAAAATCTGATTTTAATAGCACATACATCTCTCTAGGTCAGACTGTTAGAAGAGATGCTATAACAATTTCCATTGTAAGATATTTCCATTCTAATAACAAATATATTTCCCGTTTTATGTTATTTCATGGTCCATTTCTTGAAAATGAAGTAGTTCTTTTAGCCTATGCTGTACTGTTTAGAAATAGGATTGTATCTGTTCCTTAAAGTTTGGTAGTATCTCTGCTTAGGAAAGAAGATTTTTATAATCACTAAGAGAAGAAAATTTAGTTATTCAGTTCAGAATACTTAAATGTGATATAACTTCATTATGATCCTTTCTCATTTCATTTGATCAAATAAGGTGTGATAAGATTCTCACTTCTGAACAGTACAGTAAAAAATTCTATGATAATTTAAAAAATGAACATATTCTTACTTTTAAAAAACAAACTCTACCATTTGAGAGAAAAATAGATTTTTAATTTCCTTATATAATTTTAATACAGTTGATAACTAATATAAAGCATTGTAATTACTTTTAGAGCCAAATGAAATTAGGAGTTCACATTACAGGTGCAGTGTTATAAAATACTCTCCTAAAACAGAAATGTGTGTGCTGTAAACATTACCAGCCTAGACTTCATGATTAGGCCCAGCCTGCCAGCCCCTGGTCTCAGCACCCTGGTGCTCACAGACAGCCTTCCCGGGTCACAGAGCAATAAGTAGCTCCTCTGCTGGGCTGGCAGCACCAGGCTTCAGAGGTAGGCACTGCAGTGACCCACAGCACAGCTTGCCTCTGGACCACAGCCCTACACTCCCCAGCACTCCCTCACTGTGGCTTGGGCTTATGCAAACCCAGCCTGCCGAGAAGAATGGGAATGGCAGAGAAGAATTATGCAAACCCACTGCCTGCCTTGACCCTACTGGCTCCTTGTTCTCCTGCCTCTTCCCAGTCCCAGCTTCAATCACTGACTCCACTTCTGCTCACTCCTTAAATGTTTCTTGTTCCTAAGAGCGCAGTCCTGTGCCAGCTCCCCATACAATGGCTTATCCCTGAGTGATCTTCTCCACCACAGTTTCCCTTCCTGCCCATGCTCATGTGTCCCAGAGGTCAGCACATCAAACCAACACACCTAAAAGGGACCCAGCAGTCTCCCTCTGCAGACCTGCTCCTTCCCAGGTTGAGTGGGGGCTCCTCATCCACCACTTGGAAAAGCAATCTGGGAGAAGTGCGGCCACCCACAGGGGGCAAACAGCCATCTGGACAATCAGGACTGACTGCCTGAGGACACCCACTCCTGGCTGGCTGCCCTCTACTAGGCACACCCTTCACAATCCTTGCTCCTAATCACTGCCAGGGTGCTCCTTCTAAACATCATTCTGGTTGCGTTCTCTGTCTGCTTTCCCACATTTCAAGGACCTTCTTGGGATGAACTCCAACTCATGACCAAGTAGACAAGGTCCGTGATCATCCTTCTTTCCGCCTCTGATACTCCCATGTAGCCCATGCCTCAGACTCGCCCCTGCTCTAGTTGTGTGCCCTCTTACCTCCAGGACTTTCACATGCTGTTGCTGGGCCCAAGACACATTCCTGAATTTAGGTTGGGCATCTCCTCTTCCAGCAAAATTTCTCTATCACCATTTCCTAAGCCCAAACCTGAGTGAGGTGCCTTTCTGGAGCCCAGTGCTCCATACTAGGTCTAAAATCTGATTGTACCACATGTCACCTACTCATTGCCATTCTCTTCTATTAGACTGTGGTGAAACTGGGTTTGAATCCTGATCTGCTTGGGTCCAATTTTTGTTCTTTCCCCTGTACCGGCCCTTCACCAGAACCTTTGTTCAGTTCCTGGAAGCCAGGTAAATCTGTGTCCTTCCCCATTTCCCCTGTATCTGAGAAAATAAGAGCAATGCCTGCTCTTACCCATGTCTTCAGTCAGCAGTAGGTAAACAAACCCTGTACAGCCAGCTCCCTGCTGTTTCCACTGGCTCGACTTCAGCTTCCTGAACATGAATAAAATGAGTGGGTTCATTTGTTTCTAGCATATGCTCAAATAGTGTGGCGTGGTTCTACCACATATTTAGTTTTTTTTTATTTGATGAAGACAAATGAGAAAACAAAAAT
This sequence comes from Manis pentadactyla, assembly GCF_030020395.1. NCBI lineage: Eukaryota > Metazoa > Chordata > Mammalia > Pholidota > Manidae > Manis > Manis pentadactyla. The sequence continues at coordinate 78,358,882 of NC_080021.1, read as the reverse complement.
CACCCATAATTCTAATCAAATTTTAAGATATTTTGTGATTCCACAAAGTTATTTAAGTATACTACTCAAATTGTGAATTTCTTAAACTTTTATTGTGGCACTAAGTACAGTAATAAATAGTCTGTTCAGTGTTCTTGACTAGCTGACTATCAGAGTTATTATATTTTCTGTTATTCTCAATCACAATTAAAGAAAAGATAGACTTGGGGTCTTCTCTTGGCTGTGTGGATGCCTTCTTACACAATTATTGTGAAAAGCTCACTTTATTAGATGCAAGGACACCAGCAGAGAATAACTTACTTCCAGGCATTTGAAGAATTAGCAAAGGGGATCTTCTAACTCCATGTGCTGCTGGCTTCTGTGTTTGAAAATTTTCTTGCAACCTAGATGAAAAGAATGTGTATTAAATCCTCACATATCAGAGAATGGCAGCCAAGCAAGCCAGACATAGTAAGAATAAGAAAAATGCATTATCAGCTACTATTTCTTACTCTTGCTTTAAAAAGAAGAAACTTTGGCTTGTTTCTTTGTAAATCTTCATGTGACTTTTTTTTGTCTAATTAAACTATATTTTGCATCTAGATTAGGAAATGTGATTTTATTAAAGTAAGACATTTCTAAATGATTTCTTTCAAGTAAGTAAGAAGATAAAGTATGCACAGTAACTCTTGTGATGACAGGATGATACTTCTGTTTAATCAAGAGCTGCCTGTGCATTTATTTATACAAATTCTTCTAGTCAGGTTAATATTGTACACTTTCCTCATTTTGCCAGAGTCCCACAGAATAAAGTTAAATGACTTCCCCAAGGGCAAACATCTCCAGACTTAACTCGCCTTTTTTAAAGATCCTTTTTATTATGGTAAAAAACACATAACATAAAAGTCATCATCTCAGCCATTTTTAAGGGTCTAGTTCAGCAGTGTTACACATATTCACATTGTGGTGTAACAGATCTCCAGAAATTTTCATCTTGCAAAACTGAAACTCTGTACCCATTGAACAACAGCTTCTCATTTCCCTGCCCTGCAGCCCCTGGCTGCTACCACTTTAGTTTTTGTTTTTCTGAGTTTGACTTCGGATGCTTCATGTGAGTGGAACCATGTAGAATTTATCCTTGTGTGACTAGCTTATTTCACTTCCCATCCATGCTATAGTATGTGACCAACTTTCTTTCTCTTTTAAGGCTGCGTACTATTCCACTGTATAGATGGGCCACATTTTGGCAAGAAGTCCCCAAAAGCACTTAGAGAAACCTTCCTGCAGGAGATGCTACTTCCTGCAGGAGAGTCAATAAAATGAGAGTTAGTAGCTTAAGGGCAGGCTTAGCAGACTTGCCCAGGCAGTCTGGGAGTGACATAGGAACATTCCCTAACCAACAGTTCCCATGCTTTCCTTGGCAGACAGACTAAAGCCTAATGGGTAAAACAGAGCAGATGTGCAGTTTCTTCCATGGGGAGGAGGGGCAGAAACCTCAGTCTTCCCTCCTCTGCCTCCCTCCTTCATCAACCAAGGACACGTTGCCCTCGTGATCACACAAGGGTAGCAGGTACTGATTGGAAGGGGGCAATGGTGCTGGCAATGACCCGTTTATTGTTCAGGACTCTGGTTACACAGCTGTGTTCAGCTGGACAAAACTCATCAAGGTGTACCTTGAAGATATTATGCCAAGCGAAATAAGCCAGGCACAAAAGGACAAATATTTTATGAATCCACTTATATGACTTACACCCTGGAATAGTCAAATTCAGAGAGACAGAAAGTAGAAAGGTGGCTGCCCAGGCCTAGGAGGAAGGGGAGGGAGAGCTAGTGTTTAATGTGCACAGGGTTCTATTCTGGGAGGGTGTAAAACTTCTGGAGGTAGGTGATGGTGGTGGTAGTCACACAACCATGTGAATGTACTCAATGCCATTGAAGTGTGCACCCCAAAATGGTAAAAAAATGGTACATTTTGTGCTACGTATACTTTTACTATAATTTTATTTTACAAGATGAAAAAATTAATCTATTTATGACTTGTACACTTTTCTACATGTAAAATTATTTTTTTTGCCTAACCAAATCAGAGTTTTAATTGTTACTCTTTGGAAACTTTTAAGGCATGGTGTTTTTCCATTAGTTGGACTGGCAAATATTTGTATTTCATGAAGGACTGAAGGATAGTTCCTGCTTTTTCATCTCATCTCCCAAATCCAAACCCAGGATTTGCAACCTTGGTGACTCCCCCTCATTGCTATTTCCTGAAATTTGTCAGTGTTCTATTTATGCTTCTATTTAGATTTCCCTCTTCCAAAATGGTGTGTGCTGGCAAGCATGCCCTCCATTAATGAAAAGACTCAGTTCTCACCCAGGTTTCCTCTCAGTGAGGGTACCCCAGGGTTAGACCATCATCGAGTGATGTGTCCAGGGCCAAGCTTTCAAAGATTCTGTGATTATCAGGAAAACTTCTTCAGCTGAATGATTTTTTTAAACTTCCCTGTCAGCAGAAATAATCCTCCTGAAATAAATTGTTCACTTTGGGCATGGAAATCAAGGGTAAAATGTTAGAAGATATTTATTTAAGATATTTCTGCTGATTTAACATTATAATTTACTTAAAACATTCATGAGCTCCTTCTCTTTGAAAGAAAAATCACTCGCTTTTGAACAGTGTATGTTTTGATGAAGGTTCATAATTATGTGATAATAACACTAATTATAGAAAGCTACTTACTTAGATAAAACTTAGATTTGCTACAATTATAATCTGAAAAGTCACTATCCAGATTTTAATTGGGGGGGATTGTGTGTGCGTGTGTGCGTGTGTGTGTGTGTGTTCTCAATTCTCTTTGTTGACGAAAACAGAGAAGAAACTAATTAGAAGTTGTTTAAAATCCTAATTACATAAGTGTTGACTTAGCCTTTCTTAAGTATGTAAGTAAAAAAATAGCCAGGTAGTTAAAAATCCAGACTCATTAAAGATGAACTCTCTTTATAGTCTGTATTCAGTAAAATAATTTTTTCGTGCCTTTTGATTGAAATCTAACTTACATGATATTTAAAAATATTTGCCATGTTGATATGGTAGCATATGTGTTTTCTGATTTTTTAATATTAAAATGAAGCCACAGACTATTTCTGTGTCAATATATATGTCCTGAAACCATAAAAACTATGCAGATTTACAGGACCATCAACTAAAGCTACATTTTTACATGGCATATAAAATTACTTTTCTTGATTTTTAAGATCAATTTGATCATGCATTGAGACCTACATTCATTACGTATCTAATTGAATACACCTAAATGATTTCTGAGAAGTATATAAAAATTTGGCCAATTTTTTTTGGCACATCAAAAATTAATTTTGTACTGGATGTATCATTAATAATTATTATTAATAAATATTTTAAAGTTTTAATTATTAATAATTATTAATATATTAATAATAATGCAATCCTAGTCCTAGCTAACATTTATTGAATATTTCCAATTTTTCTGGCACTATTCCTGCAGTTTATATTTCTAACTTCATTGAATCCTCACATCGGCCCTGAAGGACAGTGCTAATATTATCCCCAATTACAGACGTGGGAAATGAAGCACGGAGAAGTTAAGTAACACAGAGCTAATGTGTGACCAAGCTAAAATGGTAAACAGATGTAATCCAAGTGTCTCCTTAATTTCCTCATAGCTACTTAGGAGGCAGATAACACCAGCAGAAGTTGAACACCTGTGGGCCTTTGAAGTACGGTATTTTCATCCTTGCTCAACTCTCCATCTGTTCTCATGTGGTGTGATGTTCCCATGCCTGGCCAACAGCACAGCCACAGTCGCTTTGGCACAAAACCTATGAAACCACTGGACAGTCACTGGTTTGGGGACAGAGGTAGGACCTTCCTGTCCACACCCTACATTGCTCTGTTTGAGGAGCTTCCATGGGCGAGTTTCCACCAACTGGAGAGAGCCCTGAGCTCCACTCAGACAGATGAAAGTCTGGCCAAGAAAATCGGGTGCAAATGGTCGTCTACCCAGTTTTCAATGAAAAATAACTCTGAGGCTGAACTTTAGTCTGTCACTACTCAGTGAAGTAGAATTTAGAACATTTCAGGATTTCCTGACTTCACTTTTTACTCTGAAGGAGAATGCTCCATGGTTTGGCTAAAAGGACCAACTACATTTAATTAACTCAAATTTTCTTAGTTTTTGGAAATGTGTTGGAGGAAAATATCCAAAGCCTGTAAAGTTTAGTTTATTTTTGGAACCTAAACTAGTATCACCATCTAGGTCTGTGGAAGATTCTGGCAAGAAGCTAAAGCCAGGATGAGCAAGGTAGTGCCTACCTCCTAGGTTTTTGATGGGGAATAAATGATATGATGAATACATGTGAAAGGCTGAGCACAGTGCTACCGCAAACTTTCTGTAAAAGAACCTGTCTGCTAAAATACACCTTAAAAAAGCATTTTGTGTGAATTATGGTATACAGCATTTATGAAGCTTTCCCCATTAGAAAACTTATCACTTTATTACTAGTTTTTTGTTTGCTTGTTTTGCTCTGTATATTAAAAGTACAGGTCAATATCCATACAAAAACTTCAGCTGGAAAACTACTGAAATGGTAGCGGTCTCACAATTCAAACAGAAACTTCTTTGTCTCCTTTTGAAATCAAACTCTAGTCAGGAAAAGGAAACCTTTATTTGCTGTTAAAAGTTTCTTCTTTGCATAAATATTATATTGACTTTAGTATCACTTTAATGAGATATCTAGAATACAGGATATCTAATGGATTTCACTCTGCTAAAAATGTCAAAATAAAATACCATGGGTCTCAGTTATTTGATCTTTGCCTTGAAAGTGGGGTTAATTTTAGAAGTCTTACAAGGCAAGTTATATATATAGTACAGAAAACATTCACTTTTAAAAGACTAAAAAGTTGAGTTGAACTACATGAGGAAATGCTGAAGAAATTGGAATTATTGGCAACAAGACTAAGACTGAGAACCAAGAATGGAAAGAGAATGTATTCTGCTTTTACAGGACTTGCAGGGGCTGAAGAATTTGCAAACAGCTTATACTAATACATTCTAGAACCTTATGCTAATCAGTAGCAAAAGTTCATACTGCAGATTTAAAATATGTTCCACACTAAATATGGTTGGTCTATATAATCAATGATGTACCAGCCAACTAAGACCATGCAGAGGAGCCATATAAGCCTTCTGTACAGTTATTCAGATTGTTCTATTTAAATGAGGGTCTCCAGAGCTACGACAACACAAGAACATATTATTGCCATGATTTTTCAACTCTGTGTTACATATAACACAACAGCATCAGGGGCTTCTCTGTACCTTACAGGCTGCCGTAGTTTGACAGTAAATAGGCCTCATTTAAAACAGTAAGAAGATTTAACTTCATACCCATCTAGTTACCTACAATTTAAATGTCAAACCGTACCAAGTATTAGCAAAGATGTTCCATACTGAGATCCCTGAGATCTCTAATACACTGATGGTAAGAAAGAAAAATATCTTGACAGTATCTAATAAACCTGAAAATACACATTCAGACCCCAGGAATACCTGAGGGAGAGCCAAGTATTCTACTCTTAGGTATTTACCCCAAAAAACACTTGAAGACATGCCTCAGGAGACATGGACAAGAACATTGATGATGGCATTGTTTTGTCATAAGCAAACACTGGAAATAGCCCAAATTTACATTAACAAGAGAACAGGTCAATAATTTAATACACAGTACTCATACTGTTAAGTACAGAAGTTGAAATTGGTTAAAATTAATGTGCTAGTGTTCCATGTTTCCAATTGGATAATTCTGTTTTATCCAAGTTTATGAACTTAAATTTTCAGAAGGTTATGTACAGCAAAGAATACCATCAAGAAAGTGAAAAGACAGACTGCAGAATGGGAGAAAGTATTTGCAAATCATATATGGAGATAAGTGACTTATATCTAGAATATATAAAGAGTTCTTATTCCTTAATAATAATAAGACAATTCAATTTCTAAAGTAGAAAAAGGATCCAAATAGACATTTCTCAGAAAAAGATACACAGATGGCCAATGGGCACACAAAAAGATGTTCCATATCATTAGTCATCAGGCAAATGCAGATCAAAACCACAATGAGGTTCCAGTTCACACCTACTAAGATGGCTTTAGTCAAAAAGTCAGATAATGACAAGTGTTGAAAAGATGTGGAGGAATCAGAATCCTTATACACTGCTGGTGGGAATGTAAAATAAGACAGCTTCTTGGGCAAACAGTCTGGCAGCTCCTGAAAAGATTAAACATAGATTTACCATATGTCCCAGCAAGTCCACTGTAGGTATATAGCCCCCCAAATTGAAGCCTTTGTTTGAACAAAAATTTGTATGTAAGTGTGCATTAGCATAATTATTTGTAATAGCTAAAAAGTGAAAACAACCCAAATATCCATCAATAGATGAATAAATAAATAAATAAAATGTGATACTTCTAAACAGTGGAATATTAGACCATAAAGAATGAAGTACCAGTACATGCTACAACATGGATGAACCATAAAAATGTTATGTTAAATGAAAAGAGTCAGACACAAAAGGTCACGTATAGTGCTTCTATTTATATGAAATGACCAAAACAGGCAAATCCACAGAGAGAAAAAGCAGATGGGTGTTTGTCTAGGTCTCAGAGGGTGGCGGTGGATGGCAGAAAAAGGACTGACTGCTAATTGATACAGGGCTTTTTCAGAGGTGGGTAATGAAAATGTTCTAAAATTACAGTGATGTTTGTACAATTCTGTGAATATGTTAAAAATGATTGGAATGTACACTTCAAATAGATTAATTGTATGGTATATGAACTCTATCCCATTAACAGTTACCAAAAGGGTTATGGCATGATAACATAACTTACAAATTTTAAAACATGCAAAATATATTATGTATAGTATACACAAACACATGTTTGGAATCATGCACACAAAGTTGGTGTTCACAGTACTGAAAAGCCCATACTGACTCATTCTCACAGACAGCAGCCTTTACACAGCCATGAGCCCCTGAAAAGCGTCCATTGTGGAGGCAGGGGACAGATAAACGCTGCAGGTCAGTTGGCACCACCTCCACATGCTAGGGAGAGGAAGTGGGCCGGAGAGGGACCTGGGGCTCCTCAGTTGTTCTTTAAAACAAAACTCTCAAGTAAAGCCACAAAATGTTCAGATTTCTCCGAAGTTGGTTGGTGCGTACATGAACTTTCACTGTTTGATTCCCTGTATTCTTCTGTATGCCCAAAACATCTCACAGTTTAAAAAATTCTACATTTTTAGGCCTGTCCCATTAAAAGCCATTACAGATGCCTCCCATTGAGGCTGTTAGTAACTAGCTGTTCAACATTTGCCAGTGCTCAGTCAAGTCCAGGCACATTAAAGGTGAAACCAAGAGCCACAATATTTTGCAGCCCTTGAGTCCACTTGTAATGAAATTGGTCTGCATGGCAAGAGCAGGAATCGCCGGGAGGCACAAAGCTAAGTCTTTGGGCTCTGGACGCCAGCCAAGCCCAACACGCCCTGCGTACCACAGTCCACAGCCAAGTCCACGGCCTGCCCAAAACTGCTGACCTGAAAGCAGAAGGTTTAAAAGCAACCCCAGTAACTATAGGATTGACCCCCTGATTCCTGGGAGCAGGTTGCTAAAGGTTTTAAACTTTCTGGCATAGACATATACTTTGAAACGTAACCTTGCCACAATATTCACAATATTCCAAACCCAAGAACACTGAACTAACTAAAAAGAAAACCAGCATACCTAGTTTTTCTTATCCTTTTAACGTGTTGGGAGCACCAGGGTTTCATGGCTTTGTTTATTTTTACAATTTAATCCAAGGCTGTGTTTGACAGTACCACAGCAGTTTCAACAAAATTCAGCCCAAACGTATTGAAAGGGATTTCTAGTTGTTAAAAGCAAGCTCTGTCCATCACAGTCACCCCTATACATCCTCCTTACTTTCCCTGTAGAAAAAGTGGAGATAATGGGCTGACACTAATACATGGTGTTGTATTTGGCATTAATAGTCATTTAAAGACTTATCTATTGTCCCTACTGTAAGAAGCTCCCGGCATCTGCCTACATTACATAAACTGTTTTGAGAGTTAATCCCTTTCTCCATGTGACTCATGATGGAGCAGATCCTTCCAGAGGGGATAAAAATACAATGGATTACGGCATTGCAGTGTCTGCAATTCCCAAGGAAGAAGTGGCTTTAGACATTTATATACCGAGCTTGGCGACCGAGTGGCAGTGAGTGTGTCCGAAAGTAGTTAGAAATCGGACAGTTTGTGCTGCAATGCAAGGACAGGAAGCACTGCGAGTTTCTGCAGCCGTGGTTGGCTTGAGATAATACCATTGTATAACAAGGCGCAGCGACCGCTCCCACTGCTGAGAGCCCGGGGCCTGGCGTCTGGCTCCTTGGCCGCAGGCCAGGCTGAGGTCCTGCCGTCTGAAGGGAGGGTGTGCGTCCCCTCCCAGGCGGTGCACACACACAGTGCCGGCCACACCTCACCTTCCAGAGGAAATCTGGCCAGAAAGCCAGACTTCATGACTTCTCCTTTATGAGTTTTGCCCACCCCCAGCCCCTGCTGGGGTTTTGTTTTCCATTTAGGTGCAGTTGGTGGTATTCACTCCGTGTTCAGATTGGGATTGAAAGTCCCAGGCAAGAAAATGAGCTGACAACAGGGTTATTGGGAAGATACTGTACCTTGCCATGCCTTGCTGCCTCGGCAGCAGTTGGCCCCGGGCCCTGCAGGCTCTGTGGAGAGGTCCTGGCTCCCACTTCTACAAACCACTGTCCAATAACCCTCTTCCATCAGGCAAGAGCACTTACCAAGGACTATTCTAGACATATTTAGCAGCAATATTGTTTGATTTTAACTGGACATTGTTCTAAACACACAAAAGAGTTCAAGGATGTGGTGTTGGGTTTTATTCTTCTGTCCCCGCTCCCCCCTCCCCAAACTGTCAGGTTTCTCTGGGAAAATGGGATGCAAATGTTTGGGGACATTTCCACAATAAAACACTCTCAAATATTTTTTCAAGATTTCCTTTCTAGTCATGTCAAGATTATAACTCAAATCTGCAGAAGTCAGGAAATTCCAAATTTATGTTGACACTTTCCCCTTAAAACCTTCACCCGATGATAAACAGTGGTAAAATTTCTGTTCCAACTCAAATGCTCAAATATGACACAGGTTCTTCTAGTGGAAAGGTGCATTGGGGCTAGAAAGAATGGCCTTTTAAGAAACAAATGTGATCTTAAAGGCCAATAATTTTTCTGAATGATGCCTTCGTACAGAAGGTGAAAGATCCGTTCCAGGTGGATTGGCTCCTTGACTGAATTTTTACAAATGGAAAGGAATTTTATTGAATGGCAGAAGCGAATGAGAAAAGGGTGGAATCTGTCCATGAACTCAAGGTAGGAATGAGTACCTGGCATCAAGAGGGGGTCTCCTGGATGACCCAGGTCAGTTCACTCTCCCAGGCCCAACCAGCCCCCAGTAAAATCTCACAGGCATGACTAGCATCCAGCAGAAGCATCTCTACCACCATCCCTGTGCTGCCCACCTCGGGCTGTGTGGGGTGAGAGGGACTTACATGGCGTGTTGCAGACCCAATCTCCTTATCTATAAAATGCAGGATGATCATAATATCTATTTCATGGGTTATTTGAGAACCAATGAGATAAGACTTGTTAACATGTGAAAGTGCTTCTAAAATATTTTCTGTAAATTGTGAAAATAACAATAATCTAGGTAATAACATAGGTGGTGTAAGGACAATAAGCATGGTCAGCAGGAGCACTGGAAAAGCATATTTGAATATGCCTTAGTAATGAGCAAAAAGAACCTAATAAAAAGAAAATATGACGGATGAGGTCTGACGAGAAATATGGAGTATACTTTCCCAGATAGTCCTAGCTCTGCAGGAATAACTAATTGTACTGACAGAGAAAGACAGTGACAAAAGTAAGATGCCAACCTGCTCTGCCCAGGACCTGAAAGACCCCTCGGGCTGCAGATAAAGAAAACAAAAAGGAACAGCATGTGGTTTCCAAGGCACAATCAGAGACTCCAAACACAAAGAGAGATGGGCCTTCTAGGAAACATGGAAGGTAGAAAACCCAGGGTCTCCCCCATCCCCCCACCTTTGTGAACCCTAAGATCACCTCATGAAGGCCTGGGACTGGGGAGAAGAGATGTCAGGCTCCCACAATGCCAAGAGTTGATGCCACATGTTTACAACGGGTATGGTTAGATGGCCCAGGGAAATTAAGTCACGCTTTTAGACTATGATGATACGGAAATCTGAGAGGACTGAAAAAGGCAAATGCATTGTCTCTCATGTTAAAATAGGGGGAGAAAAAAAAACCAACCCTGACAGTTCTGGCAATTAAATGGATAGATCAGCTTAATTTTCATATCTGTAAGGACATTATATTTTAAAGTCATCTATCAATACAGAACCAAGAAGACTGTGGGAAGAGGAAACCATTCCAGACCAATTTCATTTCCTTTTATGATAGACAGTGAGACCGTGTAATAAAGGCAGAACAATGGTTGTGGAATGTGAGGAAACGTGCCACCATCTGCTCACAGGACGAGGCCGGCTGCGTGGGAGCCAGGAGCCTGAGACAGCCAGGCTAGCCTTCCTCTGGCTGTCCCATGCCAGCTCCTTCTCCCGAGCCACCTGCCAGCTGGGGCTGCTTCTCCCCTGGGTGCCCTCACCTGGTGCTGTTTGCTTTTAGATTTATTCGCGGCCCACGTCTGTTGTTTTCTGGGTTTAAGTGGCAATAAAGATTCCATGGAGAAACGAGGGTAGGATTTGGAGTTAGAACAATAATGGGTGCCTGGCCCTGTCATTTACTTGCTGGTTGGGCTTAGGTGGGTCACTGACCCTTTCTGACTGAGATAGCCTCTCTTATTCAATGGTGATCAAAATACCATCCTTTCATGATTACTATGAGGCTTAGAAATCAAGGGCTGCTCTAATGCAGGATTCAGTACATGTTTTATTTATTCCTAACTTTTGATCTCACACCTTTTCCAGCTCTGGGCATTATCTGGGTCCTAGATTCTTGCTGAAGATATGTTTATGCTTCTAAAAACCGTCTAAAAATTCACCTTGCTAGGTGCTTGATTCTCTCCATGGGTCCCTGCCATTCCCTTACTGCTGTCTGGGTTGGGACAATAGGCCACAGCCCCAGGCCCCGGGGATGTCAGCCAAAGGGAGAATGGCCAACACTCAGCCGGCCACCCACTGCGAGGGCCGCCTGTCCCTTTCTCTCCACATTCTTCATTCTCCTTTCTTCCTCTTTGCCCCCTTCTTTTCTTGTCCCTAGTTCTGGACACTAAGAATGAGGAAATTCACAAAGTCTACAAAACTGCACCTGAGACCAAGATTATTTTCAAGACTGATTATTTGGAGGGAGAGGGTTGTTAAATGACAACAGAACAGCTAACCTTCGAACAACTCAAGGATTAGGGGTGCTGACCCCTCCCTCCTGCGCAGCCAGAAACTTGTGTATAACTTTTCACTCCCCCAAAACTTAACTAACAGCCAGAAGCCTTATCTATAACATAAACAGTCAATTAACACATATTTTGTATGTGTATTATATACTGCACTCTTATAACAAAAAGTAAGGTAGAGAAAAGAAAATGTTTTTTCAAACTTGCAAGTCTCAAAAAAATTTTTTCAATATACTTGTTGAAAAAAATCTGCATATAAGTGAACCTTCACAGTTCAAACCCATGTTGTCCAAGCATCAGCTTATTTCAATGCTGTCTTGAATAAATTTGGAGCCCCAAAGAACTAAACCCTCTCTCTCTTTCTGCTATGGATGCCACCGCAGCAAGAAGAAGCCCAGTCCTGCGCCCCTTGGCGTCTGACCCCAGGCTGATGTGGCCACACATCACTGTTTGCCTCCTTAAGGCTAATACACCAGGATATCCACAGAGCCAGTAAATATTTGCCTGTGCAGGAGGGAGGAAATGGCAGTTTCTGCATGGGCTAGGTGGTGAGGAGCTCATCTCTCTGTGTCAATAGTGTGAAACAAACAGTGGGGAAGTGCAGTGATGGCACTGTGTCTGTTAGGTTCAGAGGAGGGAGCTGCCAATGGCCGTGACCTCCAGACTCCATCTCTGCACCTTTCGGAGCAGGCTTCTCTGTCCTCCATGCCTGTTCTTTACTGTATTGTGCTGCCCTCCATGCCCAGAGTTGCTGAACTTAGAGACTACCACAGAGACATTTCAATTTTCCCAAAATGATTTAAGAATTAAATGTGTCCATTGCTTACTCATTCTCAGTCTACTTACTACCTCCATCTCGTAACTCCCTCCTAATGGGAAAGAAAGGAGACAGGAAGAAATAGGCTCAGATGAACTGATGAAGAAGCAAACATGCCTAGGAAGAAGCAGGACTAGACTGCTGGCAAATGCCAGAAATGCACAATGCACAGTTAAGGAAACTGCCCCAAAATTGTACGTCTGAAACAGTGGGGGAACTTTACTTCTGAAGAAAAAGGAAACCAGGATGATTTCCTTGATTAACTACCCAGATTTCTGTTCCACTATCCCTTTCAGTCTGGGTAAATAGAGTATCGAAATATAACTGGAACTGACAAACTGAGCTTTCTGCATATCTAGGGGAATTACTCCTTGCAGGCATGTGAAGCTTTTCAGGATATCACAATATTCGTTTATTGTAAATATCTTCTGATGAATTTGGGTAACAGGTACACAAGAGTTCATACTATGCTTAGAAATTTTCTCTAAATTTGACATTATTTTGCAATAAAAAGGTTTGGGAAAAAAAACACAAAGCCTACACTTCAAAAAAAAGCACACCTGCAGATTCTGAAAAACAACCATAATAGCTAGCTAGCCAGTCAGAGCACAGGAATCAATCTGTATGATACAGAAGGGACACCTTTATTCTTGAGGAGGCAAGGAGACCCCCTGCCGGTGGCCAGGCTGTGAGGAAGGCCTCCAGGAAGCACCGCCATCAGAGCGAGTCCTGTGGGTGAAAAGAACCAGTTGTGGGAAGACCCAGGGTGAGCACCCAGCCTGGGAGAATGGTGTTACTAGGGAGGAACCCACTCGGGGGCTGAAAGAACAGCCAGGAGGCCAGCTGGTTAATTAAGGTGTGGATTGGTTAATGGAAGAATATATCTAACTCAATCTGACCATTAATATTAGAAGGCAAACATGCACACAGAGTCTACTTGCCTATGTGTCCCAGAAATAACACAGAAATACTTCCCCCAAGAGTATTATTACTTGGGAGAAAATACTCTAAAACAAATAGCACTAAAACAAATAAAACAATTATCATGAGAGAATAAGGACGAGCTTCTAAATTATTTTGGAGGTGGGAAGTGGTCATCTTTCAGTGTCTTCAAAGGCCCATTTCTCTCTTTATTTTCTAGCTTCAATTTCCCCAACAATGTCTTCTTTACTGGGCTTCCAGTTCTTGGACATACAGTTGTAAGGAACTGCCCAAATCTCATCTGTAGGGAAGATCAAACAAGAATTAAAGAAGCAAACAGCAAACATTGTACTGATTTAACCCAACCATATAAGGTTAATTCTGAAGGGCATCTTTTCCTGACTGGAGCCATGTTTTAATGGAGTGAGAGTAAATTTCATCATATACTCATTGGGCAAGCAGAGTTTACTTGCCGAAGTATTGTTAATTAGTGACCTAGGATTGCCAGACAACTAGGTGGAGCCAACCTTCAGCAGAATTTAGGAGCAGTGGGGACAAAGTGACCATATCTTGATTGACACTGTCTTCAAAGGTCTACTGATCCCAGGATCTATGTGAATCGTTTTATGATACAAGTTGAGTTACCAACTGGGCTTGATCTTGGGGGAAAATACTCTAAAACAAATAGCACTTAGATTTCTTGCTTATCACAATAAGATTAGCATTTGCAGGTAGGCCCCTGAAAACCACCCTATTTCTTTCATGACAGAGTTAAACTGACACTAGAGGAGTAGAAAGAAGGGCTCGCCTCTGTGAGTCATGTGTCTGTGGCCTTTTATCCTTCCTGTGTTGGCTAAGTTTGTCACAATCTAAAATACGGAAGGCAGAATTAGTCTTTCTATATGGACTTTTCCAAAAAATTAGTTACATTTTATTTATGATTGAAATATTCAGGAAAGTTGGATGCAGATATGAAAAATGTCTTTAGGAAAATTGTGCAAATGTGCATGTGCTTCTCAGTAAGTCTGTGGTTCTCATTCCCCACCAGGCTGTGGGATGGCCACCTTCATCCACAGTGGATCATGTGTGAGCCTTGACAACAAGAGCTGCCTTGCATTTATAGTTACACTTAGCTGGCTTTGGAAATGATTTCCAAAGATATTTCCCACACACGGAGGTTCTAACTGGGGTGCAAAGCAATGCAGTGAATGTTCCCCAGTGAAACTGGGTGCAGGGGAGCTGCACACAACCCCAAACACCCTGCCCCCTGGCTTCCATGAGCAACCTGTTTCTCTTTCTCCCTCCACATGGGAAAAGGGACAGGGAAGAGAGCAGAGACAGAGCATGAGCAGAAGCCAAGAGGGCTGTTCTCAGCCCTAATCTCAAGGGTGTTACACCTACCATCATGTTGCACCATAATACTTACAGAAAGTTTGAAGAGTCACTTACATTATTGAACTAAACTCTGCACATTTCTTCCTTCTTTGTGGCTTGTTGGACATAATGACTAGTTATATGTTCACTATAAACTAGATAATCTAGCTCTAAAAACTAGAGAGAACTTAGGAACTAGGCATGCAAATAACTTCCATTACTTGACCAGTGGGAATATAAAATGAGTAGGACATGGCTGTGGGCAGGGAGAGTAAAGGGGAATATTGATTCAAATGAGAAATGCACACCTGCTTTAAGGCAATCTGGGACTGGAAAAGACAGAATACATATGAAATATTATTCACAAAGGGTTACCAGAATGTCATGTCATGACTTTGTTCTTAAGGGTTAGTCATTGAATTAACTTTAAGGGAGATGGTTAAGCCAAGGCCACTTTAGAAAACTTCTGTTCTCCAGGTGATGGTTTAGAGTTGTTCTCCTGAATTTCATCAGCCATTGGATGAACATGGATAAGTAATAGCTTTTCTCTTGCATTCTTAGTTTTGTGCAGCTCCCTTGACCCTCTCTGCTCTGGTTTAACAAAGAAATCAATGGCATTGCTACAACCTGAGTAAAGAAAATGGAGTCCCTCAGGGTCTGCAAGTTCTTTTTCTCAGAGGAAATTAATTTGGGTGTGTTTTAGTCAATGCCTGAAAGCGTGACAATTCCTATAACAGGTGAGGACCCAGCAGTGTAGACAACAAAGGAAAGGCCCAGGAAGCATATGCTTTTTACTGAAAAAGGCAACCTATCTTAACAGCAAACAATCCATCTGTCCCAGTAAGAAACTGAGAAAGATAAAGAGTTCTGCTTCACCTACATCCATGCATGGACCTGGGAATAAAAGTTTTCCATCTTAAACTCCAAGGACAGGTGTAAACAGAGGCTCAGTGCTTTTGGGAGGCTGATTACAAAGAAGAACAATCAGAAGCCTTTCATCTCTGACCCTTAACCTTTAGGTCTATTCTGGGGCATGGAGGTGACAGGGCCTGTGTCCTTTGCGCCCAAGGAAGTGACAGGCAGCTTGCTGATCAATATCCCCCTTTGGTAGTGTCTTCAGAACTTAGAAGAGGGGCCAGTAAATGAAGCCAAAATCAATACTCAGGGCTAGTGAGAAGGAGCTTATCATCACATTAATTTCATTTCTAAAAAAGATGAAAGCAACAAAGGCAAACCCATCACCTTGTCTCCTTGGGGCGTGAAGGTGCTATCTGCAGATGTGAAGATCTTAGAGGGTTGGGCTTTAGCAAATTTTTTGTCCAAGATGAGATGCTGCCAAGTTTCTGGGATTTGATTTTCTCTGCTCTTCACAGAGCAGGCAATACTTGACTTTCCAAACATCACTAGTTGGACAATAACTTGTAGCAGAAAAACATAAAAAGGAGGAGTTTCTGACAACAAACCTGAGGCTTTAGGAATGAGTGGTTCAATAGATAAATGGGGAAGTTTGGTAGAAATCAACAAAGCAATTAAGAGAATGGAGGGATTGATTTATGGGGATGATCCGGTCCTTTGATGTTTAGCTTGGCTAATCAATGATTCTTTTCTTCCTTTTTGACATGGATTAGGGGACAGGAGATGAGTAAAGGATTAAGATTAGTAACCTACAAATACCTGAAATAAATAATTTTATAGGACAGAGAGGAATTCCTTTCAAATTGGCTAGATCTAGGAAACTAACTCAAAGTATTTGTGTCACAACCTTTTGTCCCACCATCAGCTCTTTTATTACTTCTTATAGTGAATATACACTCACTGGTTCTTTGTTAGTTTAAAATAGAAAAGAAATCACAACTTAAATTCTTAGTAGAAGGATGTTTGAAATACGAAAACAATTGTCTTCAAGAAACAATAAAAACTCACCCCATGAGATATTTAAAATGACTTCAACACGTATTTTGTATCAGATGAAGATTAAAGGACTGAATTTGTCTCATTTCTTATGGGAAATACTTTTTAAACTTTTTAACATAGTTTCCTATTGAATTAGAAATTTAATAAATTCATTCTTCTAATGTGTACAAGATTAAGATTCTTGGAGTCTGATTCTGACAACATAATATCTTCTTAGCTCTTATTTGAGTTAAAAAAAAGCTAAAAGGCATAAACTAGAGGCTGGCACTCAGGAGCTACATGCTGCAGTGGGTGGCAGGTGAGCACTGGGCGGGTATTGCGCGCACACCTGCGGTGCGGATTCAGCGCCACCCACTCGGCCTTGCTGCCTTCCTTTACCCTTCTCCCCGTGCTTTTCACAGCCAGCGGAAACTTTGGATCTAGTCACTTGCCCACTTAATCACATCCCTTGCTCTGTAAGTGGTTTCCCATCATCCGTGGGACTAAACCCAAGCTCCTAACCACACCTTTGAGAACCAGCAAGGCCAGGCTCTTCCCCAGTCCACCTCTAGGCTTTCACTGTCTGTGCACCTCCTCTGGCCAGTCGGGCTTGCTCCACCCAAACACACCAAGCCCATCCCTGATTCCAGGTCTTGCTGTTCCCTCTGCCTGGACTACTCTTCTTACAGATCTGGGCAGAGCTGACACCATCCCTTCCTTCAGGTCTTGCTCAGGGACATCTCTTTAGAGGGGATGCCCCTAACAGAATATGTCAATCAGCACATACCATTGCTGTCACACTTATGACTTTTCTAGAGTTTAGAGTTTTTACGCTCTCTTGAATCATATTGTACATTCACTCACGCAATTATTATTTGCCTTCTCCATCAGTCAGTGTACTCCAAGAAAGACTGTTCAGTCTCGCAGGGTCCGCAGCTTATGGAGCAGTATTCAGCACAGGTAGACACCTGATAACTATATGTTGGAAGGAGGGAGGGAGGGAGGGAGGGAAAAATAAAAAAGGAAGGGAGAAGGAGGGGAAGGAGGAAAAATAATGCACTTTGTTATCACTATGAGGCTCTAAAAAGAAGTATAGATACATGCTATGAGTTACTAAGGACCAGAGGCAATGTCTTTTTGTTTCCAGGGTACTGCTTGTACCAAGCACATAACTAGGGATTTGAGGATGTTTAAGAGAGACCAGAAACTTAATTTGAGTTTATATTTACAATCGAGTTGAGGATAATTACAAAAGGCCACAGTGAAATAACTATACAGTGTGGTCCTGCTGTAAGTTCTTTGCAAATATAGTACTGTATGAATCCTTTCAACAACCCAATGAGAGGCATTATGACCATTAGCCCCACTTACAGTTGCAGAACTGAGAGCACAGTCCACAGAGGAGTAGGTTGTCCCAGGGATAAACTAGGAGTGGCAAAGCTGGGGTCTGAGGACAAGCCTTCTAGCTCCAGGATCCAAGCTCATAACCACATGAGATCCAGTCACTGATGAGGTAGGAATTCCACTGGGAGACCAGGCTCACAGAATGGGGCATGAAGAATAGTTTGGAGAGCAAGTGATGAGTGGTATAGCTATAGGGAAGGTGTGGGAGAGGTGGAGGCAACGAGTTCTCAACCATCTTCCAGCTTTCTAGGGTGGACTCATCTGTTGGAGCCTTCCCTAACTTTGTGTGTTCCTGTGTGCCCAAAATATAGTTCACATCCAACCACTGTCTCTTGCCCTGAGTGGGGACTACCAGTGCAAGTACTGAGATGGGGTCAGAAGAGCTGGTTAGACTCAGGCCATTATGGGGCAAGGATCTGGGGTACAGAGGAGGATAGAGCAATTATAAGAAATTGTAAGTAAATTGTTCAGATGGTGCAAAGGATAGACTGCAAAAAGCAGATGAATGGATGAACAAATATGATATACACATACAACAGAATATTATTCAGCTTTTAAAAGGAAGAAGATTCTGACATATGCCACAACACAGAGGCACCTGGAGGACATTATACTCAGTGAAATAAGCCAGTCACAAAAGGATAAATGCTGTACAATTCAGCTCATGCGAGGTACCTGGTCAAATTCATAAACACAGAAAGTAGAATAGAGGTTACCAGGGACTGGAGGGAATGAGGAGAAATGGAGAGTTTAATGGGGAGAGAGTTCCGGTTTGGGATGATGAAAAAGTTCTAGAGACGGATGGTGGTGGTGTTGGTACAACAATATGAATTTACTTAATACCACAGATCTGTACTCTTACAAATGGTTAGACTGGTCAATTTTATGTTGTATGTATTTTACCACAATAAAAATAAAATAAAAACATAAATGAATAAACTTAGATATAGGATGGAGAAAAGTGAGAGGTTGGTAGATGGTACTGCATTTGGGACTTAAATAAACAGGTGATGGCTGAAAAGGGGGAAAAATCTCCTGAAGGCAGGGGTTTGTTGGGATATGTGGCTTTGAAGGTAACTGTGAACATTCTGGCTGAATCTCCAGCATCTTCTCACCACCGCCTGGCCCTCAGGCAGGAGGAGCCCTCGGTGGGAGGAATTCAGAGAGGTCAGGCTGAACCCACTGGGCAAGAGACTCAAGCCAGGCACAGTGAGGTGCTCAGCACATTTACTCCTTGTGTATTTCTAGTGGAAATAACAGGTTATTTAAATGCTGTCTGGGTTGTAACCTTTGGAGATGTATTTAAGGCTTCTTTGAAGGAATCCATACACAGAAGAATGTATTGGTTCCTTCTAGGTGCTTGGCTCTAGAAGGGGATAGACTCCCCTTCCTGGGGCTGCCTCGCTTCATCCCCTGCAAGCTGCCTCTGGGGCTCAGACTGCAGCTTCCCCACAGCCCAGTCCAAACCTGCCTTCCCTCACACTCCACAGGACCCAGCAGGTCCTTGGCCCACCCAGAGCAGCCTGGATGAAATGGGCGGCTGCCTCACCATTTCTTTGGGCTCACAGAGAGATTTCCAGATGGCTTATCTAGGTCCTGGAATCAGCCGCTCAGGCCTGACTCACCCCCACATTTGCCAGCAGATCCTGGAGGCCCACAATGTGAGGAAATAAGCAATACACAATTGGGGAGGTCTTTTGTATGGCCACCAAGCTTCACTTTCCTGGCTCTAAATAGCACCTATGCTGTGGCAGCATGATGTGGAGGCTCATTTCTATTTTCAGTTTTTTATTGCTAACCTTCTACAGTTTTATGTTAAGCTGAATGTCAAGGGATGTTTCCCTTATTCTTATGGGTTCACCTAGAAAGTGATTAAAACACCAGCCCCTTAAAGAATTTTAAAGAAACAAAGAACTACCTCCTGCCCTTGCAAATTGGTGCACAGCCATCCAAAATTTTTATCTTAAATTTAAATACTTGCAAAGGATGTGATTTCCAGTGTATTGGAAACATTTAATTTCATAAATAAATCTCACTTTCAAATGCATCCAGTGGAATACCTGTACCACTCATTTGTTAACTATTATCTGTTTAAAATATTAGAACAAGGTTTTCAGAAAAAGATATTTGATATGAATCCATTGTCTCCTTAAAAGCCATATTTGCATTCCACATCTCTTTCAATATTTTATTCTAATGTAAATATTTGTAGCTTGAGAATTTGTTTTACTGATCACACATTCTCTGTCTCTAGAAAAAAAGTATATAAATTAAAACCTTATATTTTTAATATGTCTTGAGACCAAATGGTTCTAAGTGCTAAATAATGTATCCTGGATGGAATAATCAATACAAGTTTTGCTAGGATGTAATTGAGCAAAATAACACATTTCTTGATTTTGACAAATAATTATTAAATATGAAGGTAAAACTTTGTTGGAAGTATCTCTTCATGAAATGGAAAGATGGAGATGTTAACTTGGTTAGAGCTAATATTTCAAGTGGTTTCTTTTTTGATGCCTAGGAGATTACTGCATCTGGAGGTAATGAATCACAGCAGAATGCCCTCTCCTTACAACTGGGGTTTCAGTTCATGTGAGCCCAGAGGTGGGAAAGGACACTGAGTGCCTTTAGATCAGAGAATATTCTCAAGTTGAGAGTAGGACATTGGATCCTTGGGACCATCCATGCCAAGCACCTCCTGACAGGCTTCATGTACTTGAGGGAAACATAGATTCCATAGTAAATACTATTCTTCCAGAAATCAAGTCAGAGCACTAGGAAGAAATATACAGAATCATATGGTGCATTCTCCCTACTTTCTGCTGTAGACTTAGGCCATTTCAAACAGATGATAACTCATTGCACAACTGCAAACAGTTGGCACATGAGATTCTTCAGGCACCCTAAATAATGTCATTGAGCACCTACTCTGTGAGGTGCTGCACTATGAGGCATTGAGAATCCCAGTGGCAAGCAAAAGGGACTTTGGGAATAAAGTCCAAAGCATGGGATGGAGGATAATGGGGTGATTAATGATGAGGGAGGTAGGGGTCTAAGGTGATCCTCAGTTTAGGTTGGGCCACCTGAAGTGAGGTCAGAAAATAAGCCAGGTTGGAGAGAGATGGTAGTGAATTTGATCTCTGATCTTTGGGACAGGGGTGCTCAGGGGCATTATAGGTAGAGGAAATTGACTCTAGGGACCTGTGTTTAATTGGAAGATGTAGTCCATCACAGTTCAAAAACTGAAATTCAAAGAATGCTCATTGAGTATGTATTTTATATCATGAACTGTGCAAGTTTCAGGGTCTTCAAGAAAGAAGAGACATGATCCTTTGTCTCCAAAACTCGCAGGCTGGTGGCTGTACTCCTGGGGTGAAAGGTGTTGCCAGCCTAGGGTGAATGCCCTATGAAACCAGTGAAACTGAAATAAGTCAAAGGAAAGTGTAAGTTGGGAGAAACTGTTTTTATTGCTCATAGCTTGCTCAAATTCACTGGCCAGGCTCTGCACTGACAGTCTCCTCCATCTGCAGCTAGCACTCTGCCGCCAAGGCTTGCTCTCTACTTCCCACCTGCCCCTTCTGGGAGGAACTCCATTGGTGGATCCTTGGTGACTGGCAGACACCAGATCAACTATGTGCCAGGAACAGAGGGGAGGAGAGAATGGCCGTTTTCTCTCTACCCCTTGCCCCAGATCGTGGGGAGCCTCTGCAGTAGTAAACACCTATTGATACATAAATGAACTAAGGCTGGGCTGGAGATTCTGGAAATTCTGTCATTTACCCCACAGTGGCCAAGGCAAAGATAGAGGAGAAGGAGAAAGAGATAAATCCAAAAAATACCATGTTTGGATTTGGCTTGTATTCTGGGCCCTGGCCCTGATTAACCAAACTTACCAGAATGAGAGTAGATAAAGCAGTAGAATTGATCTAGTTTTTCCCTCTAACGGTACAGATAAATACTGAGGTGCTTTCTCCCAGTGCTGGCATTCAGATGCTGCTCATGCTGCTCACACCCAAGGGCCTTCTCTTTGCACGTCCTCACATTCCTAAGCTCAGGACTCCCGTCAAGCCACAGAGAAACACTGAAGGCCCATCTAGAGTCATGCTGCCCCAAAATGGAAGGTCACAGGGAGGTTCATGGGACCCTTCTGCCTTCCATCTAACAGGGCATGTCACTTGCAACATTCTCCATATCTGGAGAATAAAGTCACTTTAAATTATCTCCATATCTGGCAATGGGGGCCCTAATGAGAGAATTTCCTTCATATAAGTGTATGTTATGCTGTTTCTAACAAGAAACATAGAAACTCATCTTGAACAAATTCATCTTTTAAGTGTGAATCAAAGACAAAAGAGAATTAAGTGACTCAACAATGCTCTAGCCCCTCATTTTCACCCAGCCTCTGTCTGATGGTTCTCAGATACCAGCTTGCTCACCTCTTGTGGAAGGTGGGTCGCTGTATTCTCCAGCTCATGGTTTTCCTTCCTTGTACACAAGGCCCCCACGGGGCCCAGCAATTACTTCCTCCACCAGCAACTCCTCCCTGGTTCCCTACAAGGGCCTTACTGGCACAACACCCCAGGTTGGATGGGCTACAGGGGCACAGACCTCTAGGTTTTTGTTACATGGGGAAGATCTGTCAAAGACTCAGCTCAAGCTGGGTATTTCCTTCTATCCTTCACAGGATTGTCAAGCTTTGCAAACTGGGCTGGCTACAGAGCCTGAATTTCCCCCTCTGACAAACAAATCCCCTCATAACGCAGTGTTTTGTGTTCCTAAGAGGACTA
Organism: Manis pentadactyla; assembly: GCF_030020395.1. Classification (NCBI taxonomy): domain Eukaryota; kingdom Metazoa; phylum Chordata; class Mammalia; order Pholidota; family Manidae; genus Manis; species Manis pentadactyla. Next base: position 78,336,178 of record NC_080021.1, on the reverse strand, counting down.
TTTAAGGCCTCCTCATTTTTTTTTGCATTTGTTTTTAGTGATTTAGTAAAAAATAATAAATGACAGAAATTACAATACTACATAGGGATCAGACTGGTATCCTCTAAACCCCTTCCCCTTAGCTGTACTTTTCAAGTGCTGACAGCTTGATAGATAAGATTCATAATTAGGTGGCAGAGGAAGGAGACAGATTCTAGAGAACTCCTGAGTGGTCTGATCTGTTCCTAGAGTGTTCACAAAGGCTTTAGAAAACCAGATGCTCCCAGGAATACTTGGGATATTGGGTTCAGCATTCACAATAGCCAAAGAGGAAGGTAGTTTCCCAGTTTCAACTCATGGAACCAAAGGAACCAACATGGTATCAGTACAGGCACACCACAGAAACACTGCAGGTTCAGTTTCAGACCACTGCAATAAAGCAAATGCCTCAATGAAGCCAGTCAAATGAATTTTCTGATTTCCAGTGCACATAGAAGTTACATTTATACTATATTGTAGTCTATTAAGTGTGCAATAACATTATGTCTAAAAAAATACATTCCTTAATTTAAAAATACTTCATTGCCAAAATATGTTAACCATCATCTGAGCCTTCAGTAAGAGTCATAATCATTTTTGCTGGTAGAGGATCTTGCCTCTGTGTTGATGGCTGTTGATGATCAGAGTGACAGGTGCTGAAGGGTGGGGTGACTGTGGCAATTTCTTAAAATCAGATAACAGGAAAGTTTGCTGTGTCAATAGACTCTTCTTTTCATGAACAATTTCTCTGTAGCATGCATTGCTGTTTGATAGCATTTTATGTACAGTAGAACTTTTTCCAAAAATGAAGCCAATCCTCTTAAACTGTACCACTGCTTATCAACTAAGTTTATATAATATTCTAAATCCTCTGTTGTCATTTCAACAATCTTCATAGCATCTTCAGCAGGAGTAGTTTCCATCTCAAGAACCACTTTCTTTGCTCATTCATAAGAAGCAACTCCTCAAACTTCATCATGAGATTGTAGCAATTCAGCCACATCTTCAGGCTCCACCTCTAATTCTAGTTCCCTTGTATTTCCACCACATTTGCAATTACTCTCCCCTAAAGTTTTGAACACCTCAAAGTCATCCATGAGGGCTGGAGTCAACTCCTTCCAAACTCCTGTTAATGTTAATATCTTGAACTCGTCCCATAAATAACCAGTGTTCTCAATGGCATCTAGAATGGTGAGTCTTTCCAGAAGATTTTCAATTTACTTTACCCAGATCCATCAGAGGAATTGCTATCTATGGCGGCTATAGCTTTACAAAACATGTGTCTTAAATAATAAGACTTGAAAGCCAAAATAATTCCTTTATCCATGGGCTACAGAATGGATGATGTGTTAGCAGGCATGAAAACATTAATCTCACTGTACTTCTCCACTAGAGCTCTTGGGTATCCAGGTACATTGTGAGTGAGCAGTCATATTTTGAAAGGAATCTTTTTTTCTGAGTAGTAGTTCTCAGCATCTAAGCTTAAAATATTCAGTAAACCGTGTCATAAACAGATGTGTTATCATCTAGGCTTTGTTTATAGAACACAAATAGGATAGATTTAGCATAATTGTGAAGGGCTTTAAGATTTTTGGAATGGTAAGTGGGCATTGGCTTCAACTTAAAATCACCAGCTGCATTAGCCTCTAACAAGAGAGTCAGCCCATTCTTTGAAGCCAGGCATTGACTTCTTTCTAGCTGTGAAAGTCCTAGATGGCATCTCTTCTTCCAATAGAAGGTTGCTTAGTCTATGTTGAAAACCTCTTGTTAGTGTGGCCACCTTCATTAATTATCGTAGATCTTCTGGATAACTTGCTGTATCTTCTACATCAGCACTTTTATGTTATATAGATGGCTTCTTTCTTTAAACCTCACGAACCAACCTTTGCTAGTTTCAAACTTTTCTTCTGCAGCTATCTCCTCTCCCAGCCTTCATAGAATTTAAGAGAATTAGGCCCTGCTCTGGATTAAGCTTTAGTTTAAGGGAATGTTGTGGCTGGTTTGATCTTCTCTCCAGACCACTGAAACTCTCTCCATCTCAGCAATAAGGCTGTTTCACTTTTTTATCATTCATGTGTTCACTGGAGCAGCACTTTTAATTTCCTTCAAGAACTTTTCCTTTGCCTTCACAGCTTGGCTGCCTGTCTGGCACAAGAAGCCCAGCTTTCGGCCTGCCTTGGCTTTCAGCACACCTTCCTTGCTAAGCTCAATCATTTCTAGCTTTTGATTTAAAGTGAAAAACATGCAACTCCTCCTTTCCCTTGAACACTAAGGGGCCATTGTATGGTTATTAATTAGCTGAATTTCAATATTGTTGTGTCTCAGGGAATAGAGAGGCCTGAGGAGAGGGAGATATGGGGGATGGCTAGTCAGTGGAGCAGTCAGAACACACACAACACTTATTAAGTTTGCCATATTACATGGGCATGGTTCATAGCACCCCAAAACAATTGCAATAGTAACATCAAAGATCACTGATCACAGATTACCACCACAAATATAACAATTAAAAAGCTTAAAGTACTGAAACAATTACCAAAATGTGACCCAGAGACATGAAGTGAGCAAATGCTGTTGGAAAAATAGTGACCATAGACACTGGATGCAGGGTTGCCACAGACCTCAATTTATAAAAAATGCAATATCTGTGAAGCACAATAAAGTGCAATAAAACAAGACAGACCCAGACTATTTCGGCCTCAAGGAGTGATCAAAGTTCAGTCAAATGTCCAGGAAATTATTTATATTATTGTATTTATGCAAGCTAGAAGGGTAACAGTGGTTTTCCTAGGGTTTCTAGAAGAATACTTTAGCAATGAAGTTTATCTCATTTTTCTAACCAGCAAACTGGAACTGAGATTTAGCCCAATTTACTCTAATTCTCAGTGATGCCCAGAGGTAAATTTAGCTGGAGTTGAAGTTAGTTTTAGGATCCCCACTTACACTGGCCCCTTCCAAGACACTAAGAAGTTTCTTATTGTGTTCAATTAGTCTATTTTCTAAAATTTGAAAAAATAAAATGCCTCACAGCACTCAGTCGCTCTCCCTGTGTGTCTCCACTCTGCCTCTCCTCCATCACATCCCATCAGATAGTGGCATGGCCTTGCACATTTTACATCTGGGCTATGCAAAATACTGATGTCAGTGAAGATCACTCATAATTCATTCAGATTTTATAAGACCACACTAGAAGAACTAATTTCATGTTGTCAATTCTAGAAGCATTTAGAAGTAGTGACTTTCTGGAAAACTTGAAATGCCCCAAATCTTACAGTCATATGTGAAAGAAACTTGATGAAGTTTTCCCAAATTTGACAATAATTGTGAAGATTTACATGATACTGCCATAACAAGTTGTCAAACTGAAAGAAATTTGACTATACTATCCAAACTTTAAAAAAACCCAACTCTCCATCATACCAAAGGAAAGACTGATTCATCTTTATAGTCTATCTATAGGAAATTCTATCACAAAATCAGTTTTATATGGAGAGGCACTTCAAAAGTATGTCACCAAAAAAAATAGGTAAATGTGTTACCAAGATATGTCAAACAATTAGTTAATAAATTAGGTGAGCGTTTTTGGATTTGGCAATCTCTTTGTGATCCATTGTTAACTTTTTTAAATTTGTAATTCATAGTGCTTCTTTTATCATTCAAAATAGGGCTAATCTACTAAAAGTACAGATAAATCACATTAGGTATTGATTAAAATACTCAGGAGTCCTTCATTGTAATTATTGCTTTTTTTTTTTACAATTCTGAGAGATTCAATTTAGTAAATACATTTTTCTCATACCTTGGCTATCCCATTGTTATGTTAACAGATTCAACTTGTTATCTTACACTTATATAACATTTGTCTCTTTTTGTCTTAAATGAGTCATGTTTCTAACTTGAAGTATTTAAGCATTTCCTTTAACAAATTTCATTCGTGGCTATGCTTATCTTTATTTCTAGACATAAATCTAAAATACTTAACCAAAAATTACATTCATCAAAACAAAAGTATTTCTATTCATTATTAATACCAGGGCATCATAGTATACTCAGTTATTTTTATGTTAAGTTTATGCCACTTGCCTCGTAAATAGAAATTTTCCTGGTGGAAAAGGTGTTTACTAAACACACAAATTACGATGTCAGCCCTAGAGGAATACTGTGTACTCAAACTATCTCAGAAGATAACAAACTAATTTTCTCTAAAGATCATTGATTAGTTAGGACTTCTAAGATTGCAACTGACAGAAAATCCAACTGAAACTGGTTTAAGCAGAAATGAAACTTCATTGTCATAGGTGGGAAGTGTGGGAGGGGATCCTGGCCAGGTATCCAGGCCTGGACTCCATGTCACAGCCCTGCTGTCCTCTGTGTGGGACCTATCCTCAAAAAGGTTTTCTGCAGGACCCTTTCAGCAACTTCAAGGTTAAGATTCACACTTCCAAACCCAGCTGAAAATGTGAGTGTAGCTTTCAACCCCAGCCAAACCTCAGGGCTCCTTCTCCTTAGCTTTAAAAAACCTGTCATATCCTAGCCCTGGGACAGAAAGAGGCACCAGGCCAATGGGCCAGGACTGAGATGGGATGCTGTTTTTATTAAAGATAGGAAATTAACCATGGGCAGAAAAAACAATCTCTCAGTATGATTGTGGGAGGAGGGAGTATGTGTAGAGAGTGTGTGATATGTTTGTGTGTGTGTGTGGTATGTGTGAGCATGTTGTTCTGCTTGTGTTTGTGGTTCAGGGTGTGTGTGTGTGAGTGTGGTGTGGGTTTGGGTGCAGTGTAGTAGTAGTGTGTGTGTGTCTGTTTATGTGCGTGTGTGTGGTGCCTACATGGAAAACACAGTCCCCACAGTGAAACATCCACGGCGCACAGTGGAATTAGAGTCCTTCCAGGGCTGTTGGTAATGAACCTCAAGTGAGGTCGTGGTTAAATGTTGAAGCTTTACAAATTAGATTAGAAAAGAGCCTCCTGCCAAAGCAAACAGTGCAGGTGGGAGTAGGGGAGAGAAACACAGATCGCAGAGTCCAAAGTGGGTGTGCTGACATTTCACGCGGTTCACTAACTCTACCTTGCAGCCTTCATAAATTTCACTCAGCATTACTGTCAATGAAATTAATGAAATCGCAGACTGTTCAACAAAGGAATTATTGATCTGTGGTTTTCCACTGGGTCAGTGAGACCTCACCTTATCATAGGTGTGCTTCGTGTCATCAAGGGCTGGGCCCAGAGTTCACTTACAGTACCTTACAGGGATTTCACAAAAATTCTGTCTCTACTTTCTCAAAAAAAAGTTCAGGTAACTTTTGTAACTGGAGCCCTGCTTTAAAAACAAGCAAACAAAAACAACCTTTTTGTCTCTAATAAATCTGTTTCATTCTCTACCTTTCCAGAATAAGATTCTCCAGCAGTTTTCTTAGAAGATGTTTGTAAAAAATATTTGTTTGTGCTTTTGTTGTTCCAAACAGAAAGATGAGAAAACAATGGCTCTTTGAAACACATTGCTTCCAAAATTCAAGATGAAAAGCAGGTACTATAGAGATGTTATTGTATATGTTCCTTTCCTTAAGACTAATACATATGTGTGCAAATGCATGTGAGTATTTGAGTATATCAACAACATACTTAACCTGAAGAGGATTTTAAGAAAATTTCTCTTAGTATACCATGGCATTTTCCATATTACCTAACTTAGAATATGGAATTTTGTTACACATGTAAAAAAATTCACATGTATTATATAAAATTAAATAATGATTACACCCTACATTAAAGGAAAATATTACCTGTTTGTTCCAGATCAAAGGGCAAGAGCAAAAATGAAACCAGATTTACACTAGGCATTGAAATTTTTATTTTTATTGCTTTTCCAGTTTACTGCTTAGAGATATAATTCAGATTATTATCTCTATGTGGAGATGTCTGTTCTCTATTAATTATTCCAAGATATGGAGCACTAACAATGGTCCTAAGAAAGGAAGAAATAACATTCTGTTCTCATTTTTAAGGAATTCTGAGTTTTCTTTCCCCTGGAGTTTATCATAAAGTGTCTTTCCCTGGATCAAGTTGCTTGTGCCTTGTGTGCTCGAATCTCCTTCCCATGTGAAACCAGGTCCTTTACCAGGGTCATCAGACATTTAAGTCTGGGCTTCCAAATCATTTGTTGAGCAATATTCTACCTATATACTTCAGTAAAGTGAGTCACCTTTTCTGTCTTTAGACCATCTTAACTTCTTCCACCAAGTAAGGGATGGAATATTTTGTCTCAAAGTGAAGTGAAGCATGATCAATGGCAACGCCTCTCACCTGTCATCACTATTCCTAAAATGACATTAAAACCCCACAGGTGGGAACAGGAGTACTACCATCCATGTCAGTCGCCAGTAGGACCCTAATCAAAAATCCAGAAGCAGTGACAGAATTTCCCCCTTGAAAGACACAGACCAGCACAGAGTTTCCTGATAAGGTCTTTGCCAAAGGTCGGGTCCTCTGGAGCTGGCTCCACCCGGCGCAAATTCATTAGTGATACCTGATTTATTTTTGAAAATCTGGGGAATTAAAAGGAAAGAAGAGAAGATGGAGAAAAAGCTCAGAGCTCCCATTTGCCAAGAACTGTAAGAATATTTGTTCTCCCTCCTGTAGACCTTTAGACCTCTCTCTCTGCCCTGGCCTTCCCAGGCCGTGAAGGAGATCAGCGTGGGACTCAGCAGCACTGATGGGTCCACTGATGTCTCACCACCAGGGCAACGCGGGACTGAAAACCAAGCATGTGCAGGACTTCTGAGCCGTGCTGTGGCCACGCTCAGCACCCACTATTAAACTGGGAGCAGTATTACTTGAAAGAGAAATAAATGTTTCCATAGCTACTTTAAAAGTAGTTAAGTTGAGGGCCAGGAAAGTGAGCGCCAAAGGCCTGAGCGGCCTGTAAGTTAGATTTTCTCGAGCCCCAGGCCTACCTCAGCCAGACCCGGCCTCCAGGCTGGGCCTTCCACTTAGCGGCACGCTCCCCCTCATCTGTCGCCATCCAAAACAGGGCAAGTAGTTTCTCTCAAGGTAGCTTGTTTCCAGGAACTATTCTGATCTTAAAGAGACTTCTCATCTTCCAGATCAGATTAAAAGTAGATATTTGAAGTATCTGTGCATATGTGTACATTTGTGGAAAGAACTAACATTTCAAAAATGCAAAGAAAATGTGTACTAATTGAACTAGCAAAAGACGGCATTCTTAAATAACCGTTTTCTTCAAAAAAAATCTCTTTCAAAAATAGTAACCAAGTCACCTGTTAAGTTCAACACGAGCAGCACTGTGTAAGTACTTCACAGTGGTTAATCACATTTTGACCGTGTAACAAACCTATGAACTAAGTATTGTGATTCTCAGTTTATACTTAAGTAGACTGAAGCCCAGACAAGTCCCATCACCTACCCAAAGTTACACAGTTAGTAGATGCAAAGCTCGATTTCAAGAATTCAAGGAGCAGCGTGTTTCAATTATAAAGCTTGGTTTAGAACCACTGATTTATAACATACTGATTCCTATGTTGCTTCTTTGGTAATTATCAAATCTTGGAAGTCAAAAGACTTGTCAGCAGGGTTGGCAAGGATATGGAGAAATTGGAACCCTTGTGCACTGCTGATAAGAATGTAAAATGGTGCAGCTGTTATGGAAAATAATTTGGTGATTCCTTAAAATAGAAATAGTTAAAAATAGAATTACTGTATGATCCAGCAATTCCACTTCTATATACATTCCCATAAGAATTGTAAGCAGGGTCTTGAAAAGATGCTGGTACATCAATGACATAGTCAAAATATTCATAATAGCCAAAAGGTGGAAGCAACCCAAGTGTCCACCAGTGTATCAATGGATAAACCAAATGTGGTATGTACACACAATGGACTATTATTCAGCCTTCAGAAAGCATGAAATTCTGACATGGGTAACATGCATATAAGACAATCATGAAAAAGACAACACTAGGATTCCACTTATATGAGGTATGTAGAGTAAATAGTCAAAACCACAGTGGTGGTTGTCAGGAGCTATGGGAAGAGGGTGAGGGGCAGTGGGGAGTTCGCTTTTAAGGGAGTATAGAGTTAAAGTTTGGGAAGATGAAATAATTGTGGTGATAAATAGTGCTGATAGCTGCACAACACAAATGTACTTATTGCCACAGAACTGTACACTTACAAGTGATTAAAATGGTAAGTTTTATTTAACTACAATTAAAAAAAAGAAAAGACTTGCCCAAATCATAGCAGTGTGTTGAAGAGTTCACAGTCACCAGTCACTAAAGCTGGCTTTTGTCTTTGCAGGGCTGTGTCAGTGTGATGACTGATAATCACAGATTTTATCTGCTATTCACCCTGGTTCTCACTTTCATTGTGATCTGGTTTGTGGGCCTGTGTACCCATTTAATTAACAAATCTCCCTTTAAGAGCATCTTCATAGAATAATATAATGCCCTGCCTTAGAGTGTGTTTTCTGAGTCAGAAAACACACTCTAAGGCAGACAATGAGTAATAAGAGCCAGCATTAATGAGACAGGGCCATTTGGCAGAAACTGTGCTTCCCACTTTAAACATTAGCTCCTTCAATCCTCAAAATGATTTTAGAAGCTCGAATCTACTATTATCTCCTTTCACACACTTAAGGTACATGTACAAAAGTTTAAGTAAGAGTGGCCTAAGGTCACAGAACAAGTGACTGTTGAAGCTAAAAAAGAATGAAATACAAAAGGTGAGACATGCTCAGATTGTGGGGAAAGATTTCCTAGGGGTGGAGGAATTCTGGGAGGGGGGTATAATCTCCAAAGAGAAATGAGAGAAAGCAAGAAATGAGTATGTTAAACCTACTTAAAAATTAAAATCTCACCTAATTATGTGTACTGGGAAGACCATTTTGTGTGGTAATACTGCCAATAAACGACAAACATGACAGCAGATAGAATTTCAACTTCAGAATTAATGAAGCTGAGTTCTAATTATGATTTCAAAGATCTAAAGCCTCTGATTCATGGACTCAGATTAGTTGCATTTTTTTCTATGTTTTTAAAGTAATGAAATAATATAAACACGCAGAAATATAGACAAAGTAATGGAAGAAACATGCTTGCGTCCATTACCTAGTTTGCTCAATCCTCTCTTTTGTTTCAGGTATAAATACATATCTATAGCTATATATATGTATTTAATATACAACCTTGTAGACAATCCTTGTAGAGAGCATATTTGTAGACCAATATGATGCAGTTCAATTGCATCAGAACTTGTAAGTGACAAACAAGAGATGAATTTAGAGTCTCAAAAATAAGATAAGGGAAATTTGAAGAAAGGACCCTAAAAGAAGAATGGTTAGAAAAGCAAGACTGTGGAAGGAAAACAGGAAGTGATCGGTGAATCATAAAAAGATGATCACTAAGGGATGCAAGGCTAATTTGCAAAGACATACCCAATCCCAGACACCTAATACTCTGCAAAAAACAGAATTTAATGTACACAAATTCCCTTAACTTGCCTCTTTGTTGGAAATATTGACTCACATCACTAGAATTGTGAAACTAGAAATAAGTGCAGAAATGAAGAAGGAAATAAGTCAAGAAATTTGAACTTTCTATCAAATGAGATTATCTTGCTACAAAGCAATTAGTAAATGAGAGGAGTTACAGAGTATTTGCTGGCTAGTGAAACTCTGGGGCTCTAAAACTTGGAATTTGTCATGATTCGCTGAAATTTAACTTTGTGTTTCCTGTGAGAGAATTTGCCAGGGAAATTTCTTACAGTGACCAAAGGAAAGTTGTAGCCTGCTTAAAAGTAGAGCCAATAAGCAAGCAGAGTTCCTAGAAAATCATCACATGTAAATATTGCTGTTAAGCCATCAATGTGATAATCAATAGTGATTTTCTATATTCTTATTATGGTGTAATAATAATAAATATTAGTGTATATCTATATCTACTATCTACATCTTCACATTTATTAAGATAATCAAATGTATTCCTACCTTCCCTTTCCTATTAGTAGAGATACTCTGTGAGCATAAAAACAATAAAATTAGGTTTCTTCAATATTTTCTACATGTCAAAAATTTTACCTTCCAACTAGAGAAAATTTTAATATAGTCAATAAAATATACCCATGTTTTTGGAAATATTATTACAAATATATTTTATCCCCATACACATTTCTCAAATAACTTAATAAAATATCTATACATCTATCCATAACCATGTCTATACAGGTTGTACTTTGCTAAATCTCTTCATAGTGGTCCACAGCAAGACATTCAATCAGATCATAGCCCTTTGCGGATGGTCAATATACAATACAGATATTTTATGAACTGATTGCCATGGTTGGTGGTTGATTGCTTGCTAATTTGGTTTCTCTATTAGACAGAATCTTAGCTTTTAAAAAAAGAGAGGTTAAATGGAGTAATGAAAATGTTTTAGAACTAGATAGCAGAGATAGCTGCATATCATTGTGAATCTACTAAGTGCCAGTTGGAAATGGGTGAAATGATTAATTTTATGCTGTGGATATTTTACCACAATAAAAAAGAAAGAGGGTATTTTATTCTGTCCTCCTTGTAGAGGACACCCTGTGCAGCCTGAGAGTCTCTCTCTCTCTCTCTTTTTTTAATGTTTATCTTCCTTTTTTTTTCTTTTTTTCTGATAGTGGCATCTGGTCTGAGGTGGATGACACCTAATTTAAATTATAATTTTAGGACATAGTTTAAGAGATCATTCCAAGAGTGACGGGAAGCATGGTGATTTACCAGAAGACTGGGAGCAACTTAATATGTATTTGTGGGTATGTGGCTTATAATATTCATGATTTTTAATAAGAAAATGTTCCCATCAGGCCAGAAAGTCAAAAAGGTAGACAAGATAGGCTCTAGTCTGCACTCCAGACACACATCCCCAGGCAAGCTGCTCCGGACAGCGGTTGACTTTCTAGACTACACATAAACAAGTGTCTTTGACAGAAAGACCAAGTGGCTCCAGGTCCTGACGACAGTGCGCGCTAACAAAGCAGGGAAGTTGAGCCCCGGTCTATTTACAAAGCCTACGTGCTAGAAAGGACAGAGATAAAGCTGTTCCCAGGAGGAGCGACATCTGCACTAGCTCCTAGATGCACTCCTTTCTCAAACTCCTGCTCCTGTGAGAATATCCAAGCCGAGCAGACTTGGTGCAGGGAAGCCAACTGATAAAAGCGAAGCATTGCTCAGCCTTGGCCACAGGGCAGGAGGGATTCCAATTCTAGCCCCCATGGAAAGATACACGAGCTCTGACTCACCTAGCCCAAAACATTTCTTTAGTATGCACCTGTTAAAATACAATAATTTAGAGGTGCCAACACCTTAGACTCCATCAAGTGGGCTAAGAATAGGGCTGCGTGCAAGTTGACAAGGAGAAACCATCTGGTAGCTTGATATTCCTTCAACTTTAAAAAGTGCTACCCTTAAAAGATAATGGAATAGCTGCCCAAGATGTTTTACTATGAAAGACTGGAGAAACTGAGCCGGGAAGACCAGAGGCTCCTAGCCTATCCCCTGCATCCAGTGCCCAGTGCTATGACACATTGCCCCAAAGCTAGACCTCCTGTACACAGGTGTCTCATGAATATCCTCAGCTCCACAGTCCACATGCTGCTCTGGGAGATGCAGCAGTGGTGGCAGCCTTATCTCCACCCACACACCATCACTCACACTCTCACACACACACACACATGCGCAAGCACATACGCACGCAGGCACACTCACACACACGCACACATTCCCTGCAGTCACACACTCACTGCTTTGTGCCCACTCCTATGTTAGGGGCTGGAATAAAACAATGAAGAGAACAAGGCCTCTACTTTTAAGATTCACGATTAATATGGGAGAAAGACAAGCAAAGAGGTATTTGACAACAGAGTGATTGGTGTGATCCTAAGTGCATAGAGGCCCAGAGCCCAGGACAGCTGGTCTATGCCCCTCAAAGCTGGGAGGGTGGACAGAGGTTTGTGGGACCCCTGGTTCCACTCCTGTGGCTGTAAGCTTGGCGGGCTGAAGCCAGGGGAGAGGGCTGCCTGTGGTCGGTGGGAGAGGGCCTCACAGCATCCCATGGCCATGGCTTCTCAGTGAAAGCTGATGATCTGAAACTAATGAGAAGATAGAAACTGGAAACACTCAGATCCGTTGAGACAAACGGACCAGCTTAAAAGTAACTTTTTTAAAAAAAAGAGTGATTTTAAGGGTTAAAACTTAAATACTGATATTCTCAGAAAGCTAAATTCTGGATCCGCAAATAAAAGCCCAGAAATGGTCTATTTGTTTATTTTTATTTACAAGAAAATAAATATCCAGCTCCTGAATTGCAGAATCTGGTTATGGAAAAGAGGAAGATGAGAGGGGAGTGGAGGAGCAGCAGGGAGAAGGAGAGCGGTGAGGGTGGGGGTGTGGAGCAGGCACCCAGCACCTGCCAGCATCTCTCCATTAGTCAGCCTCCTCCTCCTCCCCTGAATGGACAGCAAGCCCCAGCTCTTGGGCCATGACTGGATCATTCACCTTAAGCTATCAGCTGAATTCTCAATTCCATGGCAGTAGATATTACAAGATTTTGTAGACAGAAAAACAGGGATCAGGAACTGAATGATCTGCCCAAAATGACACAGTTAATAAGTGACAGAAGCAAAGAGCCATTGGCTGGTAGGCGTGATGTGACTCTGCAAAACACAAGCTAAGTTGGACTACTTTAATACAGAATTGGAGTTCTTGGGAAATGGTTTTCATGCCTATACCTAGCTTAAATTCCCCCAGATTAAACCGAGATGTATGGGAGTCACTGTCTCATCAGGACCCCTTGGTGTCTGCCCTCCCTTCTTTTCTCTCTGGACAACCCCCCATCCCACCCTCCTGTCACCAAATCCTAACAAATGTGTCTCAAGTCGGAGTGCTCTCCCTACTCCCGCGTCCTTCCTCCACTCTTGGCCCTTGAATCTGTGGACTGCTTCCAAGGCTGTCTCAGGTGTCTCTGTCCCTGTACCCCATGCTCACACCACCACCAGGGGGGTGCATGGCCAGGCTGCAGGGACTGTGACCATGTCACCCTGCTGTCAGATTCTACTGCCCTGCCACCTCAGGGAGTAACCGTTCACTTCCACAGCTAGCTATGGATCATTTTTGTAACATGCAGGGTTTAAGTAAGAATTTCACACAGAGTGTCCTTAGCAGTCTGGCTAGAATCATTCTAGCATTGCTCCCCACTGCTCTTCCTTCTCACTTGTCCTGCCTCCTCATGGAGAACCTGGCAGAATTAGGTTCTCACCATTCACTTTGGGTCCACTGTGTTTGCTCATGCTCCTCTCTGCCTAGAGTTTCCTTCCCCTTTCCTTGCCTGACATATGCCCCTCATCCCTGAAGAGTGAGATAAGTACACTGTTCTTGATGGAAACCTGGTGCCTCAGCACAGTGGGGTGCTCCAGTCCTGGGCCCCTAAAGTGCCACGGATAGGAGCACATCCCCCTAAGAGCATTTACTACAGTGCATTTTAAATATAAGCTCCATGTCTCTCTTCCCTACCAAACTGTGAATTTATAGATAATGCCTTACTAACCTTTTTACCCCTTCATGCCAGTTCTTGGCACACATTAAGTGCTAAGTAAGTTTGTTGAATGAAGATAAGCATGTGTGTTTGAAATCCAGAATCCAGAAGCAGATAGATGGTTGTTTATGGGATATATACATGCTTTTGGTACAATCTCATCATCCCTTTATTTCAAAATACTATCTTCAAAGAGGGCCAAGATTTCCATTTCCAGTACTAAGGAGCTGATTGTATTGTGGGTGCTGGGGGGCAAAATTCAGGACCCTGGTGATGCCCTCTCTAAGGAAAAGGAAGGCTCTGTGACACACAGGAGCACCCCCCATCCCTTCTCTCACCTGAACCTCACATTCCCTTGCCCACCATGTTCCAAACCAACCACAAGTGGACTTGAGTTTCACCTACTGTTCCCTCCCCTCCACTCTCTCTCCTACCACTTATTTTTCTACTTTTTTCCATCTTTTCTGCACATTTTTTTCTTTTTGCCTATACCCCCTTCCCCTTCTCTTGAAGCTACTCCAAACTTCACCAGAGCTCAGAGAGACAAGCCTGCCCCTGCCTCCATCCCTCACGGGTGTACTTGCCTCCCATTGCCAAATCCTCACCCGCTGACAGGATACCGCATCCTCCCTAGTTCTGTCTTCCTACTCTGAGCTCTTCTTTTTATAGCCCTAACTGCTTTATTTTCTTCTATAATTTTATGTTATGAACCTATGGAAGTCACTCAAATAACTTTTTCTGATGAGATAATAAAAAATATACAAAATAAGTCTTTAAAAGTTTAAACCAGATAAAACTGTACTGGATTTAGCATAGTACCTGGCAAATGTCAGTTCACTTTCAGTATTAGCCCTCATACAGTGTTGGTGGGATTGTAAATTGGTACAGCCACTATGGAAACAGTATGAGGAGCCTCAAAAAATAAAAAATAGAAATACCCAGCAATCCCAATCTGTGTGTATGTCCAAAGGATATTGAATCAGGATCTCAAAGGTATCTGTATTCCCATGTTCATGGCAGCATGATTCACAATACCCAAGATGTGAAAACAACCTCAATGTCTGTCAATAGATAAAGAAGACATGGTACATATATACAATGGAACATTATTCAGCCATAAAAAAGAAGGAAATCTTCACATTGGTGACAACATGGATGAAATTGGAGGGCATTATACTAAGTGAAAAGAGACAGAAACAGAAAGACAAATACTGCATGACCTCCTCATATATGGATTCTAAAATAGTTGAACTCACAGAAACAGAGTAGCACAGTGGTTACCAGGGTGGGGGTGGAGAAGATGTTGGTCAAAGGGAATAAACTTTCAGTTATAAGACAAATAATTTCTGGGGAGCTAATGTACAGCATGGAGACTCTAGTTAATAACACCATACTGGATACTTGAAATTTATTAAAAGAGTAGATCTTAAGTGTTCACACCACACACAAAAATATAACTATGTGAAGAAATCAACGTTCTTATGAACTTGATTGTGGTAATCACTTCACAGTATATACGTATATTAAATCATCACATTGTACATCTTCAAAAAATCACAGTGTACAACCTAAATGTATACAGTCTTTTTTGTCTATCATACCACAATAAAGCTGGAAATAAAACTCTCAGCTCTCATAAAATACTAGCTGTTTGGTTATTTCACAAAATTCTTGTGAAGATTAAAAGAAATGCTTTGTTACACAGTGTATACAAAGTTATCTTTATTTCTTGCCAAAATTCTTTCCTGCACTTTCCTCTTTGTTCCTCTTCATTATTTTGGTGATTCAGAGTTCCTGCACTGTACCCTGAAATGGTGCTATAACAGCCTGTAGTTATGTACATTAACCTATGCTTAGTGCTCAGTGACAGGCCCTGTTGTAAGCACTTTGCAGATATTAACTCATTGAATCCTACAAAAGAACTCCCTAAGAACCTTTTGAAGTATCACTATTCTTATCCCTGTTTTTGTGTCAAGACTGAGGCGGCAGGTTTAGTAACCACGTTTAGCCCAAGGTCTCAGAGCTAGCATACAGCTGCAGACAGGCTGATTCCTTCCCCTGGGATTTCGATTCCAATGCCGAACTTTCCCTACTTGGCAATTTAGGAGGAAAAGAATTAGCTACATCGATACCAATTCCCCTCTGCAACTCACATTAGGCATTTTGGTTTGCCCAGTTGCAAGATACAGTCAGAGGTGCTCCATAGCTCTGCCCTGGGGGTGTGGCTGCACGTTTTGATTTGAACTCTTCTTCCTTATCATCAAGAGCTTTAGGCATAATCCATGGGCTAAGGCTCTGATGATTGTAGGTGAGCTGGCTTCCAGAGGCTTGAGTCTGATGCCTCGAGGAGCCCCCAAGGGGCTCCAGGACAGCCAGCTGGAAGCCAGTCGGTCAGCCATCAACAACAGGAAGCCCTCCAGGCCTGGGTCAACACTGGGACGCACACAGAAACAAGCAGTGTAGACAGATGCTGCTGCTCTCCTTTCTTCCTTCCTTCTCTTTTATGAACTGGGCAGCTTTTGTGCCCCCTCCACTGGCTGGGTGAGGTGAGCCATTGAAACTATGCAGAGAAAGGACTATGACTTGGAATCCCTGGGTCCTGGGCAAGGGATATGCATCCCTTCTACCCCAGCTCTAGCCCCATAGTGAGAGGGTCGCCCCTTTCAGGTAGAGACCCCCGAGGAATGATGGCTCACACCAAAACTGATCATCACCACCTGCTGAGGGGCTCAGCTGTGGTCTTCCTTTCAGACTCTTTCTCCAGAGTCCTGGCCAGGGGGCTAATTCACACAAGAGTAAAAAGTGGGACTTTTTTGCACATAGAGTTGTAATAAAACAACATTCACAGGTTTTTTTTTATATCATTAATGTACAACTACTTGAACAACATTATGGTTACTAGACTCCCCCCATTATCAAGTCCCCCCCACATGCCCCATTACAGTCATTGTCCATCAGCACAGGAAGATGCTATAGAACCACTACTTGTCTTCTCTGTATATACGGCCTTTCCCGTGCCTCCCCTTACATTATGTCTCCTAATTGTAATGCCCCATTTTCCCCCTTATCCCTCCCTTCCCACCCACCCTCCCCAGTCCCTTTCCCCTTGGTAACTGTTAGTCCACTCATGGGTTCTATGAGTCTGCTGCTGTTTCATTCCTTCAGTTTTTGCTTTGTTCTTATACTCCACAGATAAGTGAAATCATTTTGTACTTGTCGTTCTCTGCCTGGCTTATTTCACTGAGCATAATACCCTCTAGCTCCATCCATGTTGTTGCAAATGGTAGGATTTGTTTTCTTCTTATGGCTGAATAGTATTTCATTGTGTATATGTACCACTTCTGCTTTATCCACTCATCTACTGATGGACACTTAGGTTGCTTCCATTTCTTGGCTATTGTAAATAGTGCTACAATAAATATAGGGGTGCATATGTTTTTTTGAAACTGGGATCCTGCATTCTTAAGGTAAATTCCTAGGAGTGGAATTCCTGGGTCAAATGGTATTTCTATTTTTAGTTTTTTGAGGAACCTCCTTACTGCTTTCCACAATGGTTGAACTAGTTTACATTCCCACCAGCAGTGTAAGAGGATTCCCCTTTCTCCACACCCTTGCCAACATTTGCTGTTATTTGTCCTTTGGATGTTGGCCATCCTAACTGGTGTGAGGTGATATCTCATCGCAGTTTTAATTTGCATTTCTCTGGTGATTAGTGATGACATTCACAGGTTTTTGTCAGGATAATTTGAAATTTGGGGAATAGTCAGTCTAAACTGAAGAATTTTTTGTAATCTGGTTTTTTAGCTTTAAGATTCCCATGGTTACTAGGTCTGCTTGCAAGAAGCTTCCTTTTGATTTTAGTGACAAGATAAGAATGATTTGTAATTAGCATCCTCATGCCTCATTCGCAGGTGTCTGGGCAAAGGCAGTTGACTTGCCTCAGAGGAGTCAATGTTGTTATCCTTTGATGCTGTTAAATTGTTTGGCAAACCCTTTCTCCTTAGATAGGTGGGTTGTACAAAAGTAGTTTTGCTTAGCTCCTTACCAATCATCACAGACTCCAGAAGAACAGGACCTTAATTGATAAATATATACTACATTTCTCAGTCCTCACAGACTCCAAAGCAATAGGATCTTAATTGATACATATTCACCATACTTCTAACAGTTTGTTCCTGGCCATGGTAATGGTATAGAATGAGTCAGGATTTGACTCTTAGGTCAGCCTCTTGCTCCAAAATCTAAGGGCAGTGGTTGAAATCTTTGAACTTCCTTTGCACAGTATAGAGACTAGATGCTAAATAAATGTGTGTTGATGATGAAAAGGATGCCGATGAAGAAAAGAAGAAGGAAAAGGAGACCAGGAGAAAGGAGGAAGAGGAAAGTGCTCATTGTATTTTCCAAACCATAAATTGAAAGCCATAAAATTATTCACCAGACTCACTAGATTGGATGAAGTCTTTTGAGGCAGTCAGTTTTCTAAATGTTCCTTAAATATCATACTCTTCAGGATTAAAAGAAATCTTAAAAATATCTTTGATTCAAAGTATCTATAAATGAATATTAAATATGCAATTTATGATTAAGACATAGAACATAATTATAGGGTTAACACAGTTATCAAGTAAGATCATCAGAATAAGACTTCACAAATATTGAATAGAACTAGAACATGATACTGTGATTCTAGAATGGTAAAAATCTGTAAAATGATTATTTTGATCTTGTTCACTCAAAATTGTAACATTAGAAAAACTAAGGTTATGAGAAAATAAGTCCTAAGCAGGTAGCTATTTAATTTTCTCTTTGGCAAACTTCTTACATGAATATAAATGTTTCTTTCCAAAAATCTTAGAAAGAAAAAACAAGAACACTAACAAATCTTGTAAAACCAGAATGAATTTCTGATGACTATTTTATTTTTACTATTTTTTTTAGAGGCATGCCACTACAGATATCTGGGTGATTACATACCGACTAATGTATTTCCCCTTCATGTTTATTTTGGAAAGATGGCAGGTTATTTTGAAAGAAAGGAAGAAAAAACAGACTACAGAGGAAGCAGTGCTGCCTTGTATCTCATAGGGCAACACATTACTAAAATTACCAGTCTTCACGGAAGAAAACACAAATTCATTTCTTTTGCACATTTTCTTAAGTTACAAAGGAATTGTAACAAGAAGATATGCTCATAGTATTGAAGAGAAGAACCCAAGGCCAAAAAGCAATAAGGGAAAAATTTTAATTTTGGAATTTTTCCTGGAGCACAAAACCAATACTGATAAGAGTGACATCATTCCTGAGTGTTAGCCTCAGACGAAATTTTCCTCCAATACTCTTTCTAGACTAATTCAACTTTATAGTTGATTACAGTGCTGGTAAATCAGACAGAGTAGAGATATCAATACATAAATTATAAGTATGACAACTCAAAAGTTAAGTTTTATTTAATATTCCTGCCTACTAGCGGGACTTCTTTGAGGCACTCATCCAGTCTTTCAACAGTAATATACTAGGCACTTACTGTATGCCACAAAACTGTTCCAGGGATATAAAAGTGAATGGAAAGAGAACCTCTGCCTCCACAACGCCCAGGGCCCTCCCACGTGGCCTTGGATACGGCAGGGAAAGTAATCTTAAACAGCGTTTGGGAATTGCTGCAGGGAATAATGCATCAACTCTTCTACAACCCATTGAATAAATTTCTGAAACTATTAGTTTGGGTCTTCCTGAAAAGGAAATAGATTTTACATTGATTTCCCTCTGGAAAATGTGTCCTTCCTCCAGCAATGATATATTTCTACTGTACAACATTATTTTAATTGTGTCTGTGCAGGAAGGAACAAGTCCAGAATGATCAAGACGTTGGTTGTAATCAATGACCTCTTCCAAGATACCTTGAACTTTCCTTTGTTGATTGGACCTTCTAAAAGTGCGCTGGGAGTCCAACTCTTCTGGCTTACACCCATTTTAAACATCGCTTAATCGCATGATGTGACAATTCGTTATCAGATGACCCTGTGCTCATACACAAACACAGCCACTATCAGGCACAGACAGGCCATAATCTGGCAAAACCTTGATGAAACAGAAATAAACACAATGTGTAGTGCATATTAATAAATTCTGCATTCTGAGTTCACTAACCTTACAAACACCCTCAAAAGGAAAGTGCTGCCAGGCTAGGTTTCCTTACACGAACCTTACCATAAATATAAACATGGACAGATAAAAGGGAAAGAGGTGAATCTTTTGAAATAGTGTATCTCTTCTTCAATCTTGGATATAACAACTCCTGTCTTAAGAACTAATACTTTCCGTAATGTGTCATTTTCTCAAAGGGAGGGGACTAAGGCCCAGCCAGACTCTAGCCTTCCTGCCTCGGAGCTTACTCATTTCAAGGTAACTGGAAAGTATGTGAGGATGGAGACTCTCAAAACCAATTGGCAGCCTAGTTCCAGGCTCAGAACAGAGTTTTTATTAATCTAAGACAAAATGAAAAAAAGAACACTGGAATAAATTTTTCACAGTGCCAATTTTTAAAATTATTTTTATTTCTGAATGCAAGTGAAGCAAACTTCAAAAATATAAGAGGACATTCAGTGAAAAGGAAAGTCTCCTTCTCTCCCAATCTTCTGGAAAAGTCTCCATTATTACTGATTTCTCATGTATGTACCATGTATAATTTATGAGCATATTTTTACATATACATTCTACATATTGTCCTGTACCTTGCCCTTTCTTATTAAACTTAATTTATCCTGGCAGTCTTTATCAATAGATAGAGTGTTGCTTCATTCCATAAGGCCAAATATTCACATGGTTTTTATTATTATGCCCTTTCTCTGATCCAATATTGGTGGGGAAAAAAATGGAGCTTTTGACAAAACAAGTGCTGTCACTTGTCAGAATTAAAACTTGGCCACCCTATTTCTGCCTGTGCACAATACATCCCATTACCCAGACCCATTCTAGACCTCAGTATGTTATTTTTTAAGGTTTTAACATTTCATGAAATCTGAAAATCTGAGAGCCAGTGGGTTAGAGTATATGGTTCTTCCATGGCAGAAAATTGGACTTGGGAGTCTGAGAACCAGAAAATAAAGGTTAATGATAAAATAATTTTCAGACCACTATATTAAGACTTTTAATATATAATATATATATAACTATTAAGTATTAATATACTACCCCAAAAGTTGAGAGTTCTATCAAAGAGTAAACTGACACTAATAGAATTTGTCTCCATGCCACCCAGGACAGTTTGGTTGAATGTCCCCATTATCATCATAGCATTCATAAGATGGGGCAATTACCCGTTTGCAGGGAAGTCAAGAGTCTTCAGATTTAGCACAATAAAGAAGTACTGCAAACTCAGTAAGTGCCTTTAAAAATGTATGTTTAAAAATAAGCCTTAAAACAATAAATATAAAAATCCCCAAAATTGTTTGAAAATCAATTTGGTGTATTACATCAAGTTAAAACATAAGGAGAACATTCAACATTGTTTTTAGACATTTTAGTAGTTTTGAAACCTTTTTGGTATAAGCAGTATTCTGCATATCTGCATGTAATTTACAAAAACTCTGTATTTATAGGATCTGCTCAAGAGAGGAACTAAATTTGAGGCAAAAGTCAAAAAAATTACTTGATCAAACTTCATTTGCTGCAGATCCTCCTCTAAAGACTAAAATGAAAGACGATTCTAAAGGTTTCCTTCACTCCACCAAAACCCCAAGTTAGCATCCCATCTCCCTTTAATTATAGGGCTTAATTTAATTTGTCAGTCTCCAAAATGGGTACTTCAAGAGTCCCCAGCTCCTGGGAGTTGCCCCTGCCACAACCTGCTCTCCATCCCTGGCTCCTTGTCCTCCAGACCGCTTTCTGGGAGGACTGCACATCCTAAGAATTCCCTCCGGCTTCTGTCGCTGGCTCCTTATTCTTCTCCAGCCCCACAGTGTAATCAGTCTCAAATTCTCCCTCCACAGCATCTCTCACATGCCCACACTCTGCTTCCCCCTGAGCAATCCCCACGCTCCGCCTGTCCCATAGCCAGAAGGGCATCCTACCTCCTTGCAAATGACCCCCACGATGCATGCTGGGTCTAGAATATCCACAGCCCCTGTCCCTACTTCTAACCACCTGATGACAAGTGACTTCAAACTTGCCATTAACTCCAAAGACCAGTTCCTATTTCCCCTAGCCACTGACCCTCAAAGGCAGCATTGACCACCACCCCGCATCACCTTGTGTGATGTCAGTACCCAAACCATGCAATTCCCACTTCGTGTTGCTCTGCCCCACATCACCTTGTGTGATGTCAGTACCCAAACCATGCAATTCCCACTTCGTGTTGCTCTGCTCTTTCATCTATAAAGTCATGTAGACACTGGGCCCAAGAGAGGAGAGAGTCGGGAAAGGCCAAACTGCTTCCAGGTGAACAAGAGAACATTCAGGCTTTTCTTGGGGAAAAGCCTGTTAGAATATGGAGTGACCTCTGTGAGGAGCAGTGGGCAGCCTCATGGTTGTGATAGTCTTTCAAAAGCAAACCAGTTAAAAAGCTGCAAAGGGCCAAGAAAGCAAGCACACAAGTGATGGTAAGAAACCAGCTGAACTCACTGCTTTCCGTTGGGACTTCTATCCAGGACAGTTACAGATGCTCAAGGAGTTATTTTGGGAAGTGGACTCAATAGCCAAAAGACATCCTTGATTTCTCAAAGATTCCATGCGACCTTTGATGGCCTGTGTTCAAGAATGTCTTTTTCTGTATCCTTTCACTGGGTAGAAAAACATATGGTATACTACAAAACGAAAAAAGGACAGAAAGTTAAATTAGCTGCCTTTTAGAGATAGTCTAAAATGAACTCAGGGGTAACTGAGCACTTTACAACTAAGCCTCGCAAAACCCCATGAAAGAGATATACCATCACCATTTAACAAATGAAGAAAGAGGTGCAGAGAGGTTAAGTAATTTCCCTAGGGTCACACAGTTAAGAAGCAGAGCTAGGATTCAAACCAAGGTCTACTAGGGGCCAAATCCAGTGCCTTTTCATTCTTTGCTTTTGCAACCCTCAGAGAACTCTCCAGAAAACATGCCATCTGTCCTTACTAAAGAATTCTAGGCCTTTAAAACTACAAACATGGTAGGTAATGCTGCAGAAGTCACTAATGTGGATAACATATGCAGAAAAACATCTAGAGTGTTCTCCTAATTTGTTCTAAATGTTTATGTATTTAACCCTATATCAATGGATGAAAAGTTGCTAAATTGTCAAGAAAATTGGACATTTAAGAGCAAAGTACCATTTTATTTCCTAAATATAAATGAAACCAGCCCCTTATATTCTCAGACACCCCACACTAAATTACCAGCCTCTCCTTTCTCCAGGGCATCAGCCCTTCTCCAGAAGTGAAGCATGCACTCAACAGTCCTTGTGATAATGCCCTGTAATAATGACTAAAAAATAACTAGTCTTTATGAAGCTAAGTCCTCTGCAGGCATTGTCTGATCCAGCCCTCACAATGCCCCTCAGATCCAGGCATCAGGTTTTCCTTTCACAGGTGACGAAGCCTTTATAGAGAGGTTATACAAACTGCCCAAGGACACAAAGTCGTTTCTGTCTAATTTCAGAACCTCTGTTCTGAACCTTTATGCTGCACTCACCACTCACTCGTCCCATCTGGACTAGTTGATGTCATGCTAAAATCCTCTCACCTCTACAAATAACCCTGACCAAATACAGAGTACAATGCAGGAGACCGGTGCTCTTGTGTAGCATGGGTGAAATGCTACCTTTGCCTCCAAAGTCTTTTGCGGGAGATTAAATATGTTCTGTGCTTCCCAGCAATAGGCAACTGGACCCCATTTAACTCTGTTAATATGATTTCTAAAAGAGATTTTTTATTCAATTGTTATCTATTACATTTCAGATGTTTTATTGTTCTCCAAAACCCTTCAAGGTTTGCACTCTAAACTTAACATCTATTACTAAAGGTGGTGTCTTCCCATTATCACTACATATTTTCCAAAGTGATAGATGGAGTCATTGGTCCAAATTCCTGGAGACTGACCTGCTCTGACTGGGAGGCAGATACCAGAATGGGTAAGACCAGGCTTTGTAGTCAGACAATCCTGGATTTGCGTCTTGACTCTGTCACGTGCATTCTGTGCTGGGTAACTTTGACCACCACCACATCCAATCTACCTTCAAAACCAATAAACTGTACTTATAAAGTGTATCACGAGTCTATGAATCTCTCTTTTTTGAACTACCACCCTGGTCCATGTCACCACCATCCCTTTCCATGACATTAAAAAGACTTCCGTAATTAGTCTACCCAGTTGCTCTCTCCTTCCCCTTTAATCCATTTTCTATCAAGCAGCCAAGTAAGCATTTTAAAAAGAAAGATATATCATTCCCTTGTTAAAATCATGCAATGGCTTCTAACCTAAGAACTCCAAACATGTCATACCCATTAAAAGGACTGTTACTAAAATACAAGAACAAAAACCAGGAAATAACAAATGCTGAAGAGAATGTGGAGCACCTGGAACTCTTCTGCTTTGCTAGTAGGAACATAAAATGGTACAGCTGCTGTAGAAAACGAAATTTCAGTTTTTAAAAAAACTTAAAATAGCAATTCCACTTCTGGGGATGTAGCCATTCTGGGGATTCAAACACATATTTGTACACTGTTATATACTGTTTTATAGAATTATACTGTAATGCTGCTCATAGCAGCATTATTCACAATAGCCAAGTATCCATTAACAGATGGATATAGGTATATCCTGTGATATATAGGTACACTGGAATACAATATTCAGCTTTAAAAAGGAAGGAAATCCTGACACATGCTACAACATGGTGAACCCTGAGGACTTAATGCTAAGTGAAATAAGCCAGTCACAAAAGGACAAATACTGTATGAATCCACTTAAATGACTTGTACCTAAAGTAGTCACGTTCATAGAGACAGGAAGTAGAAGGGTGGTTGACAGGAGCTTGGGGAGGGGGAATGGGAGTTAGTGCTTAATGGGCTTAGGGTTTCAGTTTCAAAAGATGAAGAAAATTCTGGAGGTGGATGGTGGTGATGGGTACACGACAATGTAACTATACTTAATTCCACTGAGCTGTACACTTAAAATTGGTTAAGATGGCATTATATGCTATATATACTCTATAATTACAAAGAATCTGAAATTCATGGTCTTACCATGACCAAGGAGGCCTTGCATGATTGGCCCTTCTCACTCCCCCACTTCCCCTTTCATCATTCCTAGCCAGGCTGTGAACTTGAAGGCCCTTGTACCTCAGCCATTCCCTCCCTTCCACCCAGGTGGGCTGAAGCTTAAATACTATCTCTGCAAAGAAACTTTCCCTCCGGCTGCAGCCCTCAATCAATCCCCTATTCTCTCATATTCTTCTCCTTTGAAACAATCACAAAGAGGGTTTTCTTTTCTTGGAATACAATTGATGTACAATATTATATTGGTTTCAGATGTACAACATAGTGATTCGATAATTATATATCTTACTAAATGCTTGCCACAGTTTTAGTGTAGTCGCAGGTTGAAGCTTAATTAAAGCTGCCTTGTTCTTTAAGAATCAGTAAAAGCCCTGGGCTATTGTCACCCATCGCCCACAGGGTCCACCTCACAGGACTGAAGTCATGTTCACTTGGAAATAACTCAGCATGATTGTGCACCTTCATGAATAGTTTTGAGTACCTTTTATATGTCCAATTTACTTACCCTAAAAAAGAGACTTCAAACTGTTTTCCCTGACTCTTACTTAAGTAGTTTCCAAGGGAGTGGGAGGGAAGGACTCTTCAACTTCCAAACTAAAAAATAAATACATTTCAAAAAGCTTCCTCTGTCCCCTGCCTTACATCGTGGGAGTTGTTCTTCAAGGGGGAATTCCTCTGAAATAAAATCAGGAAAGGCTCCAAGAGAGGTCATGTTTCCAATATTAAGTCTTCTGACTTCTGAGGACACAGCCCAGCCCTCTTCAATCACATTTGAGGAAATTCCCCCAGCCTGGATAAAAGATCATAATATCTTTAGAAGGCTGATGAGCTCATGAAAAGCAATTGACTTCAGAAAGCCAAGACACTCCCAGAAACCTCCTTTAACTACTTTTCTCCTGTATTAACCCCTTGAATTTTCCAGATCAGCACCTACTAAATTTTAAATTATTTTCAAAATAGCTTTGATTTAATGCATTGCAAAGTAGAGACCTGTTCATGCTCTATTTCCCTGAAACTCTTTCTGTTGTACCATCTTCATCAATATTAAATAGCTCAGAAAATTAAACCTTAAAAATATTGCAAGCCCCATTTATCTCTGATGGACTTGGCATCCACAGTTTTACTTTTCAGGTGAGGATTACTTCATATCCACCTCAAAATTTTATGGAAGAAAGTAGTACATCAGGGACCTCAAATAACAGGAAACAAAAAAGCCTTTGTAATTATGAAAACACAGTTTGCAAGGGAAGCCAGTAAAAAAAGATGACAGCACTAAAGTTTATTTGTTCATATAGCAATATTCACAAGCAAACTACCCACCCTCCTTCTTTGGGGTGGTTATGCAAAAAAAAAAATGGAAGAAATCACATAAGTACAATTCATTGTGTGTGGGAAGCCCTTGTAGGTGCTGAAGCTTCCCACCACAGCTATCTTGCTAACATATACACGCATATGCCATAGTTATTATTTATTTCCTTGGCTCATAAAGCAAAAGATTCAAATTTCAGGTAAAAATAAGAGATGAAGATGGAAAGTGATTGTTTTCCTTGCTCTTTTGGAGTTGATTTAACCCTACCCAACCAAGTCTGGAAATAAAGAGGGTGTTTTGTTGATGACAGTTGTTTGTAAATGTAGAAAGCAAGAGATTTCCATGTATGGACCTTAAGTGCATTCCAGTGCAGTGTCAAGTTTTGTGTGCGATAAGGCCAGAGCAGGAAGCCGCTCGAGGTCAGGAAGGAAGTGCTGTCAAGCTTAGGAGCGGGCAGAATCGTGCAGGGAGCTGGGCGGGCTCAGGGCTTCAGCTGTGTAACCACTGCCCTATTTTTAAAAGATAAACAACATGAGTAGCACAAAATCCACACAGTGCCTGTTTCAAATCCATCCAAACCACACAAGGAACTCATTCGCAGCCTTTGCCAGGCTTTGCAAGTCTCCCCAAAATGCGAAGTAACTGTCTTTTCTGCGACATGGGCAGAGGTTGCTTATGAGGATTTGTTGTGGCCTTTTATCCAATATCCACCGCTGGTTTGCAGGGACTCTGGTTATCAGGCATATGTCCTGGTGTCCCTGTTTCTCCCATCCACCCTCAACCCACTACCAGTCCCTCCATGCTGGGAAAGAAATCTGAGTAGGAGGTAATGGTAGTAAGAGAAAGCCCTCATTTAATGGCATATCTGAAATGCAGTTACCCAGCAAAGCTCATTAGGCTGAGGACTATGACAGCACTTTTCAGTTAATTTCCAGTTCAACATTTATTGGGTGCCCATCAGATGCTATGTGTGGTGCTAGATATTAGGCTCCTGAGGATTAGTCAGCTGCCCTGATCGTCACAGAGTACACAGTACAGAGTGCTAATGCACTTACTCCTTTTTTAAGATATTAATACTTTGTATGCATTGTGGTGAGGGTGGTGATAATGGTAAAGAATGGGTGCAACACAAAGATGATGAGGTGTCCTAATTCAAGCTCAAGTTGGGGAGGTGGTGACCAAGAGAGAGACTAAGGGGAGTGGGTACTTCCCAAATGAGGTGGAAAGAAAACCACAAAACAGAAGGGAAGTGTATTCCCAGGTGAAGGGCAGCATTCACCATAGCACAGAAGACAGAGGCAGCATGCAGCATGCTACACAATCACACAATGGCTCAAAGAGCAAGGATGCATCAGTCAGCATTTTCTCTGGGAAAGTGAGGAAGAATCCAGAATAAGGGCTCAGCAACCCAGGCCCATCACTGGAAGCCCTATTGGAGAGGGCTGGTACAGCCAATGCTGCAATTACAAAAAAGGAAACCTAGTCAGAAAAAAAAATCAACAATAAATGCAGCTTCATGCAAAAAAGATTGTCAAATCTGACTACATGATTTTAATTTTGTTCATCAAAAGATACCATTAAGAAAGTGAAACATTCCCAACAAATCAAGAAGAAAATAAAGGAAGATGACACAAAAATGGACAAAAGACTTGAACAGACACTTCATAAAAGAGGAAATTCAGATAGCCAAGAAAAGTCATCAGGAAAATGTAAATGAAAACCAATATAAGGGCACAATGTGAGACCTTGCCCTCCTCAGAGTGGCAAAAATTCCACCCCAAACACCAGTTTTAAAGGTGTGCCCCAGTCTCACCCTCTGCTCCCTTACAATGTGTTATTGTTATCTTTTTAACCACTTGAAATATTATATCATTATTTATTATTTGTCTCCATCCACTAGAATGTAAACATAATGAGGTCAGGGATTTTGTCTGTTTATATATAAAGATATTCACACCATTATTGTCCATTGTTTTCTCCCTCAAGACCTAAATCACACAGTAGGTGATCAATGAATATTGATTAAGTGGGAGCGTAAGTTGGTAAAACCTCTTTGGAAAAAAGATTTTATACTGTGAATTACGAGACACACATATAGGGTGACTCATTAATGACACTCCTACAGACACATCTTGGAGAAACTCTTGCACACACACACAAGGACACATGTAAGTGTTGATTATAGCCTTCTTTCTAACAATCAAATGTTGGAAATAAGCCAAATACTATCAGCTCTGGAGCAGAAGATTAAATTGTGGAATGTCATACAATAGAATAGTATGTAGCAAGGAAAATGCAGAGCCATAGATAGTCAAATATGGATGAATCCTACTAAACATAGTAAGCAAAGATGTAAATGAATACATACACAATAATTCCATTTATTTACGTTTCAAGAAGGCCAAACTAAACTATAATGTTTAGGGATACAATCTTAAGTAGCAGAAATTATAAAGAAAAACAAGTTCCATACAATCCAGTCTTTACCTCTCTGGTGCAAAGAGGAAATGTATGAGGATTCTGGGGACTGACAGTGATCTTTAGCTTTGCCTGGGTGTTATTTTTAATTAAGGTATCCCTGATATACAATCTTATGAAGGTTTCACATGAACAATATTGTGGTTTCAACATTCACCCATATTATTGAGTCCTCACCCACCCCCACCATCGCAGTCACTATCAGCATAGTAAGATGCTATAGAGTCATTACTTGTCTTCTCCGTGCTATACTGCCTTCCCCGTGACCTGCCTATATTGTGAATACTAATTATAGTGCAGCCTGGGTGTATTCTTATGGGTGTTGTATAATTACTTGTCAAACTGCACATGGATGTTCATGCACTTTTAATAATTATGTTCTATATTGTAATTGAAATATTTTTAAAAAACCGAACTGCAATTGGTTTTTAAAGATTGTGGGATTCAAAATGAAAAGCAATCACCCTAAAGATCAAAAGCCAAAAAAGGTATTATTGGAATCTTTCCTGACATATGTCATCTGTCCCTGAAGAAGCAAAAGAGCTGGGCAGGAAGGTCCTTTGTCTCTTCATTTAGATTTGCTCATCTTTTATTGTCTGAGGTCATAATTTCTACATCCAAAAGCATCCTGTTGGCCTGCCACAGGAGATGCGAAATGTTGTCAGAATGCTACCCTCATTTCTTTTGCATATGCTTTTCTTATAACTTTACAGCAAAGAAATCTGGGAGGACAGGAAGTGCAGCAGAAGGGCCAGTGAAGGTAGTAAAACATCTCCATCCACCATGTTTTCAGGGAGAAAAGAAAAGGATAGCTAAATTTGAGCAATAATAGAAAGTTTCACTTGCTCAGTAGTATTGGTTCTGTGTTTGTTATTTGGGGCTAGTCAGAGTATTGTGAAAAGAACACCTGGCTCATTGGGTTTGGATAAGAATGCAGCCTTTGCCAAGGGGACTTACAGAAAGCACAGTTAGTTATTGTGGGTCCCCATAACCTGGCTTGGGCTGCTGCCATCCTGCTTGGGTGGTTGCCGCATCCGGTAGTCTTTGCTCTGGCTGAAAGTATCTGCCCCGGAAGAGGCTGAGCCATTGACAGCCCCAGAAACCCTGGCTCTGATGGGTGCTAGGCTATTGTTTCATGCCTGGGGCTACGCATCCACCAACCCCACAGCATGGACCCTCTCTCTCCTTTTTACTCCCTGCTCTTCTCTTTAGGGAATATTCCTTTTTTCATAAACTGGAAGTGAGCCCTGCTTCCCTCTCCCCTACTCCAGTTCTTTTCCAGTTTGTTGAACAACTGATTTTTCTCTTCTCTCAGGCCCGACACATTCTGTTCCTTCTGCTTGGATCTCTCCACTCCCACTTCATCAGGACAGCACCTTCTTAGCATTCCGAGCAGACACCACTACCAGCAGAAAGCCCTTCCTCACACCCACCAATCCATTCAGATATCATAGCTCCCTACTTACCCTCCCTTCCCAACTTTATTTGCCTGTCAAATTACATATTAATTGCATTTATTGCCACAAGACTGCAAACTCTGGAAGGATATTTATTAACTCCATCTTGTCCAACAGTGATTTTTCAGCTTTGCATAGGGATTACTATTCATTGGATGATGATTATTATTCGTTGGAGGAACTCCTTGACAATGCACACACACAGACACTGTCCACACTTTGGGTCCTGGCATGTACAGGTCAGTGTCATGGAGCTGAGGAGCTGGAGAAGAGGCAGGGAGCAATGACAGGAACAGCAGGCGGTCTCTTTGCCAACGAGGAAGGGCTGAGCCCTACAAGGCTGATTCAGTCCCCAGGAACAAGTGTTGTTCCTGGTAATTTGTTGGGGGTGTGGGACACACAAGCAAAAGAGATGCTCACTTCACAGACTAAGCAGAACTGCAGAGAAATGGAAGAGCATGGAGCAGAAGCCCCAGGTGCCACTCCAGAGCCCACGCAGGCAGAGGCACCACTTCCCGGGCATCCAGAGCAGCTCAACCTCAACAGGGATCACCAGGTGGCCAACAATAGCCTGGCAGAGCCAACTACAGCAATTCAGTCCACTTCTCAGCTTGTATGTGAAATGGGGTTTCCAGGAACCCTAAGAAGACACGGTGGTGCTCTTTACATGTGGCAGATGGGTGACCAGAAGGTTACAGATTTAGTGGCAAACTTGAAGGACATGTGGGCATGAGGTACAATATCTCCTTTAATACTCAAGGTATTAATCCCATTTTACAGATGAGGAAACTGAGGCCCAGAAAGGTTAACACACTGCCTCAGAGTCATATGCCTAGTAAGAACAGAAGCACCAACAGAGCCAATATTCAATCCAGTCTGACCTCCAAGCCCCATGTTCCCAAATCTATTACCTACAGCCCCTTTATATCTATAACTAGCAAATGCTTCAGGGCACAAGCATGCCATACTTTTGTCAAAAAACTGACTTTTCCCAAATAATTTATAATCACTTATGAGAATATATATATATACATGCATAATTTTGGAGGCAATGTACTTATCTACTGAAAAATGAAAGAGACAGAGAAAAGGAGAAAGAGAAATGTGTTCTAAACTCAGATCAGGAGGTAGGAGGCCCTGAAGCCAAAAGAAACATAGGAAGAGAAAGCGCAGAAGAAGGTAGAGTTTTCTGACATTAAACGCAGGCTCGGGCCCTGTCTCCCCAGGGCTGCCATTACTGGTTGTCAGCTCTCTGAGCCCTCCTCAATGCACCACACTGCAGATCAGAAATGCAAGGGATTTCCCAGAAACAGTGTTTTTAAAAAATCCTCTGCACACTTGGATTTACCTTTGGGGCCCTTCTTTCTCTGCATTCTTCTGTGGTCTCACTGCCTACCTTTGTAAAGTATAATTCTGGCAATATTCCCATTCTTGGACATTTTAGCTCAAAAAATCAGACTTGGTTTCAGGTTTCAACAACTTAAGAGGAAAAAAGGTCACTCTTGAGCACACCTCTACTTACTGTTAGATCAATATTTAAACTGCCAAATTAGGCTTTGATTTTAACATTCCTCCTCAAGGAAAGTACATATTTTTAGTAATTCTTTCTCTTAGCATGTGTTCAGTGCTTTATGCAAGCAACAAAATCACAGTCTAACAGCACACACTTTTAAAGCAAAGGTAGTGAGATGTATGGAGAAGGTAGTCTGGCTTCAGTTCCCAGCCTAAATTGTTAGTCACATATTTGTGAGTTTGGTCTGGATTTAGAGATGTTCAGCATTATTTATGTAGTATTTATGTTGAGGTTTTCATTAAAAATTGAAGGTTCTTCTAAAGTTTTATATTATTTTCTTCAAAACATTGCTGACCAAATGCCTAACAGGGTACAAAGATGCCTAAAACTTGAACTACAAGGAGGGCCAGAAATTGTACTGTTGCACCATTTGCTACAGGAACTGGTCACCTCCATTTGTCTTTCCAAAGTAAATATCATCAGTTTACATTTCCTCCCAAGCTTGAGACATAATTTATATACAATCAATTTGCCCTTTTTTTTGCATGAAGTGGGGTGAATTCTGGCAATTGTACACAGTTGTATGACCAGGAACACAGACAACTCTGTTTTCCGTCAGTATAGATTTTTGCCATTTCTGGAATCTCCTGTACATGAAATCATACATTACGTTTTCCAAAGTGGCCATGCAACTTTGCATTCCCACCAACAATGTATGAAGGTTCCAGTACCTCCATATTTTATCCTGCATGCGGCATTGTCAGTCCTTTTAGTAACGGCCATTCTAGACTGTGTGTAGTGGTGTCGCTGTTGTTTTAATTTCCATTTCCCTGGTGACTAGGGAGGATGAGCATCTTTTTTGTGCTTAGTGGCCATTCGTGTATCTCCTTTTGTGGAGTGCTTTGCAAATATTTTGACTATTATGATTTCTAAGTTGCATTCATTATATAAAGTTGCATGTGTTGCAAATATTTTTTCCCAATCTGTAGTCTGCCTTACTGCTCTTTTTTTATCCTCTAGAAAAATTAAGTTTTTCCTTCAATAAAGCCCGTTTTATCAATTGTTTTATTTTATGCCAGTTAACTTGTGAGGAAATCAGAAGTAAAACTCTACCTGGAACGAAATGATATTCTCAAATCTACCCATCCTTTCCATTTGCCCTTTTAATCCTTTTAGGCATCCCACTTGCTACACTAAAATTTGTGAGAATTGTTTAGGCACCATAGACATTTTTTAAGATGCAGTAGCTACTATGGGATTAGAAAAGGAAACACACAATATAAGCTCTCCTTTAAGCAAACTAACTTGCAAAGCCAAAAGCAAGAGACTCAAGTTCTAAGGATCTGAAATTGAAGAAAAAAAGAAGTTGATGACAGCAGGGGTTATGCGACTGTGAGTAGCTCCTAGAAAAACATGTATGGACGGGTGTTGAAAATCCTGCTTCCAGCCAAGATGCAGTAACAGGGACCAGATCTTCCCTCCAACCAGGAACAACCAAAAAAACTGGACAAAATATGTGAAACAATGGTTCTCAAGATATCAGTCATTCACAGTGAAGGAAAATGATCCCTGAGATACTCCCTCAAAGAAGATAAGCATATGATGTTTGATATTGTTAGTCATTAGGAAAATGCTAATTAAAGCTACAATGACATACCACTTCACTCCAATTAGAATATCTAAAATTTAAAGGACTGACCATATCAAGTGTTGGCAAGGATATTGAAGAACTCTCAACACTGCTGGTGGGAACTTCAACCACTTTTGAAAACCATTTGGCAGGTGTTTTATAAAGTTAGACATACACTTATATGACCTAGCCATTCACTCTTATGTTAATCCACGAGACAGAAAAGCATACGATGAATACAAAGTCTTGTACTTGAATGATCACAACAGCACTGCTTGCTGCCTGGTGGCTCTCAGCTGGAGATGATTTTGCATCCCAGGAGGTATTTGGTAATTTCTGGAGACATCACAGCTGGGAGGTGCTATTGGCATACAAAGGGTAGAAACCAGAATTTTGCTAAACAGTGCACAGGATAGTCCCCCACACCAAAGAATTGTCCAGCCCAAAATGTCAATAGTGCCAAGGTTGAGAAACTATGTTTATAACCCCAAAAGGGAGCAGCCCAAACATCCATTAATAGGTGGAGAGACCAATTGTAGTATACCCATACCAGAGAGTACTACTCAGCAATGAAATGGAACAAACTAGTGGTGCAGGCAACAGCACGATGAGTCTCAAAAACATTATGCTGTATGGAAAAAGAATGGCAAAAACAAGTACTTTAGATAAAATTCCAGGGAATGCAAACTGATCTATGGTGACAGAAACAAACAAGTAGTGCCAAACACCGGGGTCAGGAAGGACTCAAAAAGGGATGGGAGGGAAGCATTACAAAAGGGCTCAGAAGCATGGGATGATGGCTGATACTATTACTGTCCAGTTTTATGGTGATGGTTTCACAAATGTACACATATGCCAAAATGTACCAAATTCACTCTTTAAATATGTGCAATTTATTGGAAGTCAATTATACCTTGATAAGCTGTTAAAAACATCTATTTGCAAGAAAACTGAAAATTACAAAAAAGTAATTAGACTAATTCACCATACTGATTCATGAAAGAAAAGGATTAAACTTAACAATGGAACCCAAATATACATTTGCCAATCACCAATTAGTTAGAAACTAGCAGTCTGTGGTATGAGGTATGGGCCTGAGGTATGGTCCTTGTTCTAGTATAATAGTCATAAATGACTTAATTTATTCATAAATTGTGATTAGTTAGTGCTTTCAATCCTTTTACCCCCAAAGATCCCTCTTTTTTTCCCCTATAGACTACTTCAATAGATTTTGGTGCTTTTTAGAGTAACTGAATTCATTATAACTGTAATTATAACACTGAATTCACACAATGGCAGCCAACCAGCAAGAAAGTGTATTCTCATGTAGGTTGCTCTTGCCAAGGCCACCTGCTCATTGTTTGGTGGCTGGTGGACTTCCTCTTCTCAGTCATGCCCACCGAGGTCAAGGGCATTTAACAATAACCAAGCTTAGATAAACTGCTCTAATTATCTTTGCACCACCTGTGGGTCTGGCAGGGCAACTGCTCTGGTAAGACCTAAGACCAGGTGATACTAGATGGGACATGGATTCTCACCCAGGAAAACGACTGTGGGAATTCATTGGAAAGAGCTGAGGAGTCTGAGGAGAGAAACTGGCCACACAGAGAAAACCTGAAGGAAACCTGGGATTAACTGT
The DNA here is from genome assembly GCF_030020395.1 of Manis pentadactyla. Taxonomy (NCBI): domain Eukaryota; kingdom Metazoa; phylum Chordata; class Mammalia; order Pholidota; family Manidae; genus Manis; species Manis pentadactyla. The sequence continues at coordinate 78,301,296 of NC_080021.1, read as the reverse complement.
TCCAGCACAAAGTCCTGGATTAATCAACCCACAGGGAGGTGAGAGAAGGCAAGGGAGGTAGGAAGAAGGAGAGGGCCAACCAAATGGAGCTAAGATGTACTTCTGGAGAAATAGCAAAGAGCACCAGATATGGAAGAAGAAGAAGGAAGGAAGAAAAAAGAACAAACAGTTTAGTGTTTCTCCCACAAACAAAGCCTGCAGGCACTGGTCAAATCCTAGGAACCGTAAATTAATGGACTCACATGCATCATTATATCTAGGCTATGAGCTGCCTCTTCTCAGGACCAGCCCTTGGCTGAAATTCAGCCAGAATTCCTAAAGTTGCTCCAAGCATTTGACATTGTGTTAAATGACAGGAAAAAATCACACCGATGCAAGTCCCTCTTCTCTGAGAATGGCCCTTTTTAGTTAACTTTGTCGTCTCATAATTACAACCTTTGGATTTAAACTCTTCACTTGAAAGCTTTGGTCCACTGTGAACTAGGAAAAACAAGAATTGAAATTTGGCAGAAATACAGATTAGATGTAGATTACAAACAGAACGATCTGTCACTTTCAGGGAACATAAACCAGCACAAAAGACATTAAGTAGCAGTTTTAATAGCACTGCCTGGAGGTAGATTGCAGGAAGTGATCAAAGAAACATGGTCTTTGCTACGTGAGGAAAATGAGGGAAGTTACTCTCTGAGGAAGAGTCTTATATAAAATTAGTGTGAAATGTTTATCTTCATTTTGAATACAGCTTTGTACTGAAAACCAGCAGAAAGCAGCCAAGCAGTGTGTGTCATTGCTCCATTTTGTTGGCAGAGAAGAGTTTTACTTGGATACCAAGAATTAGTCCCCTAGATTAACTCGCTCTCTATTCAGCTGCCAATTTGTTTTAGGTTCCTTAAATTGTCACTCAAATGCATCCATTTGTATCGCCTTTATTTATTTTTAAATTAGGTCTATTTTCCTCAAAGATAGTTTTATGTGTGTGTTATGTGTGTGTGTTGTGTGTACATAAAAACACACACGTGTCAATTCTCAATATTCACAATAGTTGCGTTCTGTAAAGTCACTGTGAACACGGAATTAGCAAATACTGCAATTGCTCCTACGGGAAATACCGGGTTTGGTTCTCGCAAGCCTCTGATAGATACATAATCTTATTTTCTTTAAACGAAGAGACCCCTAATTTTTTTTTTTTGGCTTTTGACTTTGGCTCCCAGGTGCTTCACTGGAGCACGGCGGGTCCTGTCTTTATTTAAATTTTTTTTTTTTTGTGAGGGCATCTCTCATATTTATTGATCAAATGGTTGTTAACAACAATAAAATTCTGTATAGGGGGGTCAATACTCAATGCACAATCATTAATCCACCCCAAGCCTAATTTTCTTCAGTCTCCAATATTCTGATACATAACGAACAAGTTCTTACATGGAGAACAAATTCTTACATAGTGAATAAGTTACATGGTGAACATTACAAGGGCAGTCATCACAGAAGCTTTCGGTTTTGTTCATGCATTATGAACTGTAAACAGTCAGTTCAAATATGAATATTCATTTGATTTTTATACTTGATTTATATGTGGATACCACATTTCTCTATTATTATTATTATTTTTAATAAAATGCTGAAGTGGTAGGTAGATACGAGATAAAGGTAGAAAACAGAGTTTAGTGTTGTAAGAGAGCAAATGTAGATGATCAGGTGTGTGCCTGTAGACTATGTGTTAATCCGAGTTAGACAAGGGCAATAAAACATCCACGTATGCAGAAGATTTCTCTCAGAACAGGGGGGGTGAGGTTCTAAGCCTCACCTCTGCTGATCCCCATTTTCTCACCAGATGGCCCCCTGCGACTGTGCCTGTCTTAGGTTGTTCCCTCTTGAGGAATCTTACCCGAAGAGACCCCTAATTTGACATATATTGTTGATTCATTCACTTGAACTCATGGACAATACCATAACAAGCTTCTCTAACTCACCTATTTTCACCGTAAGGCACATCACAAGTCTTCCTGGACGTTCAGAACATTAAACAGCTCTACAGCCCCATGCTTGGGGACCACTTTAAACGGTGGAATCACCAACAAAAATGTGGAAAATGTGGCACTACATAGCCTGAGAAAAGGGTACATGTTTAGGATTTGAGAACTGAAACAAGAAGGCAGGGGGTTTCCTTGTTAGCCCCTACTTGGGAACATGCTGGTCAGCAACTCCAGTTTTCCCCTGCTCTGTGCAAGTCTGCTAATGACTGGGAATGTGCAGCAATTGTTAAGATTACAAATAAATTATAGGACATCTGCATATCCTCAAATACAGAATCTGTGAATAATGAGGACGGATTATATATGTGTATTTCTTTCCAGAAAGCTCCCAACATAGTACACAGCCATGGTAAATGCAAATTACAGAGCTGTTTTCCTTGAAGAAAGTTGCTACTTAATATATTAATAGTACTCTTCACAGAAAACTCCTACCTTAAGACAATGCCTATGCTAAGTTCTCAATTATAGGTCCTTTAGGGTGTTGGTTCAACAGGGAAAAAACTAAAGGGAAACACTTGTATTTCAGCATGTCACTCCTGAGCCTACACTGAGGTTCTTGAAAAATGCCAAGCATGCGACACCCAATTGATGTAAAATACTGCTCTTTGTTTCCTGATTCATGTTCCTTCCTATGTTTCTTACTCTCTGTCATTTCAGCAGCTTAAATTATCCAGTATATGGATAAATGCAGAGGCTTCAATTCCAATACATGATGCTGCTATCACGTCACAGAAGACAGACACATCCCTCTGAATTTGGGGTGGGACCTTCTTTAGTTTTCCTCAGTGTTTAAAAGAGGTCTAAACTTCAGGTGGAAATAAAGGAAGCCCTAAGCTTTACATAAATTGAATGATTTTTTTTAGCTACCAAAAAGCAAATAGCAGTTTCAAAAGTCAAAGAAAACTAAGAAAACAAAATCATTTACAGGTTTCAGTTTGTATTCTAGAGAAGCATTGATAATCAGATTAAGAAAATACTGCAATAAGTAAGACTATAAAGTAATCTTGTCTTTTATAATGTTTTTAAATACTATTCTTTTACCATTCTCTGAAGTAGGGTATTTTTGAAAATACAAGTCAAGCAACTACAGCAGACTTTTGCCTTTACAGGATTTAGGCTGTATTATCCCACTAGGCCAACAATTGCCTACAAACATTTTTTGCTGTGGAGATATTTTGTTATAAAGGCTTTTGACCATATTGACAGCAAGCACCGAGCCTTTAGGATGTGTGTAGGGCAGTAAATCTGCTGTTGGAATGGAAATTTGTTGAATAGCAAAACACATGTGAACTGCCACTTTCTCGAATGTGCTCTAAGATTTAGTCTTTCTTTTCCTTAGTCTCTGTCTCATTAAAATTGAAGGGCCCCCACCCATAAGATGGCGAACCTCCTGCTTCTCTTCCGAGTCCTTGGTTCCCGCTGGCACCACCTGAAGCCCAATCACCCCTTGCCCCCCTCCCAATCCCAGCACCTAGCCAATAGCCACCAGCCCCATAGAAGTGACACCTCAATCACCCCATGCCCCTTCCTATATAACCCAGCACCTTTCCCTAATAAAGCGGAATTCTCCGGTGAATTGCTGCTGTGTGTCGCTCCTTTCCTTTCATTGGTGCCGAAACCCGGGAGATGGGACACCCCAACTGGGCCCCGTCTTCCCCGACACCAGCAGCAGCTTGCCCTCGTCCTCTTTTTCCAGCGCTGGCTCCTCACACTCACCACTCCTCTTTGGCCTTTGGGTAAGTTTTCCCCCAGAGCGGGCCACTCTTCCCCGAGCTATCGCAGCGCCATTGACCGTGATCGTCCGGCAAGGCCCTGATGCTCGGGGACGAGGAGGGAACTCTCCCCGCCTTAGGCCTTCACGGCTGCGGCGGACCCTCAGGCCCCTCCTCCTACAGCCATAAACGAGGTGACTCCTTTGCGGATGAGAACGCTCCCTTCCCCCCCTCCTCCTTCCGTTCCTTCTGCCGAAAATTCCTTCCACCGAAAACTCCTAGTACTGGGTACCTCGGACTCCGGCACTCTGCCTTCTTAGAGAAGTCTGGGTGACGACCCACACCTCCTAAGAAATTCCGACTCGTATACGAGTTTCCGCAGACCACCAAGGATCACCGGGGACGCCCTTTGTCTCCTTGCGGTCTGTTCCCAGTCCGAGGGTCTCCATTCGTCTTCCCCTGTTTGTCTCCTTCTCTGTCCCTTAGCCATGGGAGCCTCCTCATCCCTCCCTGAAAGCTCACCTCTTGAATGCCTGCTCAAGCATCTAGCCACCCTCTCCCTGACGCCTGATATAAAACCAAAACTTCTCCACAAATACTGCTCCCAAGATTGGCCAACAGACCCCCTAGACAATAACAACCAATGGCCCGCAGGGGGAGCTCTTGATCCTAACATCACTCGTGATCTCTTTAACTACTGCCAGCGCCTGAAAAAATGGAAGGAGATTCCCTATACCGAAGCTTTCCGCCTCCTCCCCCCGCCTCCCCCCAAGTTCTCCTAGCCTGCAAGCCGTCTCCCCCGCAGAAGCCTCCCGTTCCCTCCCTTCCCCCTCCTCTCCTACAACAGCCCCTCCCCCTTCCTCCACCACCATCTCCTCCCCAACCTCACCCCCGCTGCAGATCAAGCCTGAGCCTTTCAGCCCCCCTCTAACTAAGTCCCAGGAGCCTCCTCCATCTTTGCCCCCATCACCTGTTTCTCCCCTACAGACTGAGCCAGAACCCTTCAGTCCCCCACCGCCATGAGTCTCCGCTCTCGAGATATCTTTGCTTGCTGCTTAATATCAGGTCTGAAAAACGCAGCTCGTAAAGTAGTCAATTTTCAAAAGCTCCAAGACATAATTCAAAGGAGGGAGGAAACTCCCTCTGAGTTCTTAGACAGACTCACTCAAGCCCTATTACAGTATCCCAGCCTGGACCCAGAAACGCCTGATGGGAGACATGTCCCTATGACATACTTCCTAGCTCAAAGCTACCCCGACATTAAAGTTAAACTCAAAAAGTTAGAACAGGGCCCCGCTACCCCACAGACTGAGATCCTAACAGTGGCCTTTAAAGTCTTCCATAACCAGGAGGAGGAGAAAGAGCGCCGTAAACAAAAGGCTGATCAGCCCAATTTCCAAATGTTGGCCCAGCTGATAAAACCACAACCTGGGTGCCCCTTTACAAACAAGCCCCCCCCCAGGGAGCTTGTTTCAAGTGCGAAAAAGAGGGACATTGGTCAAGGGCGTGCCCCTCCCCCAGATCTCCTACCACCCCATGCCCCAGATGCCACAAAAAGGGCCACTGGGGGTCTGATTGCCCAACCACCCGAAGGGGAGGCTGGACGAACAACCCCCATCCTAAGCCCGCCGTAGAGGGGCTGGCAGAAGAAGATTGACAGGGCCCGGGGGCTTCTCGCCTGACCATTTCCATCACCAAACAGGAGCCCAGGGTTACTTTAATAGTAGATGGTCGCCCCATCTCCTTCCTCCTAGATACAGGAGCCACCTTCTCAGTCTTGCGAGAATACCGGGGCCCTACCACGCCTGCCATTACTCCTATAGACGGGGTAGGAGGTAAACAGATTTTCCCATTAAAAGCCCCCCCTTTATGCACAATCCAAGACAATCCCATACCTTTCTCCCACTCCTTCCTGGTTATGCCCCAGTGTCCCATCCCCTAAGACGGGACATCTTTTCTCTCCTCCATGTTTCCATAACTATATCCACTCCCACAGCCCCCAGTACTCCCTTTCTGATGGCCCTCATAGCCGACGACCCCCGTCTACCCAATGAAAGCTTCAGTTCCGCCCTCATACATCCTGTAAATCCCAAAGTTTGGGAAATTACAAGCCCCTCCATGGCTCTATGTCCTCCTGCCTCTATCAAATTACGTGACCCCTCTCAGTATACCTGTCAGGCCCAATACCCCCTAACCACTTCAGCCCTCATAGGCCTTCAACCCATCATTCAAGATCTTTTAAACAAAAATTACCTCAGACCCACTCACTCCCCGTTTAATACCCCCATATTAGCTGTTTAAAAAACCAATGATTCTTTCCGCCTCGTCCAAGACCTTCGCCTCATCAACATGGCCGTCGTCCCTATCCATCCCTTAGTCCCAAATCCATATACCCTTTTATCGCAGATCCCTGCCTCAGTCTCCCACTTCTCAGTCCTAGATCTCAAGGATGCATTTTTATCTATCCCTCTGGACCCCTCCTCCCAAGATTTTTTACAGAAAACGGCTCCTCTCTGACCTGCCCTTTCCCAAAACCAAGACAGAAATCCTTTCCTTTCTAGGCCTGGCTGGGTATTTTAGAGCGTGGATCCCTAACTTCTCCCTGTTGGCAAGACCCCTATACCACCTCAGCAAGGGCCCCCCTGAAGAACCATTATCCTCCTCACCCCGACACTCCTTCATTAAGCTCCGTCGCGCCCTTGTGGAAGCCCCAGCTCTCCATCTTCCTGATTTGTCGAAGCCCTTCTCATTATACATTCATGAGAGGTCTAGTCAAGCTCTAGGAGTCCTAGGCCAACATTATGGCCCATCCTTTGCCCCAGTAGCTTATCTTTCCAAGCAATTAGACCCCACAGTTTGGGGATGGGCCCCCTGCCTACGGGCATTAGCTGCTGGACAGCTCTTGCAGAAGGAAGCTCATAAACTGACATTCGGGGTGCCCCTTACCATTCTGTCCCCACATCACCTAAAGGATCTCTTAACCTACAAAAGTTTACAGACTCTCCCTCCCTCCAGACTCCTGACCTTACTGTCCTCTTTCCTCCAAAATCCCGTTCACCCCTTTGCCATCCATACCCGAATCATGACTTTTTCCTCCTTTACTGCTCTCTCTTGCTTTTTTTCCTCATTCCTATTGTCTTCCACGCCACCCCAGCCTCCTTTGTATGGCGATTCAAAGTCAGACAGACTTACACACAGCATCAAACAAAAATTACTGCCCTCATTGCCACATCAGACTGCCCTCTGAAAGGCTGCTCCGAGCCTTTATACCTCCACTTTCCTCCCTCCACCGACATGTTCACTAGCAGCTACCTTTATTCTCCGTACCTCTGCTTCCTCTATGACCAAAAACAAGCCTATTGCAGGCGATGGCCAGACACCTATGGGGGATGTCCCTACAGGTCTTGCATCATTCACTACATGGGTAACTCCCGGTACCCACAGTATTACTCCTCCAACCGTTTCATAAAATATCCCAACAGCTCATCCTCCTTATCAATCCCAGATCCCTGGGACTCTCAATGGGCCGCCGGAGACACAGCCTCAGTTTACTACGGGGGGTCCTCGACCCCCCATGGTACCCTTCATATCTCTCGAGAGTATGTTCCCTCTCATTCCCAGATCTCTCAAGTTGCATCAGATATCAGACATTCCGAAAAAGTTATTGTCCAAACTCTTGACGGCGCCTCTTCATCTTCTTACCCCCGCTCCTACTCTTGGTTACAGCTCATTCAAGACACCACCATCTTTCTCAACCACACCCTCAACACTGCCAATTGTTTCTTGTGCACATCATTACAGTGCCCACTGCTGGCCGCTGTGCCCCTTAATATTTCCGACTACTCCTTCCATGCAGAAGGACAACCCTTCCATCCCCTGGCAGACATACCCCTATGGGAACCAGAATACGCAGATAATCTCACCACTGTGTAGGCCCAACTCCACCCCCCTCCAGCGCACTTCACTGCCTCTCTATCTACACCCCTACCTCCGGCTCTAAGACTTTTACGCAACCGGGACACTTCTTTTGGTGTAATGGCTGTCTTTTCAACTCACTGCCTCCCAACTCCAGCACACCCTGCATTCTCATCACCCTGATCCCACAGCTTACACTTTACAGCATGGCAGAATTCCTTGAGCTCCAACCTCCCTTGCCCTTGCGCACAAGAAGGGCTGCTTTCCTTCCCATTATGGTTGGTATTTCCCTAGCCACATCAGCCATTGGGGCAGGATTTTCAGGGGGAGCCTTGGGTCACTCTCTATAGGCAATTAGAGATCTCAACGCCAAACTTGAGGGAGCCCTGACATCCACTGCCAATTCCCTGGCCTCTCTCCAAAGACAGGTCACTTTGCTAGCTAAGGTCACCCTTCTAAACCGGCAGGCCTTAGATCTGCTTACAGCCAAAAAGGGCGGCACCTGCGTCTTCCTTCGGGAAGAGTGCTGCTATTACATCAACGAATCCGGCATTGTAGAAACTGACATTACCAAACTCACCGACCTTGCCTCCAGCCTCCACTCTGCTTCCAATTCCAACCCATTCTCTTCAATACTAACAAACCCCTTCCTCACCTGACTGTGGCCCATTGCAGGCCCTATAATAATCATTCTTCTCGCCTGTCTCTTCTTACCTTGTATAGTAAAGTTTATCAAATCCCAAGTCGGTAAAATCTCTAATCAAACTTTCAACCAGCTTTTACTCAGGAACTACCAGCTTTTAGCCACAGAAGATCCCTCACCCTCACGTGACCTCCTCACCACACGCTGAGATGGACCCCTCTCTCCGCTGGAAACTGTTCCTGGAAACAATGGCCGCAGACGCCTGGCTTCTGACACCCGTATCCTCTTGGCACCATTGGAATCAACAAGTCCTCGACCTATAGTTACAAGGAACCTTCATTGATTTCCAACCTGAAGAAGTCCACATCTACTCGTCCTTACTGTGGGGAGTCCTATCAACCCTTTTCTACCAGTCCTCAAGCCCTCACTCCCTTCTCCGCCCCCGTTCAGCAGGAAGCAGTCAGAGAGAAAGCAATGTCCACAACCCCATAGAGGAGAAAGGGGGGAATGAAGGGCCCCCACCAGTAAGATGGTGAACTTCCTGCCTCTCTTCCGAGTCCTCGGTTCCCACTGGCGCCACCTGAAGCCCAATCACCCCTCGCCCCCCTAATCCCAGCACCTAGCCAATAGCCACCAGCCCCGTAGAAGTGACACCACAATCACCTCATGCCCCTTCATATATAACCCAGCACCTTTCCCTAATAAAGCGGAATTCTCCGGTGAATTGCTGCTGTGTGTCGCTCCTTTTCTTTCAAAAATGGAGAACTTAAAACTTATTCATTAAAACTCCTTTTTTTTTTTTTTGTCAAAATCTACAATTCTAAGACAGTTTACCTAAAAGGATTTGGCAAACTCCTAACTGCTTTATCACAAGATAGACAAGGGATGAAAGGAAAAGACATGCAGGGAAGAAAATAGCCATTATGGCCACAGAAGCAGAGACAATCAATGGCAAAGGCAGCGGAGGTGGGGAGGGTGAGGGGGGGCACCTACTTCTGCTTCTATTGAAATCCTACAGAAATGACAGAAACAAGATTCTGTTAAGGCAGAAATGCCTAAGAAATGAGAAAACAGAGGTGGTAACAGCAGAAATTCGGGTGAATCAGCAGACCCAAGGCAACTTAACCCTGTGAAGAGAGTGAAGAATTGAACTGATCAAGATGACTCTTTCAGAACCCTCAGTACTGCCCCATTAGGGGCCACTGGCAGCCAAGGTAAAGGGTACCCTAAAGAAATTCGCCTGATGGAAAGTCTGCACCAGCAGCCACCAGATCTCCCATCGCCTCCCCACCAGAGCACAACTGGAGGTTTGTTTTCTGAGAGCGAGGACCAAGTCTCTGGACTTGGCAGTCCCAGGCATAAAAGTGTGTCTACAACACGGGAAGAGGAAACTGGCTATGAAGGCCCATTCCTCTCCCTGACTCAGCTTCCCAGATACAGGCAGGCAGGCAGCATCCCCTCAGGCAGAGGATGGAAACTGTCTTCTCTAGAGAATATGATGTGCTCAGGAGGAACACCTGAAAATATTTATATTAGAGATTGGGCAATTCATTAGCCTAGCCTATCACCCAACAGCAAAGCCTTGATGCATCACAGCACCCAGGCCACTGTCTTTCCCTGTCCACTTTTTTAGTCTCCCTAAATGTATGGGCATTCGTTACCAAACCGGAATTACCCAATATTGGAACAAATGGCTTGTCATTAAAGAAAGAGTGAGAGAGAAAGACCAAAACAAACAGCAAAATGTACCTTGGAAGAAATAAGAGACTAGGCAGAGGGAGGAAATTTCCCCCAAAAAACCTAGTTTAAGACATTGCAACCATGGAACATGAACAGGTAGTATGAAAAAAGACTATCTATGGGAAAAGAGATGGGGACAAAGAAAGGATCCTGTACACTTCCAGAAAGAAAGAAAAAAAACCCAGACAGACACAGTTCCCATACATAGGTCCATGACAGATGGCGTCAGACTGTGCTGGGGTCCAAAGGAAAATCGTACACATGGCCACCTTATCAATCAGGTGTGAAGCTAGAATACAAGATTTTTAAACATGCAAAATTTTATTTGCTGTGCATTTTTTCTCAAAAATCAATTTTAAAAACTTGTGAATGAGTAAACCAAGGAAAGAGAAATACGGGTTTTAGGAACTAGAAATCTAGCACAGAAGAGAAGGGAGGAGCCTCCTCAGGCATGACGGGCAGGCAGCTGATATTATAGTAGGATCCAGGGAGACTTCCTCAGGAACCTTGTATTAATAGATTACCTTGGTGTGTCTGAACATCTTGAGGGAACATATACATAGCTGGGAGAGTCGGGGGTTAAAGTACTGTTGAGTACCTGTAAAACTAAACAGAAAGAAAAATATATATACAGAGAGAGAAGTATTCACAGTGCAGAAAACTGGGTGAGGGATAGACACCAACATTTTGTCCAATCTTTGCAACTCTTCTGCGGATCTAAAAATTATGCCAAAATATAAGACTTTATTTTTTAGAATGTTAGAGATGGAAAAAAAACAGTGCTATATTTTTTCCATGCATCCATACACATGGGGGAGATGAGGGATGGTAAGGAACGGAAGACAATCTAGAGTCTTACCTACCGACTGCCTCAGTTTAACCAGCCTGCACCAGAGTGTGCACACAAGCCAGGGAGTGGACAAGGACACAGTGGCTGCAGGCAGCCATGCAAGAAATGCTCATGCCTCAAGTGTGCTGGGTTCCCCTTTCTGATCCCAGCCAACAGAATAAATTCCCAATCCTTTCCTGCTCTCCAGAGCCCTACTCCAGGTGAAGCAACTGCTGGCTTTTCAAGTCTTGATTATTGGAGTCCTTAGAGGTCTGTGGCTGACACCCCTCATTTTACCACAAGAGAAAGTGAGCCCTGCCAGGCCTTGTCACTTGCCCAGATCATGCAGACAGCAGACCCCAGCCAGCCACCTCCCTGGTAAGGGCACTTCCAGTGCCATCCTACAAACATTGCCAGATGCAGGCACTCATGGCCTCATTTCATCCAGACAGTCTCCTTTTCTTCTCAGTAAAATAATATGATGCTAAGCATTTCAAAAGCACACCAAGTAAACGTCTCCTATAATCCCACATGCCTCACCCTGGAGAAGTAGCTTCCCAAATTACCCCCCATTCCTGACCCCATGGCACAGATGAGGAGGTGTTGTCCCGGGAAGGCAGTGCAGGGGGACAGCTGGCGAGTGCAGGGCCAGAGCTGTGAAGCATCCCAAAGGCGGGGTGGCCTCCAAACTGTGACTTCTGAGACAGAGAAAGACAAGTACCATAAGATTTCACTTATATGTGGAATCTAAAAAAACAGATGAACAAACAAAACAGAAACAGACTCATGAGATGGAAAAGAGACTGGTGGTTGCCATAGGGAGTGGGGTTGGGGTATGGGTGGAATAGTGAAGGAGATAAAGAGGCGCAAACTTCTAATAACAAAATAAGTCATAGGGATGAAAAGTACAGCATAGGGAATATAGTCAATAATACTATATGTCTTTGTGTGGTGACAGATGGTAACTACACTTACCATGGTAAGCATTTCATAATGTGTATAATTGCTGAATAACTATGCTGTACACCTGAAACCAATATAACACAACATCAACTATACTTTTAAAAGTAACAAAATAAACAGAAACAACTGGTGACTTATATAAGACATCAAGTTTGACTATTCTGAAACATTTTACACCTGATTTTGTTGTTTATTTTCTCAGACTGAAACATAGAAAGCCCCACCATTGGACAGCATTGGGCTGAATTTAAACAGCACTAAAATGACACAGTTGAGGGTCATACTATTATCTGGATTTTTTTTTCTCTGTTCCCTTAGAGTCCTTAGGTTTTAATGCTTCCAGAGTTCAGGAGGAAAATTTTCAAATCATTTTTAAGAATTGTTTGCGATTTATACGAGCTCATCAGCACTAATTAGTATTCTAAAGGAGTTGACTTACCCCACTCCCTGTTCTATCCTCTTTTTTGCTGCATAACCTCTGTTAATTTGCAAAAAGCAAGGAACGAAAAAGGAAATCAGTTGCTTATAAGGCTTTTACTTTGAAGGGAAAGGTTCAAATAAATTCAACTCTGTTTGCAAAGAAAAACTTCAAAGCCTTTAAGAGGGCACCTCCCTTTAATTCAGTTCGTTAGATTTGTTCCCCTATTTAAAAGGTAAAAAGATGAAAGAAAGTTAATCCTCCATAAATTCTCCCTCCTGTTATGCCCAGAGTTTCAATACAATTACCTTCTTGCTCAGTGATGCTAAGAGTAAAAGATAGGCAAGAGCCAGTAATTAGCAGAGCTGCAAATTGCCATTGTTTTAAGCGGGTCTCTACACAGACCTTCACCTTAGGATCCCTATCAAGTCTCAAATACGTGCTCCTCTCCAACCCACAGTGCCTCATCCTTGGGTTATTCTGACTTTTCATGCAAGAACCCCAGAAGGTGCTATGGAGATGTAAAAATTAACACAACCTTCAATATAAATCTCTCCACTGGGAAATCATTTGAAAGAAAAAACTAAATGTTCTTTACAATCTCAAAATTGCTATCATTTACATAAACTGTACCTCACCAATATTTAGGATTAGGAATTTCACCTACAAAAACAAAGAGAACCCCCAGTATCTTATTTTTAGTGTAGGATTAGCTTCCAAAATCCTAGACGTGTTGGTCTTTGCTTAATTTAAATTATAAAATGAAAAAAATCCCTCAGATCAAGGAGTTCTTGAGTATTTCAAAAGGGTGTTTTTCTGCATCTCTATTCTATGGCATTGTGGGCCTGAATATTATTTTCTCAAGCCCCATTTCTTTGCCTGAAGATAAAACTATTCACCTATGTTCCCAGTAGTTGGCCTCATGCAGAATCAGAAGTTTTATTTAAGAGTCAATTAACATTTCTATTGTTGGTTGAAAATGCAGTTAAACCCAAAATTCCTTCCTTAAAAATGCACAGATTCTCCAAAATAAATGAGAAGGAGGGAAAGAGGAGTTATGGCTTAATTATAGGTATAGACTTTCTTCTTGGAATGATGAAAAACGTTCTGGAAACAGTGGTGATGGTTGTATAACATTATGAGTACACTTACTGCCCCTGACTTGTACACTTAAAATGAGTAAAATGGTAAATTTTATATTGTGTGTATTTTGCCACCAATTTTACATTTTAATAAACAAATAAGAGCTAGTTACTCATATTAAAAATGTTAATGCAGGCCTGGGAAATAAGCGCAAAAGTAAAACAATGTTTTTGGTGGATAAATTGTCGCTATTAGGTATAAAAAAATCTAGTAACATGAAATTTTTGACACAGAAAATGTCAGTGTTTGTCAATTTATCCTAAGAAGATAATTTTAAATGTGCACAAAATCTATCTGTAGAAGAGCATTTGTAATAGCATTATTTATTGTTACAAATTGCTGAGAAAATGTTGGGAGGACTTAATTGTCCAATAGTATTAGTTTAATAAATTCTGGTAAGTTTAAGTAAATAAATTTTTATTTTAGTAAATTTTTTATTTTACTAAATTTAGTAAATAAATTGCCTTCATCTGCTGGCCACACCTTCCTAGTGTCTTTGTTTATTCTTCCTCCAACTTTGTATTGAATCTGGGCATGCCTCTGCATCTTTCTGTCTTCTTTCAATTACTTATTGACACTTTCTCTGTGTCGAGACCACGAGAGGTCCTGGGGATAAAGCTTTCTGCAACTCAGACAAAGTCCTTTTCTCATGAAGTTTATAAACTTTGGGGAGAATACAAAGAAGAAATTGGGCCGTTATAACACCACACGACAAATGCTGGGGTGTGAATGCTCTGGGTGCATGTTGGTCAGGCCCCTAAACCAGGTAAGGTGCATCTGAGATGACTTCCTGGCGGAAGTCACATCACCAGGATTAGTAGAAATTAATTACGGGAAGACCTAAGAGAAAAAGACAAATGTTTCAGACAGAGATAATAGCTTAAGGCCTCAGGGGTAGAAGAGAGCAAAGTACATTTAAGAACTGGAGGTATTTCAGAAAAGCATGAACAGGGAGATGCCAGAAGATGGCAAGAAATACATCTGCAGCCACATCACTTCAAGTCAGACTCACCCTCAAACCAAGGACCTGGCTGACTCACCTCCTGGGGGGTCTCACAGGAATAGGCCGCAAGCACCTACATTTGCATGGCCTCCGCTAAGCTCGCCATCTGATCCCTCCCCTCCAACCTCGCTCTCCTGTGAGTTCTGTTCAAAAGGAATAATGCCACCAGGAGCCCAGGGCCACACACAGCTCCTCGGTCTCCACCCCTCCACTGCTCCTAGTGCCCTCGGGGTGGGCTCCCAGGGGCGCAGGGGGTGGAGAGGCAGCACCTGGGCCACGTAGCGGCCTCCAGGGCCCACAGGGCAGGCAGGAGCTGACAGGTCTGTGGACGTCCAGGTTCGGGCCATGGACGGCTCCTCGTCCGTCGGTTGTGGGCGTGAGCCTGCAGAGGGCCAGCCTCGGGAAGGCGGTCAGGAGGCCAGCAACCCCGGCTGCGCGTGAGCAGCACCCTCCCTCCGGAGGTGTGCAGCGGACCCCTGTGCGTCACGCTCAATGAAATCCTCTCCTAGCTACTTCCTAAATGTTAATTGAGTCAATCTCTCTGTTTCCACTTTCAAACTCTATAAAGGCCTCTTCCCTGGTGTCACCGTCACACTCTGGCTTCCTGCCAAGACCTTTTCCACACTTCAGAGTAGTCTTTCCAAAGCCCAAATCCAATTGTCCTCCTCCTGTTAAACTCTTTCAGGGCTTCTCAACATACTTAGAATAAAAACTGAACTCTCGGGTTATGTGTTTACCTCACAGCTAACACTACTGCGGCTACCCACTTTCCCAAGTCAGTGCACTGGCCATGCCATCCCGATCTCCACGTGGTTTCCTGAGACCCAGATGCTTTTTTCCTTGCAGAGCCTTCATGCCTTGGCTTGGAGCATCCTCCCTCTGTTCCTGATCTCATTAATTTTGATTTATCTTTCCAATCTCAGCTTAAATACCGACCCCCTTCTAAAAAGGTCCGATTCCATAAGCCTGTTCATCACTGATGCCGGGGTTCTTGTTTGTGGAGTTGAAGAATGAACTTTGAAAATGCTCACGGTAGGAGAGCGAGTGAGAGGCTTTTATTTAGAGAGAAAGCTAGAGGACAGAACTCCTGGCTCCTGCCAAGATGGAACAAGAGAATCCCAGAAAAAAGAAGAGTGTATATAAGTGATAACTTAATAAAAAAAAGAGAGAGAGAGAGAGAGAGAGAGCCCTGTGTGGTGCGTTGTCTAGGGGTTTTACAGGCAGTTGAGAGACAAAGGGCTAAGGACGTACACATGCTAAGTGGTCCCAAAATGTTTATCTTTGAAGAGACATTTTCTTACTGGTCTTCCTGGTTATTTACAAGAAATTGACTGCTCTGATTTCTTCCCAAGATAGCAGCTTCCTGGTCTGGGAGCATATCACTCAAGACTGTCTGCTTTGCTCCCAAGGTGGGCTGTTATTGTCTGTTTGTTAAAGAGTATATTAAGAAACTTACTTTTTAACTAATTGAGTTTAAAATGCAATCTTATTTTCAAGCTGGAATCCTTCCTGTTTTTACTACATTGTTTTGGGCTTGCTTGTTAAATTACCCAGGTTGCAAATCACTTGACTAGGGCTGGAGGAAGAAAAGCAGCACCTGGGTAAAGTTCGAAAAAATAAGCTGGGGTCCCCAGCAGGTTAATGCAAATCTCACAGTGGATTATCTTGCTTTGTTTTTTCCAGAGGCCCTCACCCTACTCTAAACCCATGGTCCCTGTCTCTTCACCATGTGGTGTATTACAGCTTCCTGTTTCTTTATCCCTTACTACATAATAAGCTTTGCCATGGCTCAGACTCTGTCAATATTTTCCCCACAAATTATAGAGAAATCATTGACATACTGTGATGACGTACATTGACATATAGTGTTTTGATTTACATATATTGTAAAATGATTACGGCAATAGATTTAGCTAACATCCATCATTTCATAGAGATACAATGAAAAGGAAAAAACAACAGAAAAAAAAGGTTCTTGTAATGAGAACCCTTAGGATTTATTCTCTTCACAACTTTCCTTTATATCATACAGCAATGTTGGCTACAGTCATCATATTGCACATTGCATCCCTAGTATTTATCTTATGACTGGAAGTTTATACCCTTTGCTAATGTTGGCAAACCAACCCCGAAGTACAGCCCTTGGCAGAGAAGCCACCCATCCCCCCAGAACTGCCTGGCACTGGCAACATATTGTTGACCTAGACTACTGCTCAAGATGAATTGTGCAGTGAGAAATGAGGTTCCCACATGACATTTATGTATTATCTCACTTTGTAGAGGAAAGTGTTCTCAGGAAAAAAGTTAATCAAAGGACAAATACCAAACGTGATAACTGAAATTGTCTCAGGTCCATGATCAATGGACTTAATAAAGGGGTGGGATCATCAATTCCTTTTGATTTTGGTTTTGTTTATCTGTGTTTCCTGAAATTTTGGGAAGCATGAGCTTTTTTTTTTTTCTTTACTTTAATGGTAATGAAAAACCAAGAAGATTTATAGAAAGGTAATTTAGGAAATGCAAGATTTTGAGCTGCAAAATCCTATTATTTCAGATTGTACAAGCTTTGCCAAGAGCAGACTTCTGAGTTAATTTGTCAAGTCTACAAAAATAGTGGAATTTACTCAGCTCCTGACTCCTGAGTTCAAGGATTGGAATTCTCAAGGTTCACTGTTACATTCTGCTTCCATGAAAAAGGAAAATACTGCTACTTCCCTAGAAACAGGCTTTGTTTTTCAATGATGGTGTTATCTTCACTAAATTTTTCCTCTTTTCATTAAATCTGTGTATTTTGGAAGAACGTTTTAAGTACTATCAGAAAGCACTTCACCTTCAAGTTATTTTTCTTGCACTAATTGACTGTGTCTCACAATATTTCAAACTGTAGCAAGGCAAGATCAAGCCGGCACAGTTCTGCTCTGAGGGACTTATTGTTAGGGCCATTCGGTTGTTAATCAGGATGAGACAATCGGGTATTTAGTCTACATTTGTGCTTGCTCAATGCCAGTATCTGAATTTCAAGAACAGCATGATTTCATCAGTTGTGTGTGAAAAACACTTCACAGCACATAGATGATCATTGCTCTTTTTCTAGATCTTCTCAGAAATCTCAGCTTCCTGGTTTCCCACCTCCTCCCGCTACGTGGTGGGAAAGAGCAGGTTTTTACACAGCAGCTACTGCAGGGAGGGGGTCCTGGTAGCTTCCCACTGCAGAAGGATTGAGAAGGTTAAACCAAATACCCACTGGCACCATTAATACATTAACCCTCTAGCCAGCTTATCTCTGCACCTAGGTGAGAATGGTGTTTGCAAAGCTGAACCAGAAACTCAGGGGTATGGGGCAGGGGTAGGCAATCAGGTAAGGGAAAGGGTCTCTGAAAGATGGCAGGCCTCCTGAGGACCAGATGCAGGGCCCAGAAAGGGGACCACGAAGCCATCATTTCCCAGGCTTCTTACACACGTTGCTTCCAATCAACCAGCCCGGTCCTGGGCCCTGTTGTATGTCTCACACTGGGAGAAGATTCCTAGAGAGTC
Organism: Manis pentadactyla; assembly: GCF_030020395.1. NCBI lineage: Eukaryota > Metazoa > Chordata > Mammalia > Pholidota > Manidae > Manis > Manis pentadactyla. Next base: position 78,283,363 of record NC_080021.1, on the reverse strand, counting down.
ACCCAAGAACCCCTCAGACTGCCTCCTGGGAGTCAGTGAGAAGCGCTCTCAGGCCTCAGGCTTTGTCTTTCCTGCACCTCCCCATATGACCTCCAAGACTGCATCCTATGCCATTGGAGGTGACCCTCTAAGTTCATCTGCTCTCTCACTGCCCACTCTAGCCACTGAGATGCTTCGTGCTCACTGAAGTCCTGGATCCAGGCCTAGGCCCTTCCCTTCTCTGAGAACAGTTAGCAGGAGCTACCAATCTCAGCTCCATTTCCTCTCCCGCCTCTGATCTGAGGAAGGAATCGTTTCTACCTGCAGATCACACCCACCTCCTGATGCCTCCCATCTCCACAACCCAGCTGCCCTTCTGCTGCCTCCCCAGCCCCAGTCTGTGCTCTGCAGAGCCCCCTAACTTCTCCCATCTCACATGGTTGAAAGCCAGAATCCTTCCACTGGCTCCAGAAGCTGCCCACATACATTGGGACCTCATTTCTAGCCCTACCTCCGAAGCCATAGTGCCACCAGTCTCCCTGCTATTGCTGAAACTCACAAGGGCACTGGAGACTTTGCACTCAGATGCCCCATCACCTTCCTGGTCTTTGCTGAGATATGGCGCTGCAAGGCCTTCCCACCTGCTTCCCTCACAAATGCATTGCTCCTCCCTCTCCCCTCCTCTCCCCTGCCTGCTCTCCCTACACAGCACCATGGCCCTCTGCTCTGCTAGATGTTCACTTTCCCCACACTGGGGAAGGGGAGCACTCAGAGGACAGGGACTGCTGATTGCTTTGCTCTTTCGTTCGCTGCCTCCCTGGATGCTCCTGGAGCATGGCAAGTGTACAATAAACATTTGTTGATGATAGATTTGCATAACCCTAACTGTGTATTTGCTTTTCTTTTCATAATACCTATTCTCTGTTAGATTGTTGCGTTCACTCATACTCCATGGGAATATTTCTAATCTGTTAGGAGTCTATTTCTATCAAGTCCGAGTCTTATAGTAGTATGGATTTAAGATTATAAACTGAATTCATACTAAACCTCTACAGCTCAGCCTATAACCAATGCATATTCATGAAATCAATGACCAAAGAAAAGACCAACAAAAACATCAAAATTCCCCTTTAAGGGCTCAGTTCCTTACGGAATGAGAAATGGTGTCAAAAAATTAAATAAAAATAGAGAGAGACATGGGCTCAGTGAGTACCCACTGTGGATGTTGCAGGTGTCTGTACAACACCCATCCCTTTCTCCTCCAAAGTGACACCTTAATGGAGTTTGGGTTGCACTGACTTCAAAGTGAACCTTGATTGACCAAAAATAAGACCATGATTGTCCATTCTCACCACAAAGGAAGATTCAGGTTACCCAGTCCTAAGTCCAATACATAGCATTCCTCTAGCTACAGGATTAGCTCTGGGATAACACAATCAGTGCACCAAGCTCAGAAATTTTATATGGCCCCTTGAGGGATAAACATACTCTCTCCTGTTCTCATTGAACACAGATGTAAATAGATTGACATAGTTATGTGTGCTTGTGTGTCTCTTTTACATGTATGATATGTCTGTATATATAAAAAATGCAAACAGCCAGGAAGGGAGGCAGATAGAGAGAGTGAGACAGACCTACTCAACCAGACTTAGTCATTAATAAAAGGATACCAAAGGATGATATATGATACTATACTTCTGCAATTTACAAACCACTTTCACATAAATACTATCTAATCATCATAGCATATCTAAGAGGTATAAGTATGGTAATTATTCTAGTTTACAGATGAGGACACTGAGATCTCAAAGAAGTTTTGTGATTTATCCTATGCCACAGAGTAGATCGCGTGGGTACCACCCACCACAAAGTAGGATCTGAGAACAGACAATGAGTAAACAGAAACTCCAGAAAGGGAGAGCCCAGCACACAACAGTCCTGGGGGGAGTCTGACATTGTCAGAGAAGCACAATGACACTTTCCATGGGGAACAATAAAAACAACCAGAAACTAAAGAGAAAGGATCCTGGAGCTGAACCAAGATCTGTATGAGTCCAGAGTTCCTTCCTTTACCCTCTCAGGCACTGCCTTGGGTAGCCCCAAGATAAATATCCCAATACAAGGAAGGAAGGATCAGACACCACCCCAACTTAAATCCACAACCATTAGTGGGCTCTGTGTATTAAATGGAGTTTGGCATTATAAATCTCCTAGACAGCAGGGCCATTTCTGCAGAATGTGTCTAGGGCCTGGCACGTTTTCATGTGGTGACATGTACTTCCTTCCTTATGATTTGGGACCCTACCTCCTATATGAAGATCTGTCCTGATTCTCTAAAGCTCCACAGCTTAATACAATGTCTCAAATGCAAAAAGCTTTAGAACAAGGAAACTATAGAAAATTAACATTACTACATTTGCAAGAAGTAATTGCACCCTAAGCTGCAGCAGGTTTTGCAATAATTAATTAACAACTATGCTTGATCAATATCTGTCAGCTCCAAGCCCCCTCTCCTAATAGTCTACTCTGTATTTCTTCTTTTAGTTGTGGTAAAATACATATAATATAAAATTTCCATCATAACCATTTATAAGTGTGCAGTACAGTGACATTAAGTACATCCACATTATTGCACAACCATCACCACCGTCCGTCTCCAAAACTTTTTTATTTTCCCAAATTGGAACCCAGTACCCAACACTAACTCCCCATTCCCTCATTTCCAGGCCCTGGAAACTACCATTCCATTTTCTATTTCTAGGTACCGCTTACAAGTAGAATCATACAGCATTTGTCCTTTTGTGACTGGCTTATTTCACTTAACATAAAGTCCTCAAGGTTCATCTGTGTTGTAGCATGACAGGATTTTCTTCATTTTTAAGGTTGAATAGCATTCCATTGTATATACATATCACATTTCGTCTACCAATTCACTATTGACAGGCATTTGGCTTGCTTGACCATTTGGATATTGTGAATAATGCTGCTGTGAACATGGATATACAAGTATTTGTTCAAATGCCAACTTTCAGTTCTTGTAGGTATATATCCAAAAGTGGAATTGTTGGATCATACGGTATTTCTACACTGAATTTTCTGAGGAACTGCCATACTGCTGTGTAAGTCTGAGGCTGGCTGGGACATTGAAAACCATATTCCCCTATCTACCTTGCCAGTGAGCTTTTCATTATTTTCTCCAAATGGATGTCAGACCAAAAAATGGAAGACAGGAAGAGAGAAATGAGAAAATCTGCCTCTGTAGGAAGTACTCTGTTCAGAAACAAAGAACCAAATAACACCCAGTCTGCTATTCCCTAGCTTTTGACATTCACAAATCCCAGCACTTTTGGATTCCAGTTTTCTCATCTCTAAAAGTAAGAACTAAAAAGATTTTTAAAATTCCTTTAGGCAGCAGACTCACAGAACTCAAGAATGGACTAACAGTTATCAAAGGGAAAGGGACTGGGGAAGATGGGTGGGAAGGGAGAGATAAGGAGGAAAAAGGGGCATTATGATTAGCAGACATAATGTGGAGAGGGCACAGGGAGGGCTGTACAACACAGAGAAGACAAGTAGTGACTCTATAGCATCTTACTACGCTGATGGACAGTGACTGTAAGGCAGTATGTGGTGGGGACTTGATGATGGAGGGAGTCTAGTAACTGTAATGTTGCTCATACAATTGTAGATTAATGATACAAAAAAAAATTTCTTCGGGCTTTAAAAGTCTATCATTCTAAGTAAACATAAGATTGTAAAGCTACAAAAAATATGGTAAAAATCATACACACCAAAGAATGAATTAAATTTAAGTGGTCCTATTCTAAAAAATTTCCAAAATTCAGACTTTAGTTTTCAACCTTGACAAGGTAACTTGCACCACCTAACTTCCCATTGTAGACCACTACAAACTCCTATTCAACATATAAAGCAAATGTTTTAAACCATTGGACAACAGGAGCATAGAGTGATAACCTAGAGAAAAGAGAAATACTCAAAAGGAGCTCCAATTCACCCCAGCTTTCAGCCCACAGACATGCTCCACACCACAGCAAGGAAGGTAGAATCAAGCAGAAAGCTCTGGTATCTGTGGTGTGCAGAAGCAGGTATGGGAGCTCAGGGCAGTGGAAGCAGGTGTTTGTGCGTAAAGGTACTAAGGAGAAGGGAGTGGAAGAAGTCTGAACGTGTGTTTCCCATAGTTCTGAGAGAAAGGCAGGATGGCACAAACCTAGCAAATTCTAGGAGGCTCTTCAGAGTAGAACTACATGGAGCCCCCAGGTCACTCAGGACTAGGAGATGTGGTTTTGCTCTGCATTCAGAGTACAAAGACTTTGCTGAGCACTGCAAGCCTTCACCTCAGACCCCAAGAAGGCCATGGCTTCTGAGTAAAGAACATGCCCTAGTTGGAGGGGGAAAAAAGATGGTGGGTGGAGTAGAAAGGAAAAGGGGAAACCTCCTCCCACATATGCACCAAGGAAGCAACTACACAAATACAACTAACCCTGAAAACGACTTGAAGACTACAGAACAAACCACCTACATCTGGTGAAGAGAAGACCATACAGAGAAGGATAAAGTGGCAGAACTGCTATCTATTGGGACCCAAGCCCTTCCCCCATCCCAGCCCACAGGTGGAAGGAAGAGGAATGGAGCACGGAGAAGATAATTGCTCAAGAATTGTGCATACTTGGTCCTGGAGATCTGTTCTTAGAACATGAGTGCACACTGTACCAGGCCTTTGTGATTAGCAGGGCTGGAACACCAAGGAGAGTTGGAGCACTCTGAGAGGCTGAGATTCCTGCTGCTTGTGGAGTACAAGCATGCTCTTCCAGTCCCACTGAGACCCAACACAGAGGCAGACGACTGAAAGATTTACCACCATCAGGAAGGGTGCCAGAGGAGCAAGAGTTGGACAGAGCTCTCTCTGCAGGAGAAAGGGTAGGTGGATGACACCTCCCTAACCCTTCCTTGGCCCAACAGGTTGGGCACTTGCAGAAGCCCCAAATGCTGCATCCACCTCTGTGACAGCTCAGCCTGGAGGAGCTTTTCTGCATACCCACCCACCCACCCAGCCTGCCTGGCCCAGCAGCATTAGACTTTGCTGACTGGCAGGCAGAGGGAGGCTTTCCCAGTTTTCTCAGCCCTATCTCAGCCCAACAGGGAAGGCATCAGCAGGAGCCAGCTCTAAGTGTTCCTTCTTCTTCAAGGACAACCCAGCCCAGTGCTACACATCTGCACACCATGCTGCTATGTGACCACCGCAGAGCCACATGACCACCACACCCACTGCTTTAGCCCAAAATCACCACCATTGCTGCAGGAAGGCAGAGGGCAGCACAATAACCAGAAGAATCACCTACTCGGCTCACAAAGGGCCTTCTGAGGTGAACTGCCATCCATGGTAGACTGAGTTAAACCACTGCCAACAGAGAGAAAGGCTGTTCTGACCATAGCCCACCAACAGCAACTGGGGCTCCACCACAAAGGAAAAGTAGGCATTGGAGAGTAAAGAGTCTTGAGTTTCTGGGAATCACAAGATGCGTTCTTATAAAGCCAGTACCCTCTATACCAGGAAGAATAGCACATCTATCTAATACAAAGGAAGAAACAGAAACCCTGACAAAATGAGGAGGCAGAGGAATATGCTCCAAACAAAATTACAGGATAAGACACCAGAAAGAGGGCTAAACGAAATGGATATCACCAATCCTCTTGATAAAAATTTCAAAGTAATAGCCATAAATATGCTCACTGATCTGCAGAAAAGTATTGACGATCTCAGGGAGGACTTCAACAAAGAGATTAAAGAGTTGAAAAAGAGCCACTCAGAGCTGAAGAATACAGTAACTGAAATGAAATATACAATGAAGGGAATAAATAACAGATTGCTACAAATAGAGGAAACAATGAGATGGAAATTAGAGAACAGGAAAACAACAAAGCTGTGGAACAGATAGAAAAAGATCCTCTAAAATGAAGGATGGTATGAGAGCTATGTGACAACTCCTAATGAAACAAGAGAGAGACAAAGGGATAGAAAGTCTCTTGAGGAAATAAAATTGTTGAAAACTTCCCCAATACGGGGAAGGAAATACACACTGAGGTCCTGGAGGTTCAGAGAGCCCCTAACAAAAGGAACCCCAGGAAGACAACACTAAGACATATAATAATTAAAATGACAAAGATTAAGGAGAAGGAGAAGGTATTAAAAGCAGCCAGAGAGAGAAAAAAGATTATTTATTAGGGAAACCCCATCAGGCTATCAGCAGACTTAGCAGAAACTTTACAGGCCAGAAGGGAGTTGCAAGAAATATTTAATGTATTGAAACAGAAGGACCTTCAACCAAGAATCCTCTACCCAGCAAGATTATCATTCATATTTGAAGGTGAGATTAAACATTTCCCAGATAAATGAAGGTTAAAGGAATTTATAACCACTAAACTGGCCTTACAGAATATGTTAAAGGGACTTTATTTCATGAAAATAATAGAGAGAAAAAATCAGGAGTAACATACTTATATCAGACAAAATAGACTTAAAAACAAAGAAAGTAACAAGATACAAAGAAAGTCATAACATAATGATGAAGAGATCAGTGCTACAAGAGGCTATAACAAACAGAAACATCTATGGACCCAACATAGCAACACCTAAATATGTCAAACAAATACTAACAGAATAAAGGAGGGAATAGACTGGAACTCATTTATACTAGGAGGCTTAAATACCCCATTCATCAATAGATAAACCAGACAGAAAATAAATAAGGAAACAGAGGTACTGAGCAATAGTTCAGATGGACTTAACTGATATCTACAGAACATTCCACCCAAAAGCAGCAGGATATACATTTTCTCATACTGGGCCACATAAAAAGCCTCAATAAATTCAAAAAGATTGAAATTGTATCAAGCAACTTCTCAGACCAAAATGATATGAAACTACAAATAAATTACTTGAAGAAACAAACAAAAAAGAAACCCACAACCACCTGTAGGCTAAACAACATGCTTCTAGATAATCAATGGGTCAATGAACAAATCAAAATAAAAATCAAACAATACATGAAGACAAATGAAAACAAAAAATATAACAGTCCAAAATCTGCAAAAGCAGTTCTGACAGGAAAGTACATAGCAATACAGGTCTACTCAAGAAACAAGAACAGTAAACAGTCTAAACTCACAATTAAAGAAACTAGAAAAAAAATAACAAGTGAAACCCAAAGTTAGTAGAAGGAGGGACATAGTAAAGATCAGAGGAAATAGAGAAGAATAAAACAATAGAAAAAAATCAACAAAACCAAGAGCTGGTTCTTCAAGAAAATAAAGGAAATAAACAAACTACTAGCCACATTTATCAAGGAAAAGAGAGTACACAAATAAAATCAGAAATAAAGAAGGAACGGTCACAATGGATACCACAAAAATACAAATAATTATTAGAGAATTCTATGAAAAGCTATATGCCAATAAATTGGAAAACCTAGAAAAAAATATTCCTACAAAATTATAAATTTCTAAGACTAACCCAGGAAGAAACAGAAAATCTGAACAGAGCAATTGCCAGCAATGAAATTGAATTGGTATCAAAAAACCCAACAAACAAAACTCCAGAACTAGACAGCTTCACAGCTGAATTCTACCAAACATTTAAAGAGCTAATGCCCATACTTCTTAAGTATTCCAAAAAGCAGAAAAGGAGGGAATACTTCCATACTCATTCTCTGAGGCCAGCATCACTCTAATACTAAAATCAGGCAAAGACAGTACAAAAAAAGATAATTATAGACCAATATCCCTGATGAACATAGATGCAAAATTCCTCAACAAGATACTAGCAGACCAAATTCAAAAATACATCAAAAGTTTCATCCATCATGACCAAGTGGGATTTATTCCAGGGATGCAAGGATGGTACAATATTCATAAATCAATCACTGTGATACACCCGTTAACAAAAACAAGGATAAAAAACATGATCATCTCAATAGGTGCTGAAAAAGCATTTGACAAAATTCAACACCCATTCATGATAAAAACTCTCAACATGGATATAGATGGAATGTACCTCAACATAATAAAGGCATATACCACAAACCCACAGCTAACACCATTCTTAACAGCGAGAAGCTGAAAGCTTTTCACCTAAGACCAGGAACAAGACAAGGATGCCCACTTTCCCCACTTCTATTCAACATAGTACTGGAGGGCCTAGCCACAGCAATTAGACAACACAAAGAGATAAAAGGCATTCAAATTGGTAAGGAAGAAGTTAAACTCTCTCTATTTGTAGATGACATGCTATTATACATAGAAACCCTAAAGACTCCACCAAGAAACTATTAGAACTAATAACTGGATTCAACAAAGTGGTGGAATACAAAATTAATACAGAGAAATCTGTTGCATTCCTATAAACTAACAATGAATTAGCAGAAAAGAAATCAGGAAAACAATTCCATCTACAATTCCATCAAAAGGAATAAAATACCAAGGAATAAACCTAACCAAGGAGGTTAAAGGTACTCTGAAAACTGTAAGACAGTGATGAGAGGAATTAAAGACACAAATAAATGGAAATCTATCTCATGCTCATGGATAGGAAAAATTAATATTGTCAAAATGGTCATCCTGTCCAAAGCAATTTACAGATACAGTGCAATCCTTATCAAAATGCCAACAGCATTTTTCCATGAACTATCACAAATAATTCTAAAATTCACATGGAACCACAAAAGACACCAAACAGCCAAAGCAATCCTGAGAAAGAAGAACAAAGCTGGGGGATTATACTCTCTGACTTTAAGCTCTACTACAAAGATACAGTAATCAAAGCAGATGGTACTGACACAAGAACAGATCCATAGATCAATGAAACAAAATAGAGAGCCAGATATATACCCATGCATCTATGGTCAGTTGATATATGATAAAGAAGCCATGGACATACAATGGAGAAAGGACAGCCTCTTCAACAAGTGGTGTTGGCAAAACTGGACAGCTACATGTAATAGAATGAAACTGGATTATTGTCTGACTTCATACACAAAAATAAACTCAAAATGGATTGAAGACCTAAATATAAGACATGAAACCATAAAACTCTTATAAGAAAACATAGGCAAAAACCTCTTGGACATAAAGATGAGCAACTTTTTCATGAATGTATCTCCTTGAGCAAGAGAAACAAAAGCAAAAATGAATAAATGGAACAATATCAAACTAAAAAGCTTCTGTACAGCAAAGGATATCATCAGTAGGACAAAAAGGCATCCTCCAGTATGAGAGAATATATTCATAAATGACATATCCAATAAGGGGTTAACATCCAAAATATATAAAGAGCTCACACACCTCAACACCCCAAAAGCAAATAACCTAATTAAAAAATGGGCAGAGGATCTGAACAGACACTTCTGCAAAGAAGAAATTCAGATGGCCAACAGGCACATAAAAAGATGCTCCACATCACTAATCATTAGGGAAATGCAAATTAAAACCACAATGAGATATCACCTCACACCAGTTAGGATGGCCAACATCCAAAAGACAAACAACAACAAATGCTGATGAGGATGTGGAGAAACGGGAACCCTCCTGCACTGCTGGTGGGAATGTAAATTAGTTCAACCATTGTGGAAAGCAGTTATGGAGGTTCCTCAAAAAACTCAAAATCGAAATACCATTTGACCCAGGAATTCCACTCCTAGGAATTTACCCTAAGAATGCAGGAGCCCAGTTTGAAAAAGACATATGCACTCCTATGTTTATCACAGCACTATTTACAATAGCCAAGAAATGGAAACAACCTAAGTGTCCCTCAGTAGATGAATGGATAAAGAAGAAGTGGTACATATACGCAATGGAATACTATTCAGCCATAAGAAGAAAAAAAATCTACTATTTGCAACAACATGGATGGAGCTAGAGGGTATTATGCTCAGTGACATAAGCCAGGTGGAGAAAGACAAGCACCAAATGATTTCACTCATATGTGGAGTATAACAACAAAAAAAAAAACTGAAGGAACAAAACAGCAGCAGAATCACAGAACCCAAGAAAGGAGTAACAGTTACAAAGGGAAAGGTACTGGGGAGGGTGGGTGGGAAAGGTGAGATAAGAGGATTAAGGGGTGTTATGATTAGCACACATAATATAGGGAGGGCATGGGGAAGGCAGTATAGCACAGAGAAGATACGTAGTGACTCGATAGCATCTTACTATGCTGATGGACAGTGACTGTAATGGGGTATGCAGCGGGGACTTGATAATAGGTGGAATGTAGTAACCACAATGTTGCTCATGTGAAATCTGAGCAAAAGATTGTGTATCAATGATAACTTAATTAAAAAATGCCCACTCTTGAGACTTTTATTCAACATAGTACTGGAAGTCCTAGTCAGAGGAAAAGACAATAAAAAAACTAAAATAACAGGCACCCGAATTGGAAAGGAAGTTAAAGTACCTGTTTACAGACACATGGTCATCTATGCAAAAAATTCCAAAGATGCAATAAAATAGCTCTTAGAACTAATAAACAAATTCAGTAAAGCTGCAAGATACAAAATGAGCATACAAAAATCAGTCACATTTCTCTACACAATGAACCATCCAAAAAGGAAATTAAGAAAACAATCCCATTCACAATAGCAACAAAAAGAATAAAATAATTAGGAGTAAGTCTAACCAAAAAGGTAAAAGGTTTGTACACTGAAAATTATAAAATGCTGATGAAGAAAACTGAAGAAGACACAGATATATGGAAAGTTATCCTGTTTTCATGGATTGTCAAAATGTCCATACTACCAAAGTGATCTACAAATTCAATACAAAATCCCAGTGGCATTCTTTACAGAAATATAAAAATCAATCCTTAAATTCACATGGAACACAAAAGGTTTTGAATAGCCAAAACAATTTTGAGAAAGAAGAGCAAGACTGGAGGCATCACATGGCCTGATTTCAAAATATAATGCAAAGCTACCATAATCAAAACAGTATGGTACTACATTAAAAACAGACACATAGACCAATGCAACAGAATAAGGAGCCCAGAATTGACCCAATAGAGAATGGACACACAAAAGAACGGACAGTCTCTTCAATATATGATGTTGGGAAAATTGTATATCCACAGGCAAATGTTGAAGTTGGATCCTTATTTCACACAACCTACAAAAATCAACTCAAAATGGATTAAATACTTACACATAGGATCTAAAAACTGTAAAACTACTGAAAGAAGACATAAGGAAAAAGTTTCTTGACATTGGTTCTGGGCAGCAATAGTTTGGATCTGACACCAAAAAGCATAGGCAACAAAACCAAAAACAGACAAGTGGAATTGCACTAAAGTAGAAAGTTTCTGCACAGCAAAGGAAACAACAGACTGAAAAGGGAACAGAATGGGAGTAAATATTTTCAAACCATATATCTGACAAGCAATTAATATCCAAAATATATAAGGAACTCATATAACACAATAGCCAAAAAAAATCCCCAATTAGCCTGACTAAAATATGGACAAAGGACCTGAACAGACGTTTCTCAAAAGACATACTAATGGCCAATAGAATGAAAAGATGTTCAACATCAAGAATTGTCTATTATTAAAAATACAAAAGATACAAGTGCTGGCAAGGATGTGGAGACAAGAGACCATTTGTACACTGTTGATGGGAATGTAGATTGGCACGGCCATTATGGAAAATAGCATGAAGGTTCCTCCAAAAATTAGAAAACTACTATTGCATCTAGCAATCCCACTTCTGGGTATATATCCAAAGGAAATGAAATCAGTATCTCAAAGGGATATATGTACTTCTGTATTTATTGCAGCATTATTCACAAAGACCAAGATATGGAAACAACTTAAACATTAGTTGACAGATGAATGGATAAAGATAGATGATAGATAGATAGATAGATAGATGATAGATACACATAGTATACATACATATATATATATATATATACGCATACACAATAGAATATTATTCAGCCTTAAAAAAAGAAGGAAATCCTGCCATTTGTGCCACCATCTATGAACCTGGAGGACATTATGCTAAGTAAAATAAGCAGACACAGAAAGACAAATATTGCCTGATCCAACTTATATGTGGAATCTAAAATAAACTCACAGAAGCAGAGAGGAGAATGGAGGTTGCCAGAGGCTGAGGAGTGAAAAAAATGGAAGAAGTTAGTCAAAGAATACAAGTTTCAGTTATATGACATGAGTAAGTTCTGGAGCTCTAAACTACAGCATGATGACAATAGTTAACAGTGCTGTATCACACATTAACTCTGCTAAGAAGGTAGACCTTAAGTGTTCTCACCACACACACACACACACACACACACACACACACACAGGTAACCATGTGAGGAGATGGATATGCTAATTACCTTGATTGTGGTGATTATTTCACAGTGCACACATACATGAAAATCTCAAGTGTACACCTTAAAAATGCACAATTTTTATTTGTCAATTATACCTCAATAAACCTGGGGGTGGGGACTGACAGGTGACCAAATCCTGACTGAGCACCATTGTTGTGTGCCCTTTTCACACATCACCTCATTCAGTCCTTACCAACCGCACCCAGGTATTGCTCTCCAATGTTATACATGAGGCGATTGAATCAACGAGAAGTAAAGTAACCAGCCCAGGGTCACACAGCAACCTAGTGATTAAAAAAAATGTTTTTCTAATGAAATTTTTTGAATTTAACTCTTAATGACTTAAACATCTTACCTTTGTAAAGTGCTAAAATGAACTATGTGCTGATACCAAAAAAAAAGACTACAATGGGAGTTCAATGAAAAATGAAATTGAGTATAAAGTACTTTCTCTTGAGAAAAACAAGAAATATATGCAATTTTGTCAGTTATAGGTCAATAAAAAAAATTTTTTAAGAGGAAAAAAGAATTGAAAGCAGGAACTCAAAAGAGATATTTGTACCCTCATGCTCATAGCAGAAATATTCACATTAACCAAAAGGTGAAAGCAACAGTGTCCATTAGTGGATGAATGATAAACAAAAAGGGGCAAATACACAAAATGGAATATTATTCAGCCCTTAAAAGGAAGGAAATTCTGACGGGTCATGCAACACAGCCAGCCAGACCTCCAGCTGAGGTGTCACCATACCTCACCAAAATGCCACCTCAAATGGTCCATGCTGTGGAAACCATGATGTGCAGCTTTCACATATTTGCCTGGGATAAAGGCTACTTAACACAGGAGAATCTGAGCGTACTCATGGAAAGGGAGTTCCCTGGATTTCTAGAAAAATCAAAAAGACCCTCTGGCTCTGAACAAAATAACGAAGGACACCAACAAGTACCGAGATGGCAAAGTGGGCTTCCCGAGCTTATCTTCACCAACTGCTGTGCTTGCCACCGCGTGCAAGACCGGTCTTGTAATACAGATGGAGCAGATGGGAAAGAAGTAGGCGGCACTGAGCAATACCCCACTCTCAGAGGAGATCCCCCATGGGGACTCTCAAGGAATCTGGCCCCCGGCTTTCCCTATATAAGGATCAGGACACTTAGAAAATGCACACATAAAATCCAACCTCTGTTTGACGCCGAGAAAGAAAAGTGAATTAAGGCCAGAGAAGCTTTTGATTTTTCTATTGCTTGCATCCTCTTGCCCTCAATCAACATATTCCTTAATAAACAAACAAACAAAAAAAACAAATGGAAGGGAATCTTGACACCTGCTACAGCAAGGGTGAACCTTGAGGACTTTATGCCAAGTGAAATAAGGCAGTCACAAAAGGACAGATATCATATTCTCCCCTGATACAAGGTACCTAGAGTAGAGGAGTCAAATTCAGAGAGATACAAAGTAGAATGATGGCTACCAGGGCCTGGGAAGAGAGAACGGGGAGTTTGTGTTTAATGGGTACTGAGTTCCAGTTTGGGAAGATGAGAAAGTTCTGGAAATGGATGGCAGGATGGTTGCACAAAAATATGAATATATTTAATTCCACTGAACTGCACACTTTAAAATGGCTAAGATGGTAAATTACATGTATGTACATTTTACCACGATCACAAAAACAAAATTAAAAGAAAAGAATAACAAACACTAATTCTATTTTATTCTCCATTTATATTTATTTTGCTTTTGGGGAATTCAAAACACTTTCATATGTTTTTTAACCTTTATTTTCCTTTTTAATGTGAATATTTTCATCAAAATTTAAAATGGAACATTTGCTAAGTTAATAGGTCAAATTCATTTCTAACTTCTGTGGAAAAATTATGAAGCAATTTCATCTTGTAATTTGAGGAAGTTTAAGGAGACTAAATATCCCAAATAATTTAAATAGAGGAAACCATCATTAAAAAACTCAAAACAGCCAATATTTACTGTGATTACTTGGGACCAACAATTTTGAAAATACCTTGTATTCTAATGTAAAATGACCAGGAAAAAGAAATGGAGAACTAAAACACAAGAAGGAGAAATCCAACTGGCATATCTAGAAAAACACAATACTTTTAAATATGTCAAGTATACTGTCTTCACAAGATCTTACTTGTAAACTAAATCTGTATGAATCAAAAAAGAGATTACTGCACAGCATTCTTACTAAACATTTGCAAATAATTCAACCAAGATTCAACATTAATTCATCTGGCACTTTGACATCTGTTATGGATAACAAAACACCCCCAAAACTTAGTAGCTTAAAATAACCATCATTTATTTGCTCATGATGCTGTATAACCTGGGCTGGGCAGTTCTTTTGCCAATCTTGGCTGTGGTCATGCATGTGGATACATTTTCCTCACAGGTGAGCTAGGGTCTGGGCTCAGCTGCAACATGAACAGCTGAGCTTCTCTTTACATCCAGTTTCATGACCTCTACCTCTCCTTGTGGTCTCTCTCCAGGGTCTCCCCAGTAAGCAGACTGTTTACCTGCTGGACTTCCACCAGGACTTCCAAGAACAAAGAGACAGAAACTGTCAGTCCTTCTTAGTGTCTAGGCTTACAATCCAGAACACGACTTCCACTTACACATAACTGGTCAAAGCTGTCACAATGCCAGCCCAGATTCAAGGTGATAAGAAAGAGACATCATCCCTTCAAGGGGAGTGACAAGGTGACATTGCACAGGAGCCTATGGGAAGGGAGAGATTGCTACCATGTCTGGCATATGATTGGTGAAGGGCTTGATGAGCAAGTGAAATATGTTAAGGGGTAGCAGAGATCATGTGAAATCCATCTCAAAAGACACTTCAACCAAACAAAAACTGTACACAAATATATTTTACCTCAAGAAAATGGAAAATCAGGTTTCCACCTTACTATGTACTTGGAAGATAAAAATAAGCAAAAAAATGGACAACTACAAAAATTGAACTAATAATTTTTTTAATGTTCAATGTGCTAATCTTATACCACTAGGAAAAGTGTAATTTCCCAAAGACAGATTTAAAGCCATGACTCCATCTTTTCCAATTATAACCACCATAATTTTTTTTAAAGTGATGAGCATCCTTGGGCAAGGGAAACAAAAGCAAAACCTAACAAGTGGGGCCTTGTCAAACTAAAAAGCTTCTGTACAGCAAGGACACCATCAATAGAACAAAAAGGCAGCCTGTAGTATGGAGAGTATATTCATAAATGATAAAACCGATGAGGGGGCAACAACATGGATGGAACTGGAGGGTATTATGCTCAGTGAAATAAGCCAGGTGGAGAAAGACACTCGCCAAATGATTTCACTCATTTGTGGAGTATAACAGCGAAGCAAAACTGAAGGAACAAAATACCAACAGACTCACAGAATCCAAGAAGGGACTAGCGGTTACCAAAGGGGAGGGGTTGGGGAAGGCAGGTGGGGAGGGAGGGAGGGAAAGGGGAATGAGGGATATTATGATTAGTACATATGCTGTGGGGGGGATCACGGGGAAGACTGTGTAGCACAGAGAAGGCAAATAGTGACTCTGTGGCATCTTACTACACTGGTGGGCAGTGAGTCCAATGGGGCAAGGGGGGTACTCAATACTATGGGTAATTGTAATAACCACATTGTTTTTTCATGTGAAACCTTCATAAGAGTGTATATCAATAATACCTTAATACAAAATTAAAAAAAAATGAGGGATTAATGTCCAAAACATGTAAAGAACTCATATGCCTCAACACCAAAAAAAATCAAATAACCTGACAAAAATGGGCAGAAGACCTGAACAGACATTTTTCCAAAAGGAGATCAGTTGGCCAAGAGACACATGAAAAGATGTTCCACATGACAAATCATCTGGGAAATGCAAATCAAAACCACAGTGAGATATCACCTCTCACCAGTGAGAATGGCCACTATCCAAAAGACAAGAAATAACAAGTGTTAGCAAGGATGTGGAGAAAACAGAACCCTCCTACACTGTTGGTGGGAATATGAGTTGGTGTAGCCATTGTGGAAAGCAGTATGAAGATTTCTCAAAAAACTAGAAATAGAAATATCATAGAACCCAGTAATTCCACTTCTAGGAATTTTCCTGAGGAAAACAAAATCCCTGATTCAAAAAGACATATGCACCCCTATGTTCATTGACATATTATTTTCAATAGCCAAGATATGGAAGCAACCAAAGTGTCCATCGATAGATAACTGGATAAAGAAGGTGTGGTGCATATACACAATGGAATATTATTCAGCCATAAAAAGAAAGAAAAATCCTGCCCTTTGTGACAACATGGATGGACCTAGAGTGTATTATGGTAAGTGAAATAAGCCAGGTGGAGAAAGACAAATACCATATGATTTCACTTATTTGTGGAATTGCAAAAAAAAGAACAAAACAGCATTAGACACATAGACATTGAGAAGTGACTGGTAGTTACCATGGCAGAGGAGTTGGGGTGGGTGGGTGGAGAGGTTGAGAGAGATAAAAGGCACAAAAATTCTTAATCGTAATATAAGTAGGTCACAGGGATGGTAGTACAGCATAGAGAATATGGCCAATAATTCTGTAACAACTTCCTGTGTTGACAGACAGTAAGGGCACTAGTGGGGGTGAGGATTTAATAATATGTTAACTGTTGTTGTAAACTTGAAACCAGTATAAGGTTGTATGTCAACTATATTTCAAGTAAAAAAAAAAAGACCCCTAGGGATTTAGATGACCTGGTTTGAGAAAACTGAGGTCACCCAGATAATGGACAGTAAGAATCGCAATAAACCTTGAGTCTGTATGAACAACAAAAAGAGTGATGAGCTCCTAGGAGTCATCAAAGCAGCTTCACTTGAGGGGAAACTACTCGGTGTTAGGAGTTATGCTAAGCACCATCTCTCTGAATCTGTTCAAAATTTATGAACAATAATCCCCAACATTAGTCATTTTACAGATGAGAAAACTGGTGCTTTGAAGGGCTGAATACACTCAAAGTAACACTGACCCCTAATATACGGTGCTGGATTGAGGAAGCCTTCGTTACTGAGAACAGCAGAATGTACTTTAGAAATGTTGCTTTTTATGTATTTTTTTATTTCCAATTTTGCCCAATGGAATTCATGTGCTCCTTCCTCACTTGTGATCTGGACTTCACAACGCCCAGCGTCCTTACACAGGAGGACTGGACAACACCCATCAGGCATCCACTCCTCCATGCAAGAGCACATCATTCCACTGAGCATCTTAAAGCCAGTGAGAACTTCTCTATGGGGACTCCCAATGCTACTCAAGTCTGGGTGGAAAAACACCATGCTTTTCTCTAATAACAGCATGATTGTCTTGGGCCCAAAATGGAAAATGCTCTTTCTCCCTCTTCCTGCTTTTGCCTCCCACAGGCTGCTTGCATGGATCTCTGCTGATCCAGACTTTCCCCCTCCTTAGGGTGGGATGCTTCCTCACATATTCAGTAAGAGGAAGAGGTGGACAGAAAGTGGAGGCGGCCACCAACCAGCAGGGCCTCTCCAGGCGGGAGATTGTGTGAGCTGAAGCCAGAAGTCCCCTGAGGGAGGAGTGTGCAGGGGGAAAGAATGGAGGGGCCTAACAGCCCCAGCAGATAAGAATCTTACATTCTCCCTCCTTTTCCTTGTTCCTCAGTGCTGGCCGCTGGGCTCACCCACCCTGTGCCTTTTAACTGTCAGAGAGCCAATGCCAAGCACTGGGCCAAGTCATCGTCGATGACATGTGAGTTGTGTGTGTTCCAAATTGGCCTTCCTGCCTTTCTGCAAGAAAAACAAACTTGAGCTGGACCCCAACAAACATGACAGGAAAAATAACAACCCTTGTTGAGGGCTGATACTGAAAACGGCTGGTCTCTCCACCCCCAAGCCAGCCCCTGCTGCGGACATGAACAGGTCCCAATTCCGTCCCTGAGAGGGAGGCCAGGAATGCTGAAGTAGTGTGTGGAGGCCACCAGGTTGTTCCTTCTAAGGTCACCTGTGCAGGGCCCTTTCCAGATTCCACAGTGACACCACAAAGCATTAACACTGTGGCCTCAAGCCCATTCTACAGAGAGGTCAGTAAATGCCTTCAGGTAACATGGCAATTAAGCAACAGAGCTACATTCATTCTCAAGAGTGTCTAACCCATAGTTCCTACTTCCATTTTTTGGCAACATTAGAAAAATGAGAATTCAGAATTCATGCTATTGTTGGGCCCATTTCCCTAGGTAATATGCTGCAAGTCATTAATGAAAACTACTGACACATATAATAAAACAATAACATGATATATTATTTTAAATAATGCTCCATCAAATTTATAAGCCCAAGCCCTCTGCAAGTCAAAATCTATTCTGTTTTTCATCAGTGTTTTTCACAAGATTTGACACAGCACACATACAAAGGTAATCAATTAAATAGTGGGATGAATTTAATCGAAAATGATTTTTTTCCACACTGAAGAAACAATATTTAGCTATACCCAGAAGAATTGAAAGCAGGGACTCAAGCGGATATTTGTACACCTATGTTCTAGCAGCACTAGTCACAATAGATGGAAGCAATCTGAGTGCCTATGGATGGATGAATGGATTAACAAGTGTAATATATTACAGACAATGGACTATTATTCAGTCTTAAAAAGGAAGGAAATTCTGACACATGCTACAACATGGATGAAACTTTATGGACATTATAAAAAATCAAACCAGTCACAAAAGGAAAATACTGTATGAATCTACTTAAATGAGATGCCTGGAGTACCAAATTCATAGAGATAGAAAGTGGAATGGGGTTGACAGGGACTGGGGGAGGTGGGTGGGGTGTTAGTGTTTAATAGGTACAGAGGTTCAGTTTGAGATGATGGAGAAGTTCTGGACGTGGATGGTGTTGAGGGTTGCACCACAACATGAATGTGCTTAATGTCACTGAACTGCACACTTAAAAGTGGTTAAGTTGGTCAATTTTATGTTATGTGTATTTTACCACAATTTTTTTTTAAAGAATCAACATTCAGCTATCTGATAGACCTGTATTCAGTCCTGACCCCTGGAAAGGAAACACTAAATTATGCTGAAGTCTCTCTCAGTGTACACGCTAACAAAAATGACATCTTCTACATGTTATTATCATCAGATCTCAGCCTCAAAGTGAGGTCTAGGGCACTGGCATTAGGGGATTTACAGATCTATTTTTCTGAAGACTGTACTCTTTAGTATTCCTAAGAAGCTATTTCACAGGCTGACAGAGTAAGCCATTAACTCTCAGGGTTTGATGTAAGAAACAAAGAACAACAAAAATTTTGTTTGGCTATCTACATTCCACTAACAAACTTTTCAGAAGGAAATGAAAACTTTTTGAGTTGTGCTCTTTCGTATCTTGAAAACTTTTTCTAAACATAAATTCTCTCACTCTCCTCTGTAGGAAAATGACAGAGACATTATAGAAAAGAAAATTATGGAGCTACCTCACTCACAAGTTTCCAAACCAAGTATTAATACACTCATACCAGCATATGGAAAGAAGACAATGCTTTGCATTTAATTAAGTATATTCCATGAAAGCAAGATTGATTTAATATTCAAAAATCAATTAGTCACCCAGTTAATGACTAAATTAATCAATTAATTATTAAATGAATTGAATAAAAGAGAAAGATCATAGGAACATCTCAATATATGCAGAAAAAAGCAGTTGATAAAATGCAATATTCATTCTTTATAAAAACTCAGCAAACTAAAAATAGAGAACTTCCTTTACCAACCAAATGGTATTTACAAAAACCCTACATCAAACATCACACATAATGGTCAAATCTTGAAAGCTCAGCTTCCAGGATTGGAATGAGACAAGAATGCCCCCTGTCACTGTGGTGGTCTAACCTGGATGGCAAGGCAAGAACAAAAATAAGTCAAATGTATATGCAATGGGAATAAATACACATCTTATTTACAAGTAATTTTGTGTGAAGAAAATCCAAAGGGATTTACATACACATTTTTGGAATTAATTAACTCAATTAATACTGACATAGACACAACTGAAATAATAGAGCATCAGGGATGCACTTTCCCAAAAGTAGTTTGTGTGCTTTGAAAAAGGGAAATGAGTAAATGAGGTAAGACTGTATGATCTGATAATGATTGAAGCTGGGCAATAGTTATAGGGAGTCTGCAATACTATTCTTTTTTTTCTTTTTTAATTAATTAATTGATTGACTGATTGATCGATTGATTTTGGTGGCATTAATCTACAATTACATGAGGAACATTATGTTTACTAGACTCCCCCCCATCATCAAGTCCCCCCAACATACCCCATTACAGTCACTGTCCATCAGCGTAGTAAGATGCTGTAGAATCACTACTTGTCTTCTCTGTGTTGTACAGCCCTCCCCTTGCCCACCCCCGTATATTATGTCTGCCAATAGTAATGCCCCTTTTTCCCCCTTATCCCTCCCTTCCCAACCATCCTCCCCAGTCCCTTTCCCTTTGGTAACTGTTAGTCCATTCTTGGGTTCTGTGATTCTGCTGCTGTTTTGTTCCTTCAGGTTTTTTTCTTTGTTCTTATACTCCACAGAAGAGTGAAATCATTTGATACTTGTCTTTCTCTGCCTGGCTTATGTCACGGAGCATAATACCCTCCAGCTCCATCCACATTGTTGCAAATGGTAGGATTTGTTTCTTTCTTATGGCTGAATAATATTCCATTGTGTATATGTACCACATCTTCTTTATCCATTCATCTACTGATGGACACTTAAGTTGCTTCTATAATACTATTCTGTTTATTTTATGTATGTTTGGAATTTTTTATAATAAGCTTTTTAAAAGAATAAGTGGGCTTGGTTCTGGATACAAGGACAACAGACAAAAATCAATTATAATTCTGTAAATCATTAAAAGTAGCTAGGAAATATTTTAATAAACCATTTATAATAGCATAAAAACATGAAGTACCTAAGTATATCTCTAACAGAAAGGGACAAGACTTCCACACAGAAGATTGTAAAGATTATTCAGGGAAATTGGAATAGACATAAATAAATGGAGGGGTATATTATGTTCAAGGACTGGAAAACTCAGTGTTGTAAAAATGTAAATTATTTCCCCAAATCAACCATTGATTAAATATAATGCTTATCAAAATCCCAAAAGCATGGGAGGGGCAGGTAGCAGGTATAACTTGAAAAACTAATTAAAATAGAAGGCTAAGGACTCAGAAAAGCCAAAATCTTGAAGAAGTACAAGTTGGAAAAACTTCTTCCAGATGTGAAGATTTATTATGAAACTACAATAATCAAGACAGTGTGCTGTTGGCCCAAATAGGCAGATAAACCAATAGAACAGAATCGACAGCCAGAGGCAGATGCTCTTAGACCCAGGCCCTGATATTTGAGTTGTGCACTGCAGAATACTCCCCTGAATTGTGCTGGGACCATGGTATAGCCACATGGGAGAAAATTATACCCAAACCCATCTCACACCATATATTAAACTAAATTCCCAGTAGACTGTAAATCAAACTGTGAAAGGAAAAACAATACATTTCTAGAAGACAGCACAAGAGAATAGTTTCATCGCCTGTGGCAAGGAAACATGTTCTAAATAAACTAAGATCTCAAATGATAAAGTAAAAAGATTTTATATATTGGACTATATTAAAAATAAGAATTTCTGCTTATCCGAAGACATGAATCAGTGAATGGAAATATAAGCCAGAGAGTGGAAGAAGATACTTGAATATATACAAACAACAAAGGGCTTGTGTCAAGAATGTAAGAATTCCAAACCAGTAAAAAATATATACATAACTCGGAAAACAGGCAAGGTATTTTTGATGGGCACTTAAGAATTAGATGGCCAATAAGCAGAAGAAAATGTACTCAACCTCCTAAGTTATTGGGGAAATGCAAATTAAAATGAGAATGGTCTAAACTCAAATGACTGGCAATACCAATTTTTTGCTGGGTATATAGAATGATGGGCATACTCACACACTCTTGGTGGTGTATCAATTGGCACATTTTAGAAAACAGTTTGGCAAGTATCTATCACAGTGTTTCTCAAATGTTTTGCTCTCAGGACACTCTTACACTCCTAAAAATTATTAACGACTCAAAAGAACATTTTTTATGTAGCACATTAGTTTGCAACAGCTACCATAACAAAATATCACAGACAGGGTAGCTTAAACAAGAGAAATTTATGCTCCTATAGTCCTGCAAGGTGGAAGTGCAGCTTCAAGGAGCCAGCAGACATTGTTTCTCCTGAGGCCTCCGTCATCTTGACTTGCAAATGGCCACCTTCTTTCTGTGTCCTTACATGATCTTTTCTTTTTGAGCACATGCCTGTGGAGTCTCTTCATGTGCCCGAATTTCTTCTGATAAGGGAAGGGCACCTCTCAGACCGGATTAGGACTCATTCTAATGGCCTCATTTCAACATGATCACCTCTTTGAAGGCCCTGTCTCCAAGTACAGTCCCACCCTGAAGTACCAGGAGTTAGGGCTTCAACATCATAACTTTGAGGGAGGCACAACTGAGCCCACATAGCGTGATGGTTATAACAATTAATATTTACTATATTAAAAATTTAGAGACATTTTCACAATATTTATTTATTAAGGATCTGCTTTCAACCTCACATGGCTGTTGGCAGCATTCGGTTCCTTGCAGGGCTGTAGGACTCAGAGCTTCTGTTTTTGCTGGCTATTGGTCACAGACCTTTCCTCAGTGTCTGGAAGGTGCCTGCAGTTCCTCATCAAGTGGGGCCCCCTGACATGGCCACTTGCTTCCTCATAGCCAACAAGGGAAAGCAATCCCAGCAAGAAGTCACTATAATCTTATGTAACGTAATCACAGAATCGGGTAGATAATCATGGGGACACTTTGGCCTTCAGGGTCTATTGGTTAAAAGCAAGTCGTGGGTCCTGCCCATTCAAGGGTGGGGGATTACACAAGGGCTTGAATGCCAGGAGGTGAGGATCACAGGGGCACCTTAAGCCTCTGTCTTGCACACATAACAACATGTTGTTTTGATTGAAGTTAATGAAGAAAATCCATTTTCACATAGATATGTAATTGAAAGAGGGAAGAGTATTTTATTGGCTTTTTCAGATAGTTGGGGTATTCTTTTTTGACACTACACAAACGCAACAAATGGTAGTTTCTCAAGTGTTAGTTGTAGTGTGTAATCTAAAATTATATCAATGAAATTTTTGTACTGTTACATTAAAATCCACTGGTCTAGTTTGCACTTTAATGGATAATTTAACCATACATGATTTTGTAATATCATGCATTAGTCATTAGGAAAATATTGGTTTGCCAACTTAAACAGATCTTCCAAATACTAACACAACCCATCATATGTTGTTAAAAAAAATCGTGTTTGTCGTTATCATTGCTGGATCCCACCAAAAAGTCTTTAATTTGGGGGAAAATAACCAAGTTCACAGTGGTGGATGCAAGTTTCCAAAATGTTGACAAACTCTTCCTTGAGAGAACCACCATACTTTGGTATTCAGTCATTCGCATACTTTCCATTGCATCACACACAATGTTAAAAAGACATGTACCCAACAATTGATATTTCATAAATTTAATAGTTTTCACTGCTTCCTCATAGACATTAATTTTTTGGCCAGTGAATAGCAATGGAGTAGTAAACAATGACTATCATTAAAGTTTGGTGCCTCTGTCTGGAACCAGGCTAAAGAAATAGTAGCTCTCCCCACCGTGACATTTACATTGCTTATGTGAATGTCATCACAGTGAAAAGAGGTGAATAATGTCTTAGTATTATTATGAAATGTTTTTCACATCATGGACTCCCTGAAAGTTCCAGGAACCCACAGGATCTATGTGCCATTCTTTAAGAACTACTGATCTACCAAATTTGAGCACAGCCTTTGACCCAGTTAATGCATTCCTAGGTGTTTACCCCACAAGTGTACCTTGATGCAGTGAGGGCAGATCAAGAAACATAAGAATGTTTATAGAAGTACCATTCATAATAGGCAAAAGCGGAACAACTTAAATGTAAATAAAAATGGAATAGATAAGTAAACTCTGGAATAACCATACAATGAACACTGTAAAGCAATGAAAATGAACAAATGTAGGGGTATATGCAACAATATGGATAAAGTAAGAACTGTAAGATTGAAAGAAAAAGGGTCTGTCACAAAAGAACATATAATGTGTGATTCCATGCACATAAATTTTTCAAGGCAGGCAAAATTAACCTATAAATCAAGACCATGGTACAATGTCATTGTAAATCCATCGTTAAGCAAAAATTAAAAAGGTGTGACAGTAACATGTTGGAGTGAATCCACAGGATCTCTTACACATTGCTAAAAGGGGTGCAAATTGGAGTAGCCACATTGAAAAACAGTTCAATATGGTTTTTAGAAGCTGAAAATTCACATATCTGGGTGTATGTCAAGAGAAATCTTTATGCAGGTACATTAGAGCAGGAATGTTCATAGTGGTATTGCTCACAACAGCAAAAACTTGGAACTAGCCTAAATGTTCATCAAGGAGAAAAATGCATGGAAAAAATTTTAGTATATTCACACAAATAAATATTATAAAGGAGCCAAAACAAATGAAATATAGCAGGAGACACTAATATGGAAGAATCTTAATAATACCATTTTTAAAAGTTAATTAAAAAATTAAATTAAAAGATATATTTTTTTAGAGATATGTGAACACAACAAAAAAGTAAGGGAAGGAAGAACACAGGATTGAGGCTAATGACTTCCTGTGGCAGAGGGAAGAGAGGCACAGGATGGCAGAATCCATTTTCACATGTCAGTCGTTCTCAAGTCCCTAGCTTTTGCATTTGGTGGGGTTAACGAAGGCTTAAATATCATTACCTGTAAGTAAATAAAGAGGAGATACTTGGGCCAAATTTGAGGCTGTGCAGTGAAAGACATTATGACTGATCCAGTTTTGTGCCCTTGAAGTCAGTCCTTCATTACAAATATATTGGGTATAAGAAATGTGATAGTTGTGTATTTTTAAAAAAACACAGTTGACTGAATGAAAAGTAAAATGGATACAAATGAGGACCAAATAGTATTTGGAAGATCAGCATGGGGAAGTCTCCCAAGAAAAAACAAAAAGAAAGGGAAAGAGGAAATATTTTTTAAATTTAGAGTTATCACAGGAAGATGCAGAAGTGTCAGAATCCAGGCAAGAAGAACCACCAAAAGACGATGGAGAGGAAAAAATAATAATGGCAACTAATAACATACATTAAAGAAGTAGATTAAGTGCCCATAATTTGCTGAAGAGGAAATGTAAAGGGGAAAAACAGAACACATCTAGAAACACTATCACAATGTTTAAGAATATTGAAGAAAATGAGGATTCAAGAATTCACATGAAAAAAATGAACAAGAACCAGCAACATACTTTAAAAGACAGAGAGCTGTTGGAGGTAGGTTGCTTACCAGATGCCAAAGCACCTCGCAAAGCACCCATGCTCGAAAGTTTGGGTCACCTGTGTGCAGACAGACGATGGCACAGGCTAGGAAGCATAGAAGCCAACTCAGATACACACAGGAATTCAGTACATTGCATCAGTGGGTTTACAACCCAACGGCCCATGATGGTTGTTAGTGCCGGGAAAATTCATTTGTATCCTGGATTAGTGTGCTGGGGTTGCTGTAACAAAGAACAACAAACTGAGTGGCTTGAACAGACACTTATTTGCTCATATTCTGGAGGCTGCAAGTCCAAACTCAAGGTTGGGGGGGCTCTGCTCTGCTCCCTGCCAGGGTCTGTTCCAGCCTCTGTCCCAGCATCTGGGAGTTCCTTGGCTTGTGGCAGCCTAGTCACAAGCAGTCTTCACAGGCCATCCTTGTGTGTGTGTGTGTGTGTGTGTGTGTCTCTGTTTCCCTTTTTTATAAGGGCACCAATCACGTAGGATTAGGGCACCCCTACCCCAGCATTACCTCACCTTAACTAATTCCATCTGAAGTGACCCTATTTCCAAATTAGGTCAGATGCTGAGGTATGAGGGCAATGACTAAAATACAGATTTTAGAGGAACACAATGCCACCCATAACGTGTATCTACCTTAGGTTTTACACCAATAAGTTCTAGATTAAAATTCTGAAAAAAAGAGAAAAGAAACTATGATAGTACAAGAAGAGCATGTGGGATAATTGAATGGGGATGATCATTTTAAATATGATAATCCAATTAAATTTAATTATCACAAAACCCAGAGCCATAAAAACAGGCAAAAACTTATTAAAATGATTGTGTGACTTCTAAAATTTTTGCACAGTAGAAAACTATAAAGATAAGTGGTAAACACAGAAAAAGACATTTTACAATTTACATCATGAAAAACATATTTCCTCTAACTCAGAGAAAGAAAAAAACAGCAGTAAAATGGAAAAATGAGCAAAGAAACAAATAACAAACTGTCAACAGCACAGAGAGACTCAAGTTTCTGTGATAAAATGTCTCTGAAGGCAAATCCCTAATATATTAAATTACAAAAATGTCTCTTGAGCAAGGACTCATGGACAGACCAATGACTAGGGGATAAAACTAAGGAAGATGATGGTCATGCTGAGAAATAAACGTTAACAGCTCCAAAGAAAAGAACTCTGGTACAGAAAGTGTCATATTTTAACCTTCAGATGCCTCAATTCTCTAAATGAGCTAAGACGTCTTAATACATGAAATGCAGATAACACTGCCTACTTTATGCGTGATTTTTAAAGGTGATTATATAAAAATCCAGGATAATAAAAAGCACACTTGGCAATTTTACAATAAGTGGTCATTTCCATTCTATTGCCTCTATTCATTTCCAGTTCAGGGATGAGCTTTACAGCCTGAACCTCAGTCCTATTACCTTTAAATTCTCTATGTTCTATCACCCACAGATTAGGGTTACTCTTGATTCACACCTGAATTTTGTCACAAAATTTTCACACTTTCTTTTTAATGTTTTGATGCTTTTCCATCACTGGTCCATAATGCGCAAAAAAAAAAAATGACTCTTCTCAGCACACATGGATGATGGCAACAGGAATGGAGGAGAGAATATAGGTGTCTCTTTCTCAGTAAGTTTAGCTGGCACAGGTGAAGAGCAAACACATGTCTGTGTTCTGAACAGGCAAAGGAAGCTGAGCAAGCTGACCAGCCAAGGGCACCGTCTGCTGTAAGAAGGGATAGTTACTGTCACAATCAAGGAAGATGGCAGGTCACTGAAAAGCTTCACGGTTCGCTTTTAATGGTCTAATTTTAAGGCACGACACATGATCCTCACCTTTTTCCTTAAAAAAGAAAAGGTTGCTGATATGGAAAACAATTTTATTTTGCAGAATGATTTACAGTAATTCAAAACAGAGAGCACCATCTCAGAAGGGATTAAACATCATAGATAAAATAAGGTAAAACCAAAAACTTTAAAAATATATTCTGAGTGTCCAGTGAGCAAATATTACTCAGACAGAAACTCTCTGGGTGCTCTCCCTCCCCTCCCTCCTGCCTGCTGAATCCATGAACAGTTCAAATGAACATAGCCTGTGTGGTTGGTCCATTTAGGTCAACTGACTTGTTTAGAGTTACTTGATGTCTGGACAGACTTTTGAGTCTTTTTTCAAACCTCTCAATGTCTTTTTCTTGTCATTTTGTAAAATGATGTTCAGCTTAACTTCAGAACAGTTTCTCACACGAATGAGGTCAGCTCCCTGCCTGAGGTGACAGAGTGTCACCTGTGTAGGAGTTCAGCCCTGTGTAGGAGTAATAATTGAATCTAAGCCATTTTTAGCATAAAAACATCATACATTTTCACCAAGCACACCAAAGTTTTTTAGTTTAAAACAGTGTTCATATGATAGTCATATGCTTAGAGAAATTTTACTTCTCATAAGAATCATCCATCAAAGTGCACATTGCAAAGTGCAATACTGTGAGGATTTTTATTTATGAGTATCATAAATTGCTTAAGTTCTGTTCCATTTCCATCACATTTCTAGGCATTTATCAAGACTTACTAGCCTAGGAAAAGACAAGTGTTGGTGAGAATGTGGAGAAATTGGAACCCTTGTGCACTGCTTATGGGAATGTAAAAGAAGGCAGCCATTATGGAAATGGTGGTTCCTCGAAAAGTTAAACATAGAATTACCATACAACCCAAGAACTTATGCAAAGGAATTGAAAGTAGGGACCCGAAGAGATATTTGTACACCCTTGTTCACAGCAGCATTATGGGCAATTACAAAAGGATGGCAACAACTCAAGGGATCAACAGTTAAGTAGATAAGCAAAATGTGGTATATACATACAACAGAATATTATTCAGCTAGAAAGGAAGGAAATTCTGATACTGATACAACACAGATGAATCTTGAGAACATTATGCTCAGCGAAACAAGCTGGACACAAAAGGACACATATTGTATCATTCCACTTACATGAGGTACCCAGAGTAGTCAAATTCATAGAGGGAGAGTACAGTGGTGGTTTCCAGTGGCTGGGAGAGGGAAAGAGATGCTAGTGTTTAATAGGAAAGAATTCCAGTATGTGGTGATGAAACAGCTCTGGAAATGGATGGCAGGGATGGTTGTACAATGATGTGAATGCAGTTAGAGCTCCTGAACTGCATGCTTAAAAAGAATTAAAATGGTAAATTTTTTATGTTATGTGTATTTTACCACAATAAAAAAAGATAAATATAGAAAAAAGAAGCACCTGTCTTGATGGTTACAATAGTGTTATCCTAATGAGGCTGGTGTAAGATTTAATACAGGAAAGCCCTTGGAACACTGCCTGATATTAAGTACACACAAAAAAAATTAGCCATCATCATCATCATCTTTACTGTTATTAATGTTATTATCTCCTACCAACATGCTTGATCCCATTTTTGCTATTACAAAACAATATTTTCCTGGTGTAATGAGAAGTGACCTCAACAAATGACTCTCTCTAAAAAATGGTAGTTTTACCTTTCTTGAGGAAAACTCAGTTACCCTGTTAGAGGCAGATCCCAAAGTCGGTGAAAGCCCTGAATTGGAGCAAGTTCTGCATCAATTTTTCATGACTGAAGCCAGCCAACTGTTTCTTGGGATCATTTATAATAACTCACTTTAAAAGGCAACAGAAAAAATAGTTTTAAAATTCATATGGAACCACAAAAGACCCCAAATAGCCAAAGCAATCCTGAGAAGGAAGAATAAAACAGGGGGGATCTTGCTTCCCAACTTCAAGCTCTACTACAAAGCCACAGTAATTAAGACAATTTGATACTGGCACAAGAACAGACCCACAGACTAGTGGAACAGAATAGGGAGTCCAGATATTAACCCAAACAAACATGGTCAATTAATATACAATAAAGGAGCCATGGACATACAATGGGGAAATGACAGCCTCTTCAACAGCTGGTGTTGGCAAAACTGGACAGCTACATGTAAGAGAATGAAACTGGATCATTGTCCAACCCCATACACAAAAGTAAATTCGAAATGGATCAAAGACCTGGATGTAAGTCATGAAACTATATGTTTAGAAAAAAACATAGGCAAAAATCTCTTGGACATAAACATGAGCAACTTCTTCATGAACATATCTCCCCAGGCAAGGGAAACAAAAGCAAAAATGAACAAGTGGGACTATATCAAGCTGAAAAGCTTCTGTACAGCAAAGGACACCACCAATAGAACAAAAAGGCATCCTACAGTATGGGAGAATATATTCATAAATGACAGATCCGATAAAGGATTGACATACAAAATATATAAAGAGCTCACACACCTCAACAAACAAAAAGCAAATAATCCAATTAAAAAATGTTCAGAGGAGCTGAACAGACAGTTCTCCAAAGAAGAAATTCAGATGGCCAACAGACATATGAAAAGATGCTCCACAACACTAGTCATCAGAGAAATGCAAATTAAAACCACAATGAGGTATCACCTCACACCAGTAAGGATGGCCACCATCCAAAAGACAAACAACAGCAAATGTTGGTGAGGTTGTGGAGAAAGGGGAACCCTCCTACACTGCTGGTGGGAATGTAAACTAGTTCAACCATTGTGGAAAGCAGTATGGAGGTTCCTCAAAAAACTCAAAATAGAAATACCATTTGACCCAGGAATTCCACTCCTAGGAATTTACCCTAAGAATGCGGGATCCCAGTTTCAAAAAGACATATGCACCCCTATGTTTATCGCAGCACTATTTACAATAGCCAAGAAATGGAAGCAACCTAAGTGTCCATCAGTAGATGAATGGATAAAGAAGAAGTGGTACATATATACAATGGAATATTATTCAGCCATAAGAAGAAAATAAATCCTACCATTTGCAACAACATGGATGGAGCTAGAGGGTATTATGCTCAGTGAAATAAGCCAGGCAGAGAAAGGCAAAAATACCAAATGACTTCACTTATCTGTGGAGTATAAGAACAAAGAAAAAAAATAAAGGAGCAAAACAGCAGCAGACTCACAGAACCCAAGAATGAACTAACAGTTACCAAAGGGAAAGGGAGTGGGGAGGGTGGTTGGGAAGGGATGGATAAGGTGGGGGGAAAGAAAAGGGGCATTATGATTAGCATGTATAATGTGGGGGGTCACGGGGAGGGCTGTACAACACAGAGAAGACAAGTAGTGATTCTACAGCATCTTACTACACTGATGGACAGTGACTGTAATGGGGTATGTGGGAGGATCTTAGTGATGGGGGATTCTAGTAAACACAATGTTCCTCATGTAATTGTAGATTAATGATACCAAAATTTTAAAAAAAGGTAGCAGAAAATGCAAGTTAAAATAAATTGTTTCCCGTCCCTAAAACATGCATTCATTACCCACAGAAAAATGCTTTCAAGCAGTTCTATTTTCCAATTTTGGGAACAATTCTGTCACAGGAGTGTTATCTCCACTTTATGGTGAAGAAAGTAAACCTCAGAGCAGGTAAACAGTTTGTGCAGTACACAGTGCCCCACAAAGAAACAAAGAACACCAATGCCCCTTACTCATGGCTCTACTACTGTGACATGTATTTCAAAAATTAGAAATAAATCTTTTTCTTTTTTTACATCAAAGCAAAAATGAGATAGGAACATTGATTTGTCAAACTAGAATGAAGTTCTTGTAAGATGAAATTTCAGATCCTGGAGTTCAAGGAGTTAAAAAATAATGCACCACATAAGCCCCGCCTGAGAAGCATTGTGAATCCCACTCATTGTGGTGGATGGGTCAGAAGCCCAGCTATCTGCCTAAGAAATCCAGGCAAACCTGCAGACGAAGAAATAAACACACTTCAGAAGAATTATTCCTGCTATAACTCTATCCAACCCCAAGCATACACAGAAGGAAACAGATTTAGAATCCCCAAATTGAAAATGTGATAAAATTGACCCCTGGGAATATGCAGCCCTGAGGGAGGAACCAACAGGTCAGCCAGTGCCCGTGAGCCCTGGAATGTGGAAGTCAGGCTCCTGGCCTGAGCCACCTTCTCTGAATGGTCCAACATAGTGTACCTTTGTGGTGATCAACTCAATGTGCCTAATTCTGATACTGCTATCAAGACCTTATTAATAAGTCTGATTAATATTACAAGTTTCAAAGAATAAAACAAAGACTACCAGAGATCAAAGAAAAATAAAATATAAAGTCGGGTTATTATTTTACCGAAAAAGAAATTCAGTTAGTAGTTCACTCACTGAGAAGTTCACTCAGTAGTTCGATTCAGGGGTTGAAGGTGGTGAGGTAAAGTTGTGGTGGTTTTGTTAACTAAGGGATGAAAACTAGAACTCTGAGTAGGGTAAAGTCCACAGTTAAAGGACTGGTTACTACAAGCCCATTGTCTGTTGGTCAAGAAAAAGTCTCCCATGAGGCCCAACTAGGGTCTGATGGACAAGGGTCCCTCAGAGTTCATCAGTGTCAGTGTTTAGAATTGATTCTGATGAAACACAATCTTCAGTTTCAGTGTCTGCTAGGCAAATGCTAATAAAAATGAAAAAATGTCCTTGTACATTGGTTATAACAACCACATAAAACAATGTGGGACATCAGAATGGCTACTTGTTCTGAATAAATTTTGGATAGTACATGAGAGGGAAATCTGCTATTGAAAGGGCAGTGGTTGGCTAACAAAGCAGGTCACAAAAGAGTTTACAGTATGATATCATTCTGGTGATAGTAATAATAATGTACTTATATGTACATATAGAAAACTATCCAGAAGGATATGCACAAGAGATACAGTAGTGAGCTTAGGTGAAGAGCGTGTGAGAGGCTTTAATTTTTATTTTTACTCTACTTTCTAATTTTCTGCAATGATCGCATGCTGTTTCTATTGAAATAAAAAGTTATTATTGTGGATTGTCCCAGTGTAAATGAGCTCACTTTTCTCTCCCCTGAGGATTTAAAGTTGAAACAGGCTCTGAGATTACACTGGCTTCCAGACAGACAGAAATGACAGCTTGACTTCTGGTAGCTGATGGATTTTGGCCTCAATCTGCAGCCCTTGCCTCACCCCATGACAGCCCCAAATGAGTCAGATCTGAGGTGATTATGAACACTGTGAAAATTTGGGAGCATTTCCAGTTCTTCACACCACCCACCCACATGAATCCCTGGAGGCTCAGCATTTCTGTGATAATCCTCTGGGCCAAAGTGAGAGGGCCACTCAAACGGAACTGATCAGGCCCCGATCCCCAACACAAGGAATTAAAGACCAAGTACAGAGCAGCAAGTGACTGTGGGGCTTCCTAACTCTCGGGGTCAAAAGCTAGACTGTGACAGGGAGACACAGCTCCCACTGATTTATCTCCTTTATCCCGGAGCTGACGATTTCAAGTCTATGCTGTGATTGTAATTGCTGGGCGGAGGTTTTTAAAAAATGCACAGGAATGTCTTTCCTTATCCAAATCAGACTTGTAATTTGCAAATCCCAAGAGACCAAGCAGGATAGTAAGGGCAGACCCTACGTTTATCAGGAATAAAGAGGGAGCAAAGTTCAAAGATTCGGGAAAGTCAAAATAGGCAACTACCGGATGGTATTAACTTAAATAAACTAAATGTAGGGTTAAATAGGCCTGCTGATGTTAAAGGTTACATCATTACTCAACTTCAGCCTTCTAAAACAATGAAGAAATGTGAATAAAATTACCTACTAGCATAAATCATTCTTACCCAACCCAAATCCCAGGGAGGACTAAGGAATTACCTACTTGTACAAAGATAGATGAGTTCCCCCGGCTCTTTGCAGAGCAGCAAAAGATTAACCTGGCCTTACCACAGAAATTCAGGCAATGATAAAGGGCAGAGAGGGCAGGAGCCCAGAGCCGCCCAAAATGTCCCACTGAAAGTTTTGTTGAATTTATTATTTCCTTATATTAAGATAGAATATAAAAATTGATATCCTTTCATGCCAATTGTGTTTTTTAAAAAGGTAATGCATGGTTAAATAAAAAGTTTTCCCCCAAATTTCTAACAAAAATGTATCTTCTCCATCAAGTTTATTTCAGATATTTATTTCAAGGTTGTTTCAGCTTACAATAAAAATAATATATATACCTATTATATTATAAATTTGTATGATAAAAACTCTTGTGTTTTTTTTCTATTTCCATAGAATATGCCCAATATATGGTAAATTAATCACTTGGTTGCCTCTCTACTAATTTATTCTTTAGAATCTTAAGATCATAAAGAGGTCATGTACCAACTAAACAAGTGTACACTGTTAAGATTTGACTTATCAAACCGTA
The DNA here is from genome assembly GCF_030020395.1 of Manis pentadactyla. Classification (NCBI taxonomy): domain Eukaryota; kingdom Metazoa; phylum Chordata; class Mammalia; order Pholidota; family Manidae; genus Manis; species Manis pentadactyla. The sequence continues at coordinate 78,249,204 of NC_080021.1, read as the reverse complement.
TACACTTATGAAACATAATAGATTTTTATTTTAGAACACCTTCAAAGTACAGCTTCCAAATCCTAACAAAAAGGCAGCCATATATCAGCTTTCAACTCACTCTGTGAAATAATTTAGCTATTCACTCAAGGGAGAGTTAAAAGTAGAAGATCCACAATGAGCTGCTGCAACATATTTATGAGAATAGCTAAAAATCTCCCAAATGACAATACCAATTGCTGGCTGCATGTGAATGTTCTTTGCACCTTTATTCATAATTGCCAAACACTGGAAGCATCCAAAAAATAGGCTTCAATAGGTGAATGGATAAACTAATGATGACACATCCATACAATGGAATATTATTCAGAGATAAAAAGAAATGAGTTATCAAGCCACAAAAAGACATTAGTGAATCTTAATACACATTACTAAGTGAAAGAATCCAGTCTGAAAATGCTACATATTATATGCTTCCAATTATATGATATTCTGGAAAAGTCAAAACTGTAACAACTGTAAAGGTGGGTGTTTACAAGGGTCAGGTGGGGATTAGGTAAAGCAGGGACTTTTTTAGTGATTAAGTATTCTGTAAGGTACCATAATTGTGTATGCATAGCACTATGCATTTGTCAAAACCCACAGAACTTTGCAGCATAGAGTCTTTATACATGTAATTTTTTTTTAATCATTAGGAGGTGGGGTATCCTAGAATGGGCAACCAACAATAACAAGTGAATCCAACTGTATTACAAATGTATGGAACAGCTTTACTGAAGGATGGGAGGAAAGGCACTGACCTAAGTGACTTTGGAAATGAGCAGATTCTATAAAACTAAAGGCAAATAGAACTATATATGAGCACTGTACTCTACTTGATAATATTTTTCCCCATAGGAGTTCTCTTAACACTTCTGATACATGTACAACTGGAATTGTACAGATGAGCAAATGGATGGCAGATGAGGGGAGTCACGTTTCTCACTGCTGGAGTGGGAATTTGCAGAGAAGCAAGAGAAAGGCATTTGTAATTGATGTGGTAATGTATTGGAGTTGGAGACATAAGTATGAACTCACATTTAGTTTACTTATAGGTAGAGATTGTCAGAAAGAGAAATATGTATAGATGTAAGTAGATACATAAGTTAATACATAAACACATATTTCCTTACTCTGTCAGCTAAATGGTCCTAGAAGCAATGACATCCCAGTAGCAATAAGCAAACTTAGCACCCCGATCTTGTTTTCTAATACAATCCCCCAGTAAAAGGAACCAGAGCTTCTTGCAGAAATGGATAGTTCTAGGACTGCAGCAGGGAACACACAATATAAGACTGGAGCATTTTGAAGTACCAGGAAACAAAAAGATGCTAAAAACAAACAAACAGAAACCACCCGATATTGATGGGAACATGCCAAAGGAGCCAGATAAAGAGCTCCTACTAGCAAAAGCTGGAACACTTCGAGCTACAAAATAAATAAGTTAGTATTACATTATAACCCATGGTGTATAATATCCATAAGTGTGAACGTATCCATACTGATACAAATAAGTGACTGAATAAATAAATAAATGGGGAAAAAAGACCAATCTTCTGTGCAGAATTCCAAATAATATATGTGGATATCCACCATTCAGGAGAGGAAGCATAGCTCTCCACTCCTGAAGTGTTCACTCCACGTAGTCACCTAATTCCAAAGAGAACTGTGTGGAAAGCTGGAGGAGGTCACTTTACAGAGGACAGACCTAACAACATTTCTTCAGCCTGGTGACCAGAGTCAGTGCCAGCAGTCATGTCGTGTTGATAGCCTGTACCCTTGCTACGCCAGGACGAAAAGAGCGCTTGACCTGTGCGATCTTCCTCTAAAAGCCACAGCCCCATGCTGAGCAGATGATCAGAAAAGCATCAGAAAGAGAACAGACTGAGGAGCAGTCTATAAAATACCTGACAAGTACTCCTCAAAACCACAGAGGTCACCAAAAACCAGGCAAGGTCTGAAAAACGGCCACAGCCAAGAGGAGCTCGAGAAGGTATGAGAGTGGCATGTACTGTGATGTCTTGTGTGGGGTTCTGGAGTTGGAAAAGGGCATTAGGTAGAAACTAAGGAAATCTGTATAACATATGAACTTTAGGTAATAATAATGAACTGGTTCCTTAATTATAACAAATGTGAGCACCAACGTAAGAGGTCAGTAATAGGAGAAACTGGATGCAGAGTAAATGGGAACTTTCTGTACTATTTTCACAGTTTTTCTGTAAATCTAAAACTCTTCCCAAAAAGAAAATTTCTTTTTTAAAATTCAAACAATACTAGACAATGCCAAAAAAAAAAAAAAAAAAGAAGTGAAATAACATGTTGTTGGTTTTTTTCCAGAAGAAAAAAGTAGAGGCTTGAGGGCAAGTTGTCTGGCACATCAAAAATTTTTCCCAAGGCTAATTTAAACATCTCTGCCCTTCCTGTAAAGTAAGGAAATGGAAGGAATGTTCCAATTGTTGAGAAGACATATTAGTAAGCACTAAAACAAATATTAAAAAGCAAGAGATGAGAGGGGATGTTGTTTGTTTACTGAAGTAACTAACATGTCTTTTGTTTCTGAAACTTTGAAACTGGCCAACCACAGAACAAAATAAACAAAGGGTTTGTTAGCTATATTTTAACATGTTGACCCAGGGTCCAGGCCCAGGACATCATAGCTAGAGGGGGCAGAGCCCTCAGAAGAAAAGCCCAGGATCCAGGAAAGGATGTTTTTAGCGAGCCTCCCAAAGGAGACTCCAAAAGTGACGTGAAGATGCTGAGCATGTAAAAAAATAGAAACTAGGAGAACCCAGCAAGGAGGACTTGAATTAGCAAAGGCAAAAAGGCTGGAGAGGCCGAGGAGGAAGGGGCCACGGGAGTGGGCAGCAGAGCACAACGACCGGCTCTGTGAGCCAAACACCGACACGGCCACCTGCGCAGGTTGGCATTCGCTTCTCTCTCTGTGAATCCATAACTACATTTTTTTAAACCTACTAGTTTCATAACTTATGGCCCCAGTTATGAGAGCATTTTCTAAGAGATTTAATTTTGATTTAAAAGAAAATGGCAGAAATATATTGCATTCTTTTAAGGCTCCCTTACTGCCTCCCAAGAAGACAGGAGTGTCTCCTAAAAGAAAGATCAAACATGAGAATCATTTATTCAACAGTGGAAGGGATACTTCAAAAATATTTTACTGGCAGTGGCCAGCAAAAATGTTCTTCCTATTTTTACTAAATAATAATAGAAAGGGAGAAAAAAAGAAAATTCCACTCTTCCGTGATTCCCATGATATTATTTGGCCAACTATACCTTGCATTTCTTTTCTTCTTAATGCAGTCCTATGAACATTTGTGGTAAAGATGAAATACTTTCTCTTTAAGAGCACTTTCAGGATTTACTCAATTTCAAAATACCAATTCTGCCTCACAACTGAGCTTAGGAGGAAAGATAAATAAATAAATGCTCCTCAACTCCCAAAACAACAAACAACACGAGTGTGTATAAGATGAAGTTGGTGAGAACCGTAAGTGCTATGAAAAATAAAACTCTATCCCCATCGCATGCACACACTACTTCACTCAAAGTGACAGCAATTCTTTTATAGCAAATACCCAAATCCCTACACAGCTAAGAAACACCTCACTGAGGCAAAATAAAGTCTGGCCTAAAAGCAAACATCGAACTTCCAAAACTCTGGACATGTGCTGTTTGTGCGGGTGGGGACCTGAGTTTCTCGTTCCAGCCAGAGGTGCTGGTCATGCCTCACCCAGTGCTGGGCTAAGGGCAGGCAAGTGGGACAGGACAGAATAGTCAGTGTATCTGGAACAGGTGTAACAGGTTTCCATGGAAACAGTCTTTGAAACAAGTCACCCAGAGTGAGTCACATTTCCTGGGACCATTTCTCCAGGGCTCTATTTGTAATAGCTTACATTTCCTAACATTTTAAGGAGTTAACCAGACTGCCAGGCATTGAGGAGTGGCAATGGGAAAAATCAGGCCCCCTGTGGGTTGTCTTCCTGGACCTGATGCCAAAGTTCCTAAGAAAGAATGATGAATACAGACCTCTTAAAAGCCAGGGTCAGATCAACCAGGAGATTTTTTTGAATCTGAGGAGGTCTCACCATGTTAAGTGCTTTCTGCAGTGAAGCCAGGCTGAGAATGGAAACTTCTTTAGAAGAACAGAGCTAAGTGAACTTTCAGGTTTTGAACAGAAGTCTCAAACTGTTAATAGTAGCCTGGATGTAGTGAGCCAGGTTGGAGGCATCTTGGCTGAGAAAGTCGAAGGGTGTTACTTTTTAAGCTTTCTAAATCTGGTTGGAATGAGGGCAAACTGAGTGTCCTCTAGTCAGCCCTTCCCCCTCCCCAGCTCGAGACCTAATCCTCATTGTGAGATGTCATTAGCAGGATTTAAGAAGTCTACCACCCTTTATTGGGAGGAGACTGCCTTTTGCAGTTGCCTTATACAAAATAGGGCCTCCATGAATGTTTGTTCTGAAGGTCTGTCACATAATATTTGATCCCTAAAGGGTCTCTTATCCTGCCCCCATCACTAGCCTGTCGGCATGAAAATGAAGTGCCTTCTCTTTGAGGTGGAGGGTCCCCCCAGAGAGTTCAAAGCTGAGTGACAGATAATACAAGAACAAAAAACAAAAAACCCAGAAATTTGCATCTGCTCTGGGAGCAGCTGCCAGGTGGAGATGCTTTCCAAATTTTGGGGAGTTGTTTGGCAGGGGTGGCATTTGCACATTCACAGGAGCCTCAAGCTGACTTTTGAAACCTTCCAAGCACTCTCTTTACATCTTGACTTCATGAATTTCTGAGTGAATGAAAATAAACAAGGGGTTAAAAAGCACTCGATTACTAGGAGGGCAAGGAGAACAAGCATTGTCTAATGCAGGTGCTCAAGTGTGCTTCTCACCATGACGGCCCAGAGGCCCAGTGCTCTCCAAACTGGCCAATGTTGGCCAAATTATGAAGCGATACAAAAGTTTGAAAATGATTATAAGAGAATAATCTGAAATCATGGAAATTTTACAAACCCGAGAGCTTTCCCTTCTAGATGCACTGGAGTGCAGTGGTGGGGGGCAGCTCGCATACCACCTGGGTTTAAGTCCAGTTCTGCAGCTTTTGAGACGTCACTCTGGTCACTCTCTGCCACAGCTCCCCATCTATAAAATGAGAATGGTGATAGTACCTACCCCACAAGCCTATTGGGAGGATTGATTAATATATACTAAACACTTAGAACCATGTGTGGCATTATATGTTTCAAGTATAATTATTTCCAGGTTCTTAGTTTGTGACTTGTGGCTACCTAAGCAATCAATCTGTGATAGTTACACAAGATCACACCTTATGCCTGATTTAAGATAGCCCAGAGCTCAAACTAATGCATACCTGGAACCAGAAATCTGAATCCAATGAATCAGCATGAAATGTACACCTTCTTCAGTTCTGTTTTCAAAAATACATATGGATCATATATGTGAATTCATAGTTTCATATTTTGCTTTGCCTCTTTTATTTAAAAAAATAAAACTTGGGAACTTCACAAATCTTTTTGCTTTTACATCTTGATGATGATAAATGGCAAATCAGAGACAGTTTTGAAAACACAGAAGAAAACTTTTAACAGTTACAATAAATCATGGAGGCAAAATATATTAATAAAGTTTACTTAGTTGAAATTTGAGCAGAACATTGAGGTGAGGGGCATTTATTCCAGATAAAACTCTGGGAACTTTATGGGTTCTTATGGTTGTTTTATTCTAAGGTGAAGAATTTGGATCAGTTCTTGATCAGTAGAATCTAGTAAAAAAATATAATTCAACTAGAATCCCAGAGACTCAAGTTCTAGTTCTGCCTTCCTCACTAACTTGATGTTTTAGACAAGGGATCTGCTGTTTTGTGCCTCGATTTCTTCGTCTATCAAATGGAAATAAAACACATATGGCAAAGTAATTCTGAGAATCAAAAAATGGTTTTAAAAATTAAATGTTTAAGTGACTTTAACATGTGTTGTTATTCTCAACTAATAAAAGAGATCCAGGCACTCCTTTTAAAGCTATTTGTAGAGAAAAATAATAATGATTTTTAAAAATTCAGAGCAAAAGAGAACTTTTACAAGTAAAATCTGATTGTTCCATCCTCCCCTCTTTCCATCAGCAATAACTTTTAATAGTATTCTGAAATCCCTTTTCAAAAACACATGGCAAATCTACTACTCATCTTATAAAACTAAAAATTCAAGATACCATATAATGATTTCAGCCCATTCCTACCTATTATTCTCCTGCCTGAATGAACAAAAGATCAGCACAGCCACGTAATATTTCTTCAGAAACCTTACATTACTGGGGAAGAGAAATGTTTTCCTAAGAACACAGGCACTGTTGGTATTCCAACATAACTTCTAAGCAGTGGTTTTAAGAAAGACAGCAGCTGTGTGGGAGCACACCCTGCCCTCGTGGTCCTCGGGTGGCATGTGGCATGCTCATCCCCCATTCCCAACTATAGCAGAACCTAGCCTCTCTCCTGACAGCCTGCTCACCAGCTTCTGCTGGAAACCAGCTGACCTGACTCGTCCTACCAGGCAGCTGTGAGTACCCCCGCCCATTGGCTCACCTGCAATGCAGCGAGCCCTCTTGACTTCAATGACCCTGACTCGTCTTAAGTCAGACTAGGGTCTGGAACGTCAAGACTAGTTCAGGTGGAAGGGAATTCTCTTAAAAGGGGTCAGGGAGACCATTTCCACTGTATACTGCACTAAGTCCTGGGAGTGTATTGGTCAGGTGACAAGTTTTTATTGTGCGCTGTCCTTTGATGAGGGCTATTCATTTTGAGGGAAGCAACTAAAATGAACATCTGTTTGAAGTTTGACTGAATCCAACTTTGTGTTGCACACACACATACATAACAGACAAAAGTAGTAACAAAAATCAAATATCCTATAATATTTAAGTATCAAAAATAAATAAATAGAATGTTATAGACCCATATGGAACCTTCTCTTTTTCCCCATCCACCCACCTCCATCACAGTCCCTCACTCCCTCCTCCCCAGAGGCAACTACTAACCTTAATTTTGTAATTGTATATATTCCCCATCCATCTTTTTGCACTTTAGCTATTGTTTCTATCCATAAAAATATGGACTATTATTTGGAGTATATTTTTTAATGTATATATATTTTAAATGTATACATATATATATACACACACATTATATATAGTATGATATATATGTAATACATGATATATATCATACTATAAATGCCAGAATGAAACATCTATCCTTAATAGTTGTTTTAACAATTAGAATATTATAAAGCATCTTGCACATTAAATATTCAACATGTTCTATAAACATTATTGTCTATAAAGCATCAACTTAAAACTAAACAAAATTAAATGTCTATCAGCAGAACTTGGGCTGGAGGCCTCCACACTGGCTGCTGGCCCCTTTGTCTGCCTGGGGGTCTCTCCTCCCCTCAAGTCATCAGCCACCAACCTCAGTTCATTTAGAAGTCTGCTCAAATAGCAGCCCTATCACCCAAACTCCTCATTCTGCTTTAGTTTTTGCAGCCAGTTGTGCCCATCTCACTGTATCTCACCTCTTTTCCCCAGGGGAGCCTTGGCCCCTGAGAGCACACCTTTGGCATGTTCCTCACTAGACCTCAGCGCTTAGAAGAGGGCCCAGCACACGGCTGCTACTCAATAAGCATGAGTTGATCAGCTGCATCAGTGTAACAGTCCTGCTCACTGTTAAAGGTCTTCTTTGCTACACCATAATCCCAGTGATGTATTAGTAGAACTCTTCCTTCCTAACATTCATCATCCTCCTCGCCTTAGGCGTTGTACACAGTAGGTGATCAGCCAGTGTTTTATTAACACAGTTTTACAATCAAAAAGTACTCCTTCAGTTAAATATTATATGAAAAAGCAAGACAAAATATTATATGTGTATTTGATTACAAGAATATAAAAATGTGCTTTTGAAAAAACGCTAAAGAAGCCAAACAAAATGATAGCACGATTATAGATATCTGGGTGTTTTTCTTTTTGGTTCTTTATAATAATTAGCCTTACAGGGGGAGGGATTAGTAGGAAGTATACACTTTTATCTTTTCTTTCCCAAAATGTACCAAAAATTCTAAGGGAAAGTGGCAATATCTTTTACTTATTACTGATGATTACAAAACAGAATGAAAAAAAACCCGCTAAAGCTCTTGATCATATTGGCAAAGAGCTCTCAGTGGTACTGATAATGTGCTTCATGCAGACTTTATTTGAATTTTTAAAATTCATGCCAGATAGATGTGTGTATATATATGTGTGCATGTGTACACACACGTATACATACATAAGTTATATTTACTTACATATTATATAGTATTGGGTTATATTTTCATTTCTTTGATTGCTGGTGAGGGGACATCTGTATAATATGCTTCTTTGTGAATTTTATTTGTGTGTGTGAGTCTTATCTATTCATGTTTTTTATCAATTTGACTTTTTGGGAGCAGTAAAATGTTTATATGATTTGATGCAGTAAACCACGCTAAGGAATTTGTTTTAAGGGTCTGTTATTGCTTTTTGAAATAAGAAAAAATACCAAAAAGTAAATTCACTGAGTTCTACAATGTAGTCAGTATATTCAAGAAGTAATAGGGAAAATGGCCAAAATCTAACCATTGTGTCTGCCCGCAGCCTACTTAGAAGGGAAAAGCAGAAAATACCAGAGACAATACAGAAGTATTCTATGACACTGTACAATCCAAAGCCACACTGCTGAGCAGGTCATATATAATACAGAAGTTACAAAGGTCAAAGGTGAGTGTGAGGCATTGCAGTTAGAAAATTCTCTTTGGAAGAGGGAGCCCTTGAGCTGCTCTTTAAGAACAGACACTGGTTGGACACAGGGAAGAACTCCAGGCTAGGATTGCAGTAGTTTATATTATGAGGAATCAGATTACATGCGATGGGGACAGTGACAAATGACCCAGATGAAGCACAGAGACTGGTAAATAGGGAGTCGTTGGGAAAATTTGGTTTCCTAGGCAGGAGGGCCAGAGAATACAAAATCTTTAGAGACAGCCAGAGACCATTCTGCTTTCTGTTCCAGCATGGCAAAGCCACTGGAACTTTTACTCAAGAGAAGGGAGAGGAAAGCTATACTCTATAAAGTTTGACCTGACAGTAATAATTAGCCTGAATCTCAGAAACTTGGAGAACAGAAAGAAAACCTCAAAATCTAGCTTCTTATATGTACAAACTCGAAATGTTTAATGAGAACAGTTTTCTCCTTTGAATTTACAATCAAACAGCCTGAATTTCATTTTTAAAAATTACCTTTTTCCTCTAGTATCCTTTTTCTTAATTTGTAAATAAAGTTTTTAATAGAGTTTTCTATTCAAATTTTTAGTCTACATCAGCCTGTGTGTGTGGCCATCTGAGAATCCACATTAACAGTCTAGAACGTATCCTCCGATATTTCTCTCCTTGCAGGCCATGTATGTGCACACATACATAGTGTTACTATTTTATACAAATGGAAACATCTATGTGTTTATTTCCATGTTCTTTTCTCTTTCAACAATTTCATGGAAATCCCTTCTAGTCAACCAGTATGTTTTTAATTCATTCTTATTAGTGCTGCATAATATTCTGTCATGTAGCAGACTGTAATTTATTCAACCATTATCCTATTAATCTTTTAACCACAGTGTTACAATAACAGTTCTTACACACAAGTTTGTCATATACTAAGGAGTTTTTTGAATTGAATGAATCATGCATTTTTTATTTTAATGGATATTGCTAGATTGTTTTCCAAATAGGAAACTGTAACACTCTGTATGTGTAAAGACACCTTTCTCTTCATCCCCACCAGGAACAAGTGTTGCTCTCATTTGAACTTGTCAGTTTACTTCATGTAAATTGATACTTCATTGTTACTTTAATTTCAGTTCTCCTGAATTAGAGCATGTTTCCATATGTTTTGGCCATCTGGATTTCCTCTCCTACGAATTTTATGAATATACTTTGCTCATTTTCCCTTTGGGTGATTTCCTTTGCTTATCAAGTCCAATGGATTTTTTTAAATGTTTGTGAATCTCTTTTATGGCAAAATGTAATACAAGTATCGCAAATGTAAGTCTACAATCTAAACATTTTACAAAATGAAAACCCTGTAACAGCCATCCAGGTCAGGAAACAGAACATTGCACCCCATCCCAGACTTTCTTCGTCTTCCTCTTCCCAGACATGAAGTCCTCCTTTCCCCAAGAAATAGCCAATATTTTTACTTTAATGGTAATTATTTCACAGCTTTTCTTTATAGTTTTACCAACAATGTATTCAGCCTGAACATTATAGTTTAGTTATGACTATTTTGAAACTATATAAATGAAGCCTTGTAATACATATTCTTTTGTCTCTGATTTCTTTCACTCAACATTATATTTGCAGGTTTCACTCAAGTTATTACATGTAACGCCTATTCATTTCCATTGCTCTCGCATATTCCATTGTATGGATATACCACATTTAATTTATCCATTCTACTACTGGAGGACATTTGGCTTGCTTCTAGTTCAAGGCTATCATAAAAGCAATGCTACAGTGAAAACATACATGTCAACTGAGGAAATGTGAACTCAGTTCTTTTTCTTTTACTGGTAGAATTGCTGGGTCATGAGGAGGTGATTTTTAAGTATAATAATTCCTGCTAGAGATCTGCCAAAGTGGGTCTCACTGGGGCACATTCAGACAAGGTTCATTATCCTGCTGAAACTTGGCGTTGCCTCACTCCCCACCTCCCCACACCACTCATCATGGTGGTTTTAACTAATCAGCACCTGTTTATACAGGAGCACTGGATCCTCATTTTAGTGAAATGCCTTTTCGATTGCAGTTCTGTCTTGCCCATTTTGATACTAGGTTGGTTGTCTTGCCTATTTTGCTGATTTGATTTTCTTTATACATTCTAGATATAAGTGCTTTGTCTGTTAAATGAGAATTTCACTTCAAAATTAGATTTCTTTAGAAGGAAATATAGTATAATTTTAATTGGAAGATTTGTTCTCCATATCTACACCAGAATAAACTCCAAATGGATAAGAAATCAAATTTAAAAAATGAAATAATACAAATACTAGAAGAAAGTTAGGTGAATCCCTTTAGAAACTGGAGATAGAGACAACCTCTAAACTGTGACTCAAAATCCAAAAGCAACAGGAAAGAGTCATAAATTTGATTTCATAAAAGCTTTTCTGTAATTACAATGACAACAACAAATCTCCATATGGAAAATTAAAAGACAAACGACAACTTGGGAGATAGTATTTGCCGTTTCTATCTCAGATAATGGGCCCATGTTTCTGGTTTACAAAGCTCTTTAAGTATGGAAAAAACTAACAAAAACTTTACTGAAACAAATACATGAAAAATAGTTCACAGAAAAAAAACAAAGGACAATTAAATATAGTAAAAGATGCTCAACTTAAGTCATAAGTAAAATGCACCTTGAGATAACTCACCTAACCTACAAGGTGGTTAAAAGTTAAACACATTGACAGCACACTCTGATGGTGTGTTGTCTATCTTCCTATGGGAAGATGGGCCTGATGTTAAATTGAGGGTGGCAGTATGAAAGGGGACAAACACTATGAAGGGGAATTTTGCAATTATCTAACAAAGCTATATACTCTTCCACCACCAATCCCACTTCTACAAATTCCCCTGAAAGATGGCACCCTGAATATAAAACAATAAATGCCCAAGATTACCCATCATGGTATTATCATTAATCTACAATAATAGAATAAATAAATAAATGACCATCCTTAAGAGACTGGTTGAAAATTAGAGTGTGGTTACACAGTGAAGTACTATGCAGCCTTAGGAACGAAAGCAGAAGATCTCTATGAGCAACTATTGAGCAATTTCAGGACATATTTGAAATGAAAAGGGAAAAACAAAAGAATATAAAGAGGACACATTTTTTGTAAGAAAGAAAGGGAAATAAAACTACATGTAAGCATACCTTCGAGAGTGTGTGCTCACACTTAACATGAGGGGGCTAAGGGAGTCTCCCTGTTGGACAAATTCTTCTGCTTTTCTGGGGAATCTGAAGGGGGTGCGTAGGATGCTAGTGTGACCATAGTTTTTCCTCACATCGGTGCAACTTACTGTGTTCCTCTTAGATGCAGTGTTCTCAGAACTAGGGCTGCAACTGCGGGTCCCAGAAGTCAGGGAAGATTACTAAGCAAGAAACTGTGAGCATACCCTTAAACCTTTATGTCAGAATTCCTAAGGGCCTGATGGGGTGGGTTGTGCCTTTACCCCATCTGGCCAGGTCGCAGCTGACAGTGATCACAGCTGTGCTGCCTAGTGGCTGGGACAGCCCGCTAGCTCTACACCTGTGTAACCTATCTTACATGAGAGGGAGTGAACTGCAGGGGAGGCATGTTCTAGACTAGTATTGCTGCCAACAATCTGGACCACCACAGTAGCCAATCTCATGTCCTTTTCCCAGGGGGAAAGTCTGGGTAAAGATAAATGACAAATGGAGAGAATAAATTATAACTGATGGTAATGGGATGAATAAGTGGGTTATGCAATGAGGGAAATCCAACATTTTATGAATACCTCAAGAGGCTCAGAGCAAGAGAATAATCTCTTTGCAAAAGTATACCAGATGCCTTGAAGGGTAAAGCTCTATGTTTGTCATGACCACCTCTGGTTTTGGTAGCTGACAAGGATGAATGACAGCCTGCAAGCTGGAGTTACATCAGTCTGGCAGAAACTCTGGTCATAAGACTTTATAGGACAAATGAGTGGTCTCTTTAAGTCTGTGCCCACCCACACTGGCGTCCCCAAATGTCAAGCCTTTTTGCATTGGTCCTAATGTTCTATCTGTTGTGTAAATGCCATACCAGATGTGACTGCTGGGATGGGTATGATCCTTGTACTGGACGGAATCTGTCCTTGAAGACCAGGGGCTGGACTGCAGTATAATGGGTCATAAGAAATACATATATGGCCAGTCAGATTTAAATGGCCATACATGTATTTCCAAGGTATATATGGTTTTCATTCAGTTCTTAAAACACTGAAGTCTTAAGATGGGTGTCTTGTCATGTAATTAGAGACTTTTAGACCCCTATCCAAGTGCAGACACTGTAGGCTGCATCAGCCAATGGCACATAATTTACTCAATGACAAGAATGCAATGAAGCCCCCACGAAAAATGCTGAAAAGAAGCTATCACTCTTGGATACTGCCTGTCTGTGAAAGACATTCTATGCTTGGGGAACAAGAACACCTCCACATGTCACCTAGCCAAACCCCAAGGTTTATGAAGATAGCTCCTTTACCTGGAAACTTGCCCTGAGAATGTCTTCATATTGCTGTTAACTTGTATCTTTTATGTTATTATTAAACTGGTAAATCTAAAAAAAACTACATGTAAGCAAATGCTTTTTAAAGAAAAACAGAAATGATAAAACGGAAATGATAATTTTCTATAAGAAGCAGATAAGAGAAGGATAGAGGCAACAAGGATAGAAGTGAGACTCCTCTGAATACATACTTTTATATTTAAACAAAATTAAAATTACAAAAAAGGATTAAAATGAAACCCTAGAATTGAAGCCAATAGAAACACACGAACCTAGTTACATATCAAATTGATCACATAACCATACCACATAACAATACAGATAAAACAATTAGTTCAAATAACTTTTTATCACAGTATTCTGATTAATTACTCTTAATGAAATATGTTTATTTAGGACAAAGAAGATTGCCAAAAAAATATTGAACTTAACCTAGTAGTTTTTTTTGTTGGTAGTGGAGTAAGTGTTGTAACACTGAAAATATTTTCTGCGTATTAAAGGACAGAGCAAATGAATATGTGCTGTTACTGAGAATCAGGTTTCTCACTGTGGGAGAGGAAGTTATAAATATTTAGTGGGAGAAAACTGTGATATTGGAGGTTGGAGATGTGTGTGTGTGTGTGTGTGTACATGTGTCTATGTGTTTATGTCCTTATGTGTGTCTGTGTGTGTATGTCTGTGTGTCTGTGTGCATGCTTAAGTGCATGTGCATATTTCACTGATACAGCCTAAAAACAATGACACCTCTTTAGTGATAACCCTACCAGTGCCCAGATCTCTGTTTCTAAATACACTTCCCCTCTCAAGGAAACCTGGCTTCTTGAAGAAAGGGTTAATTCTAGGTCAGGGGCAGAGGTGTATGTGAACCTAGAGCATTGGCTGTGTCAGAAAGCAAAGAAGTGCTCAGAAAGGGGGAGAATATTTCAAGAGACAGAAGATCCAATTTAAAGGGGCTCTTGGTGCCCAAATTTGGGATTATTTGAATATCAAAAACTACTGATCATGATGGGTTATGACACACTGATTTAAGGAAAAAATCCATAGATCATGGATCAAATGAAAGGAGGGGAAAATCTCTCCTGTACAGAAGTATTTAATAAATATAGAAGGATGATAAGGTTACAAAATCACCATTTGCACCCTCTTTGCAATCACTGATTCTGGCAAAAACCACTGCATACAATGTAAGGACACAAATTATTCACAAGGTCTAAAAGTGGCACCCTATAGATCCTTTACAAGAGGAGGATTGGCAGTGACAAATTTAAGGGAACAATATAGCCTCAGTAGGAGAGCTTCACATCATGTGCCTCTTACTGTGGTGCACCTATTAAGAATTCTTGCTAGAAATGTCTAACCCTGATTTAAGTCATGAGGAAGAAATCGAGTAAATCCAAAATCTAGATTATCGGATATTCCACAGGACTAGTTTAGACTCTTCAAAAAGTTCAGTGTAATGAAAAACCAAGGGAAGGGAACTCTTCTAATTTAAAGATAATTGTCATACATGTATGTCATTTTATTTGAGAATGTCAGAATCTGTTATTTACAGAGAAGAGAAAGCAAATAAGGAGCGGAGAGAAACTAAGTAAGGGCACAAGCAAGTACTGGTTTGTGAGATGTGGGCAGAATTCACAAGATGTTCGTGTATATCCCACCTAGATAAAATGCAGACTAAATGTGTTAAACATAGAAAAGGGTAGGACAACCCAAAAGGTACTGGATATTCATGCTGTACAAAATATGCCTAAAGCAAGTATTGGGCAATAGGTATTGATGAGGTCTTAAAATCAGCTCCTCTTTGGTGATATTCATTCCACAGCTGTTCATCAAGCTGCTTGGCCAGGCTTAGCTGTGACTCTGTCTCCCATTGGGTCCCACTGGCTCAGACCCCAGCTTTGGCTCACCGAACCACAGCGTCAGCCATGAAGGCAAAGCCACAGAGACAGGAAGTACGTGTGTGTGCATGCCTTTGCTGTGTGTGTTTTAATTGATTAAACCACATGATTCAAGCATCTTAATTTGTCTGGGAACTGATCTGTTGTGGGCCCAGGGAGAGCATGGTTGGTGGTTTAAGTGAAGAACGCCATCACACTGAGTCAATTTCCCATACAATGTGATCCGGGAGAAACTACAGCCAAACGTAAGGCATGAACCCCAGTTGCATCTGAATTGGAAAAAGTAGCTTCACAAGACATTTTAGAGTCAAGTGGGACATTAGAAGAGGAACCGGTCACATATTAGATAATGTTACTGAATTAATATTTCGTGGGTGTAAAATGGTATTGGGATTTGTAGGAAAATGTCTTATTCCTGGGAGATGAATGCTAACACAGTTAAGAGTATGAGAGAGCAGAGAAAGCAGGTGTGGCAGGATCTTAACAAGTGGCAAATCTGGATGAAGCATATGTGGGGGCTTGTTTTATTGTTCATAAGACTTTTGCGTGATTTTTTTATGGTTTTCAAAATTAATCTTTAAAAACTGTCATGACTTAATGCCTGGGTTTATCTGTTTAACCCCAACACTCTACCCACTGGTTTCACTTTACTGAGTCTCCAGTTAGGGATGTAGAAGCCATTTCTTTTGTCCTAATTTCCTGTCTCTAGTGAAGAGTGAAATGTCAGTAAGGCAATGTTTATGTGGTTGAGATTAATTCAAATAGAATCATAGATTCATAGCTTTGGTTTCTTATAAGCTATTCATCAGAATTTCCCACAACTTGGGAAAATAATGCATTTCTTTGCCAAAGGTGAATCTTATTATTTTGATGTTACTTGGTCATAATTATGTCTAATAATGTGATTGTTTTCTTTACAAAATTAGAATATCTTGTAGTCCTTTATTGAAAACAGCTAGCTTACTTTTAATTAATAAATGTAAAGTAAAAAAAATGTATCAAAAGGTGACTTGAAGTATTCACTAGAGACACAGAAACTACTGTTTAAATTCTTTTACTTCATTGAAATATTGTTGCATCAGCTATAGTTCCAATAAATTAAAAATTTAGAAATGAGAAACTGTTTAGAAATGTACTTGTGTTGTTACTAGACTTGGTTGGTGTGGTGGTAGTTACAGTCAAGGGAACACCTGATAAGAATCCTACTATAAGATTTACCATACACCTCCAGGCAAACCAAGCCAAAGGTTGTTCAGTCGTAACAGGGAGACATTGTATGAAAATGCAATGCTAACAACTCTGGGCAGTTCCATTGTTCAACAAAACCAACAGTAGGATCAGATAGCTATGGAAATGAGACCAAGTGCACAATGGCTGTGAAGATAGGAAAAGTTCACAGGGAGTCAGACATCAGAGAGGAGGAGAGATGATTCTCAGGGCATTTTCTAGCTTGGGAGAGAAATGAGAGATGGCTACAGAGTGTCTTAGCAGTTCAGACAGATATTCATTGTATGAAGTTAGTCTACACTAACCTCATAATTCAGGAGTAATTCCAGAGGAGCTAACAGTGGGATTATTTCATCTGGTTTCAATGTAATTACTTTAAATGTAGTTATTTTTAAAATACTATTTGAACTTAAAATAAAATTTGAAAAGAATAGCAAAATAAAGTGAAAATTCCATTTTTTTTTCCTTTCCCACCTTCCCAAGCACACAGTTCCTCCCAGAGCCTGAGTCTACATGTCCATAAAGATCAAAATATGTATACATCTTTGTGAGTCCTTTTCAAAGCTGCGGAAATTGTCCATATAAATCCTGTCCCTCTCCTTCTCCCTCCCTCTAAGACTGTCTCCTGAAGGTCCCCTCCCCTCTCGCATTCCCCTCCCCACTCCCCCGCCAACACCTGCCCACCTACCTGTGTCTCACCTAAAGAAAAGTGCTCCTGGCTCCTCCCCAGTGCCCTTAGGTTAAAACAGTGTGGAGGTGGGGCCTGCTGGGTTAAATGTAAAAGATGCCATTGTTTGTAGAAGTAAGAAAG
This sequence comes from Manis pentadactyla, assembly GCF_030020395.1. Lineage (NCBI taxonomy): Eukaryota > Metazoa > Chordata > Mammalia > Pholidota > Manidae > Manis > Manis pentadactyla. Next base: position 78,231,866 of record NC_080021.1, on the reverse strand, counting down.
GGGTTATGGATAATGTACACAACACCTGGTAACATACCAGATGACTAATTTCTTCACAGTGCTAAGATTTAGGCCAAAATCAGGTTGCTTGTGGAAGGAAAATAATACAGAAAATTGTATACCCTATAAAAAGGTCTGAAAGACTTGAAAATACTTATCTTTAGTTAAGAGACTTCTGAACCCCTTAAACCATCAAAAAGCAGCTATTTGTGATATTGGCCTTATTCCCTAGTATGGATGTATTTTCTATTGCTATTCACAAATGTCAGTGGGGCAGTGTTAATCCCTACTATGTTTTAAAATTGCAAAATATTTACAATTTGCAAATGTCTTGTTATTTGGAACATCTTTGTTGCAGGTAAATAATCAAAATTGTCCAGCTCTTTCTGTGCTGCCACAATGGTGTGCATGGATGTCCTGCATGGTGCTGGAAAAAGAGGTGAACACCAGACTCTTACTACACTGTGCTCCAAAGTCACTGTCTGTCTTCTAACTGTGATGATGAAGCAAAGTTGAAATCGTTAGGCATCACAGAACCTGTTGTGAACCTCACAGGCAGATAAGCAAGTGTGGAATGATCAGCCCCAGATTTGATGTGCAATTCAAAGATCTAGAAAAATGGTAGATTAACCTGCTTCCATCTCATCAGTTTGGTTTCATTGTACTGAGAATTGCAGCTGACATCATGGACCGCAAAGAAGCAAGACAAAAATTCACAGGAGGGAAAATCCTGGGATTCCAGTTCTAGGGATGTATCACACATGTGCCTCAGTGGAAAAAACAAAATTCTCTAGTGTAAACAACGCCTCCCAAATTGATCACCAAGTTTGTTCGCAGAACAATCTTTTACACAACTGCCTGTGCAAAGAGGTCAAGCTGGCAGTATTCCAGGCACCCAGACACAAAAAACCTTCAGAGACACCGAAAATAATACTTTTCCAGGGTCAGCCAACAGATGCATGAAAAGGTGCTCAAGATCACCAAGCGTCAGGGAAATGCAAATCAAAACCACAATGAGATATCACCTCACACCAGCCAGAATAGCTAGCATCAAAAAGCAAGAAATAACAAGTGTTGGAAAGGATGTGGAGAAAAGGGAACCAACCCTCCCACACTGTTGATGGGAATGGAAATTGGTGCAGCCACTATGGAAAATAGTACGGAGGTTCCTCAAACAATGAAAAACAGAAATGTCACAGAATCCATCCAGTAAGTCTACTTCTGGGTATTTACTATAGGAAAACAAAAACACTAATTTGAAAGGATATCTACACCCCTATGTCCACTGCAGCATCATTTACAATAGCCAAGATAAAGAAGCAAGCTAAGTGTCCATTGCAGGTGAATGGATAAAGAAGATGTGGTACATACACACAATGGGATATTACTCAACCATAAGAAAGAATGGAATTTTGCTATGTTCAACAACCATGGATGAGTCCAGAGGGTATTATGCTAAGTGAAATAAATCAGACAGAGAAAGACAAATACCATATGATTTCATTTATATGTGGAATCTAAACAACAAAAGAAACAAACAGACAAATAAACAAACAACAAAAAAAAACCCAGAAACAGTTTCATAAATAAAGAGAATGGTGTTTGCCAGAGGGGAGGGAGATGGGGCAATAACTGAAAGAGATGAAGGGATTAAGAGCTACAGCCCTCCAGTTACAAAATAAGTAAGTCACAGGAACAAAAATACAGCATAGGGAATATAGCCAATAATATTGTAATAACTTTGTATGGTGCCAGTTGGCAACTACACTTATTGCGGTGAGCATTTTGTAATATATATATATAACTGTTGAATCATTATATTGTACACCTGAAAAGAATATACTATATGCCGACTATACATCAATAAAATTTTTTAATATATATTTCTCGGTCATATTCTCTTCAATAATAAAAACCTACCTTCAGTATTTCAAGGAACATGTATCTCATCTGTTAATACATTTTTCCCCTAAATGAGTTGTCTTATTAAACTGTGATACCCAGTACATCTTTGTAAGTGGTCCAAGGTCTTGTTGTCCAATAAGAAAGATACCAGCCATGGGCAGCTATTTAAATGCAAATGAATTAAAATGTAATAAAATTTAAAATCCTGTTCCTTAGTCATGCTGGCCACATCACAAGGATGCAGTAGCCATATGTGGCTGGTGGCTACCATATTATACAGCACAGATGTCCATCATCACTGAATGTTCTATTAAGCAGCACTACCTGGATGGCAACTTTTAATTTTTGCATGTTCTTTTAATCAGGAAGTTACATTCTGGCATAAAGTAAACGGATTTTCAAAAAGCTAGAGGTTACCAGCTAGTTTGAAACTGCAGATTCAGTCTCAATCGAAACCAAAATAATTCCAAATATCAGTTACCAGAGTAAATGAAAACAATAAATCAATGCAGGACTTAATCCAACCTTTTCTGCTTGAACACCAAGTCATATTTTAAGATTTAGCCCTCTTAGAAAGGCTTTCCTGACTCGGCATAGTCCCCAAGGGCCCCTGAGGAAATGATCACTGTCTCCCTCACCTAACTCTGCACATGGGTCCAGCAAGGCTCCCAAATAGGAAAAATACTTCATTCTACTTCATTGTTTCTATCGCTGTCTCTAAGATCTTTAAGAGCAGGGACCCATTGCTCATAGTAACTCCAGCCCACACATACCTAGGCTGGGCATAATAAAAAATAAGCCAAGAAATTGACTACATCATTTACTGAGCACCTGCACATGCCCAGGAGCAGAAACAGGGCTAGATTCGGGGGCTGTACATGGATTTCACTAACCGTGTCACACCCTCCAGAAGCTCTTAATGGGGCATTTATTTTCTAAACCTGATTTAAAGTGTTAATATGAACTCATTTAGTAGGATTCTGCTCTGCTAGAGGAAGATGGAGCATCTCCAAAATAAGAGTTGTTAAAATTAACAACAAAATTAAAAAGACTTGTCCAAAAATAAGGAAAGTCTGAAAAACTGTTACAGCCAAGAAAAGCCTAAGGAGAGGTGTTACAATGTGTCCTGAATGGGATCCTGGCACAGCAGAAGGACATCAGATAAAGAGGAAGGAAGCCTGAATTCAGTGCAGACTTTAGCTGATGACAATGTATCAATACTGGTTCCTTCACTGGGACAAATGCACACTAATGTTAAAATGTTAACAACAGGGAAGACTGAGTCTCTAGGGTATATGGGAACTCCTTGTGCTATTTTCACATTTATGTAAATCTAAAAACTATTCTAAAATGAAAAGGTTATTAAAGAAATAAAACACCATTTTGCTACCAAAGAAATACCATTTCATTCTCATGAGGAGATATTCTGACATGCACTGAGGCTAATGCAAAACATTCATGGAGCTGGAAATTAGCTCAAAACAAGGTCCTGTGCCACCACTCCATGCATGCCCAGACCTTGAAAGTGGCCTTGGCCTTGATGTGGTTACACCACTCAGTCCATTTCAAGAACACAAAATACAAAGGATGCTGGAAATGGTCTGTGCCCTCAGCATGGAGATTATTTTCTTGTTTTTAACATTGTCTTTTTCAATAATTTCAAACATTTTCATGCTATGAGAAATTCAGCATGAAAATGTTGGGAGTGTCAAAGTAAGGAGTGATTGGACAAAATTTAAAGTAAAGTTAGTGCAATTGGGGAAAACTTGGCATCATCCTGGGCATGCTTCTTACAGTTTAAGATGCATGCAAATCACCCCAGAGCTGGTGGACATGCCTGTCGTGATCCAGTGGGTTTGAGGTGCATCCTGAGGGTCTGCCTAATAAGCTCCCTGGAGACACTGCTGCTGCTGGTCCTTGGACCATGCTTCACTCAGCAAGGATGGAGGTAAAGAGAAATTTTAAAGCCAAGGACTGCCATCTTCATTTGCACTGGGACTAGCTCTCCCTACCCACTTTCCACTGTCTTCCCATGGGAACCCCTGCCTGCCTCGCTCCCTGTGAACAAAAGCTGAACTCATCCCATCTGACCACACAACATCTATGCAGCATTTTCCTTTTGCTGTTCTTCCCTAGCACACCCTCAGTTTGTATTCCTGTTAGGTACCAGACGCTGGGAGCAAGGCTGCTAACAAAACTTACCCAAGGAGCCCAGAGTCTATGCAGCGAGATCCAGTGTGTAAGGACTGCTTGTACTGCAGTATGCTAAGTAACGCAACATGGTAAGCAGGTGCTAGAAAGATATGCAAAGCTGCCCCTTACATTTAGAGACTTCTCATCTACGCAGGCATCACTGGCACCACCCATGGTTTACTAATTGAGTAATCAGTGTATCTAGAATTATCTGGCATTGCCTAAACCCTGTGTATATAGTGAATATTACATAATACACCATGCAAATCTGTTTGAATTGAATTGAATAAAGACACAAATAGCTTGTTCTTCTGGCATATATTAAATGTTTATATGAAGGGAGAAAATGTCCCTTATCAAGTCACAGGTGGTCATAGAGGGCCCCAGAGAAGCTGGTGTCAAGGCTGAGACCTAAAGGCCAGTTAGATAGCAACCAGCTGTTAGCCACCAAAGGAGAGGGCTGGAGGAAGAGCAGTCCCAAGAAGGCCTAGTCATTGCAAGGCCTGGAATAAGAGACGGGAGCCCTGCACGAGGAACAGCACACTTCAGCACTGCTGGGCCTTGAGTCTGAGGGGAGGATGCACCAGCGGCCAGGCTGAATAGGCAAAGGACAAAACCCCAGGTCATATCCTATCTCTCCCACATTTTTATTGATCAACAAGTTATACAGTTAATATCTTCTTCCATTTAACTTCTATAGCATCCATTAGCTTCACTGCTCATCATAGTTACCTTGACTTAGCGATTTTTGCAAATGCCTCATTTAGATAGAATATCCCTGGGGAAAAAGGATGGTACTTGATTTTTCTTTATAACATTATCGCTCTGTCCTTCATATAGTTGGTACTGGGACAAATAAGTAAGACAATTGGAGAGGCCAGAATTTTGATGTTAAACCCAGCCATGTTTATTGCTCTGAGGATTCTAAGTCAGACTCAGTTGGTTCTGTCTTCTACTATTTGGAAAATCTCTGATTTATTTCAGATGCTTAGCACAGCCTAAACATATATTGATCACCTTTCTCTAAATCCTTTTTCTGTGTTTTTTATGGTAATGCTTGAAGCAGTAGATCTTCAAGTGCATAGTTACTTTCTATTCCTACAGTTGGTCTCTTGATGCATTCTTCTAGAGAATTCCGGGCAGATTCCTAGCCTTCTAGGTTGCAGTGCTGCCTAAACTGCATATTCTGGCCTGGGCCTAGCCCAGCAGAATGAGAGTACCTGTAGCCCAGAGGAGGCTCCACACTGCCAATACCCCTCTTTTCCTCTCCTGCAGGACCACCCTGGTCTCTCTCCTCCATGCTCCTCACATATGCAACTTCCAGAGGAACTGCTTAAAAAATCAGAACTCTAAAAAAAAAAAAAAAATCAGAACTTGATACCAGGTCCTACTACTCACAACTGTTTCATTAACAGAATATTTTGAAACCAAATATGCTGTATTGTCCTTTATAGATAGTGCTAATTATGTACCACATTCTTTTTTATTCAGTTTTAAAAGAAATGAGCTATTAAGCTATGAAAAATGTGGAGGAATCTTAAATGCATTATTACTAAGTGAAGGAAACCAATCTGCAAAGGCCACATACTGTGTGATTCCAACTTTAGGACATTCTGGGAAGGGCAAAACTACAGAGACAGTGAAAAGATCGCTGGTTGCCGGGGCCTGGTGGGTCAGTAGGGAGGGGTGAATAGGTGGAACACAGAGGATTTTTAGGACAGTGAAAATACTCTGGATGATGTTATGAATCATTGCCATGAAACATTGGTCAAACCCATAGAATGTACAGCATTAAGAGTGTGCCCTACATATAAAAGTGTAGGCAAAGGGTCTGTTTGTGTCTATACAGAAGATCAAAGTCTAATTGGGCTACCCCGAAAATGAACTAAGATACGATATGAAAGAGAACTTCCAACATCAGCACTCTCTGGAAGACTCATGCCAGAAGATGATCATCAAAAAACCCCAACAAAGATCCACGCACTGCTACAGCTGTAGATGCACTCATCCCACCAGTTCCTGGACTTGCCATGGGAACGAAAAAGGATATATCTAAGCTGGCCTGTGCATACAGTAAAACAACAAATTTGACTGGATCTATACTGTCAGAACTCAACCAAGAATTAGGAGAAGTGCAAATTGTAGCACTCCAAAATCTTACAACTACAGACTATTTACTATTAAAAGAACATAAGGGATGTGAACAGTCCCCAGGAATGGGTTGTTTTAATTTGTCTGATTTCTCTCAGACTGTTCAAGTTCAGTTGGACAATATCCACCATATCATAGATAAGTTTTCACAAATGCCTAAGGTGCCTAACTGGTTTTCTTGGTTTCACTGGAGATGGCTGGTAATTACAGGTATGCTTTGGTTATGTAACTATACTCATATTATGTTAATGTGTGTGCGCAATTTAATTAGTAGTTTGAAACCTATACATGCTGAAGTTACTCTACAAGAAGATATGTCAAAGAAATAATCAATCTTCCCATGTTTTCTTCCGCCTGCTACTTCTATAGCTTTTCTTCTTCCTTCCTAACTACAACCCTTAAATAGAATTCGTGCCTCATATCAAATTTACCGAGTATCATAATTCTTCCAAGTGGTAAAGATACCTCAAGACAAATGCTGGGCATAGAAGCCACAGGGCATAAATATGCAAAGAAGTAAAAAGCTAACCTTTTCAAACAATAAGGCTTCCCTCTCACTTACCAACTTCACATTTCCCTGTATGGCCCCGGAAGATGACTGGTTAGCCAGAGACGGGTAAGATTCCTCAAGGGAGGAACAACCTAAGACAGGCACAGTCGCAGGGGGGCCATCAGGTGAGAAATTGGGGATCAACAGAGGTGAGGCTTAGAACCTCACCCCTCCTGTTCTGAGAGAAATCTTCTGCATACGTGGATGTTTTATTGCCCTGGTCTAGCTTGGATTAACACATAGTCTACAGGCACACACCTGATCATCTACATTTGCTCTCTTACAACACTAAACTATGTTTTCTACCTTTATCTTGTATCTACCTACCACTTCAGCATTTTATTAAAAATAATAATAATAAAGAGAGAAATGTGGTATCCACATATAAATCAAGTATAAAAACCAAATGAGTATTCATATTTGAACTGACTGTTTATAGTTCATAATGCATGAGCAAAACCGAAAGTTTCTGTGATGACTGCCCTTGTACTGTTCACTATGTAACTTATTCATTATGTAAGAATTTGTTCTACATGTAAGAACTTGTTTGTTATGCCTCAGAAGATTGGAGACTGACAAAAATTAGGCTTGGGGTGGATTAATGATTGTGCATTGAGCATTGACTCCCCTATACAGAATTTTATTGTCGTTAACAACCATTTGATCAATAAATATGAGAGATGCCCTCACAAAAAAAAAAAAAAAAAGGACAGACTTCCAATGGTAAAATAAATAAGTAACTGGGATGTAATGTATAACATAAGGAATATAGTCAAGATATTGTAACAGCTTGGTAGGGTGATAGCTGGAACCTAGAATTATGTATATAAATGTTCTACCACTGTGTTGTACACTTGAAACTAATGTAATGTAATACTGTGTGTCAACTACCCTTCAATAAAAAATAATTATTAAAAAAAAAAAAAAAGAGTGCGCCCTAATGTAAACTATGCACCTGAGTGACTAGGATGTATCAGTGTAGGTTCATCAGTTGTCACAAATGTACTACTCTGGTTGGGGAGACGGGCAATGGGGAGGCTCCACACATGTGGGGGCAAAGGGTCTAAGGGAAATCTCAGGACTTGCCCCTCAATTTTGCTGTAGACTTAAAACTGTTCTAAAAAATAGTCTTAATTTTAAAAATTTAAAAGAGAGAGTCCTTATCTATACCTTTTTGGGTGTTCCTGGAGAGTGTGCTTCCTCAAATAAGGGAATGAGCCAAGAAAAGGCAACATGGGATCCTGCTGCAATAGAGACATGTGCGAAATGAATCCATCAAGAAATTAGAACATAGAAGCAAGTTATTTAGAAATTTGGAGGTTTCTCAGAGGTAAAGAAAAAGCAGGACAAGTTGAAAGAAGTCCACTGGGGGTAGACCTGGGCCTGGGAAAAGACAGGAGACTATTTTTCAGTATAATCCTTTGAGCACCCTTTGAAAGCATATAGATCATTGCTTTCATAAAAAGTAAAATCAGTCAATGATTTTGTTCATCCCCTTCCCTCAATACCCCACTCAAAAAGCCTCAGGAATGCATCCAATCCCTCCCAGTAGATTATTATTCATTCATTTGTTCACCAAACAATTTCTAAATGTTTTCTAGCTGCCATAAACTATGTATAGGCAAGGGAATATGCAAATATGTTAGAACATTTCCAGCCATGAAGAATTTCCCATGTAATTACAAAGGCAACAAATGAATGATTAAATCATAAAAGATATAAGAAGCTAGACGGTACAAGTTATAACTGTTATAAAAGGTAAGAAATAAATCTCCATGGAGCCAAGATGGCAGCGTGAGTAGAGCAGCGGAAATCTCCTCCCAAAACCACATATATCTATGAAAATATAACAAAGACAACTCTTCCTAGAATAAAGACCAGAAGACACAGGACACCATCCAGACCACATCCACACCTGCGAGAACCCAGTGCCTCATAAAGGGGGTAAGACACAAGCCCCAGCCCCGCGGGACCCGAGCGCCCCTCGCCCCAGCTCCCGGCGGGAGAAGAGTAGGCAGAGCAGGAGGGAGACAGAGCCCAGGACTGCTGAACACCCAGCCCCACCCATCCGGGGCAAAGCACAGACACAGTGCGTGCGTGGGGGGCCCTGGATACTAGGGAAACACGGCAGGAAGAACAGTGAGTGGGTACTGGAGGCCTGGCGCCGGAGGACATAAGAAAAGCGAGCGGCCATTTTTTTTTTTTTTTGCTGTTTTGTTTTGGCGAGCGCTTTTTGGAAGTCTTAAAGGGATAGGGACCCCAATACTAGGGAAACAGGGCAGCAAGACCGGTGAGCAGATGCCTGAGGCTGGCGCGGGAGAATAAAGAAAAACGAGTGGCCATTTTTTATTTTATTTTTTTATTTTTTTAATTTTACAAATTTTTTTTTTTTTTGGGGGGTTGTTGTTTTGTTTTGGCGGGTGCTTTTTGGAAGTCTTAAAGGGGCAGGGCAGGACACTTAATCCAGAGGTAGAGAATCCGGGGATCTCTGGGCACCCTAATCCCCTGGGCTGCAGGGAGCTTGGAGGCCCCTTACAGAGATAAATAGCTTCCAGGCCGCTCCCCCTCCAACGGGAATCCACCATTTTGGAGCAGCGGCCCGAGCCAGGCCACGCCCACAGCAACAGCAGAGATAAACTCCATAGCAGCTGGGCAGGAAGCAGAAGCCCTGTCTGTGCACAGCTACCCAGCACAAGCCACTAGAGGTCGCTGTTCTCCCAGGAGAGGAAGGCCACAAACCAACAAGAAGGGAAGTTCTTCCAGCCGTCACTCGTCCCAGCTCTGCAAACTATTCCTATCACCATGAAAAGGCAAAGCTACACGCAGACAAAGATCACAGAGACAACACCAGAGAAGGAGACAGACCTAACCAGTCTTCCTGACAAAGAATTCAAAATAAGAATCATAAACATGCTGACAGAGATGCAGAGAAATACGCAAGAGAAATGGGATGAAGTCCGGAGGGAGATCACAGATGCCAGAAAGGAGATTACAGAAATGAAACAAACTCTGGAAGGGTTTATAAGCAGAACGGATAGGATGCAAGAGGCCATTGATGGACTTGAAACCAGAGAACAGGAACACATAGAAGCTGACATAGAGAGAGAAAAAAAGATCTCCAGGAATGAAACAATGTTAAGAGAACTGTGTGACCAATCCAAAAGGAACAATATCCGTATTATAGGGGTACCAGAAGAAGAAGAGAGAGGAAAAGGGATGGAAAGTATCTTGGAAGTAATAATTGCTGAAAACTTCCCCAAACTGTGGGAGGAAATAATCAAACAGACCACAGAAATACACAGAACCCCCAACAGAAAGGATCCAAGGAGGACAACACCAAGACACATAATAATTAAAATGGCAAAGATCAAGGACAAGGAAAGAGTTTTAAAGGCAGCTAGAGAGAAAAAGGTCACCTATAAAGGAAAACCCATCAGGCTAACATCAGACTTCTTGACACAAACCTTACAAGCCAGAAGAGAATGGCATGATATAGTAAATGCAATGAAACAGAAGGGCCTTGAACCAAGGATACTGTATCCAGCACGACTATCATTCAAATACGATGTTGGGATTAAACAATTCCCAGACAAAAAAACCTGAGGGAATTTGCTTCCCACAAACCACCTGTACAGGACATCTTACAGGGACTGCTCTAGATGGGAGCACTCCTAGAAAGAGCACAGAACAAAACACCCAACATATGAAGAATCGAGGAGGAGGAATAAGAAGGGAGAGAAGAAAAGAATCTCCAGACAGTGTATATAACAGCTCAATAAGTGAGCTAAGTTAGGCAGTAAGATACTAAAGAGGCTAACCTTGAACCTTTGGTAACCATGAATTTAAAGCCTGCAATGGCAATAAGAAGATATATCTCAATAGTCACCCTAAATGTTAATGGGTTGAATGCACCAATCAAAAGACAAACAGTAATAGAATGGATAAAAAAGCAAGACCCATCTATATGCTGCTTACAAGAAACTCACCTCAAACCCAAAGACATGTACAGACTAAAAGTCAAGGGATGGAAAAACATATTTCAGGCAAACAACAGCGAGAAGAAAGCAGGGGTTGCAGTACTAATATCAGACAAAATAGACTTCAAAACAAAGAAAGTAACAAGAGATAAAGAAGGACACTACAAAATGATAAAGGGCTCAGTCCAACAAGAGGATATAACCATTCTAAATATATATGCATGCAACACAGGATCCCCAGCATATGTGAAACAAATACTGACAGAACTAAAGGGGGAAATAGACTGCAATGCATTCATTCTAGGAGACTTCAACACACCACTCACCCCAAAGGATAGATCCACCAGGCAGAAAATAAGTAAGGACACAGAAGCACTGAACAACACAGTAGAGCAGATGGACCTAATAGATATCTATAGAACTCTACATCAAAAAGCAAAAGAATATACATTCTTCTCAAGTGCACACGGAACATTCTCCAGAATAGACCACATACTAGGCCACAAAAAGAGCCTCAGTAAATTCCAAAAGATTGAAATCGTACCAACCAACTTTTCAGACCACAAAGGCATAAAACTAGAAATAAACTGTGCAAAGAAAGCAAAAATGCTCACAAACACATGGAGGCTAAACAACATGCTCCTAAATAATCAATGGATCAATGACCAAATCAAAATGGAGATCCAGCAATATATGGAAACAAATGACAACAACAACACTAAGCCCCAACTTCTGTGGGACACAGCAAAAGCAGTCTTAAGAGGAAAGTATATAGCAATCCAAGCACATTTAAAAAAGGAAGAACAAGCCCAAATGAATGGTCTAATGTCACAATTATCGAAATTGGAAGAAGAAGAACAAATGAGGCCTAAGGTCAGCAGAAGGAGGGACATAATAAAGATCAGAGAAGAAATAAATAAAATTGGGAAGAATAAAACAATAGCAAAAATCAATTAAACCAAGAGCTGGTTCTTCGAGAAAATAAACAAAATAGATAAGCCTCTAACCAGACTTATTAAGAGGAAAAGTGAGTCAACACAAATCAACAGTATCAGAAACGAGAAAGGAAAAATCACGACAGACCCCACAGAAATACAAAGAATTATTAGAGAATACTATGAAAACCTATATGCTAACAAGCTGGGAAACCTAGGAGAAATGGATAACTTCCTAGAAAAATACAACCTTCCAAGACTGACCCAGAAAGAAACAGAAAATCTAAACAGACCAATTACCAGCAACAAAATTGAAGCGGTAATCAAAAAACTACCAAAGAACAAAACCCCCGGGCCAGATGGATTTACCTCGGAATTTTATCAGACATACAGGGAAGACATAATACCCATTCTCCTTAAAGTTTTCCCAAAAATAGAGGAGGAGGGGATACTCCCAAACTCATTCTATGAAGCTAACATCACCCTAATACCAAAACCAGTCAAAGACCCCACCAAAAAAGAAAACTACAGACCAATATCCCTGATGAACATAGATGCAAAAATACTCAAAAAAATATTAGCAAACTGAATTCAAAAATACATCAAAAGGATCATACACCATGACCAAGTGGGATTCATCCCAGGGATGCAAGGATGGTACAACATTCGAAAGACCATCAACATCATCCACCACATCAACAAAAAGAAAGACAAAAACCACATGATCATCTCCATAGATGCTGAAAAAGCATTTGAGAAAGTTCAACATCCATTCATGATAAAAACTCTCAGCAAAGTGGGAATAGAGGGCAAGTACCTCAACATAATAAAGGCCATCTATGATAAACCCACAGCCAACATTATATTGAACAGCGAGAAGCTGAAAGCATTTCCTCTGAGATCGGGAACTAGACAGGGATGCCCACTCTCCCCACTGTTATTTAACATAGTACTGGAGATCCTAGCCACGGCAATCAGACAAAACAAAAAAATACAAGGAATCCAGATTGGTAAAGAAGAAGTTAAACTGTCACTATTTGCAGATGACATGATACTGTACATAAAAAGCCCTAAAGACTCCACCCCAAAACTACTAGAACTGTTATCGGAATACAGCAAAGTTGCAGGATACAAAATCAACACACAGAAATCTGTGGCTTTCCTATACACTAGCAATGAACCAACAGAAAGAGAAATCAGGAAAACAACTCCATTCACAATTGCATCAAAAAAAAATAAAATACCTAGGAATAAACCTAACCAAAGAAGTGAAAGACTTATACTCTGAAAACTACAAGTCACTCTTAAGAGAAATTAAAGGGGACACTAACAGATGGAAACTCATCCCATGCTTGTGGCTAGGAAGAATTAATATCATCAAAATGGCCATCCTGCCCAAAGCAATATAGAGATTTGATGCAATCCCTATGAAACTACCAGCAACATTCTTCAAGGAACTGGAACAAATAATTCAAAAATTCATATGGAAACACCAAAAACCCCGAATAGCCAAAGCAATCCTAAGAAAGAAGAATAAAGTGGGGGGATCTCACTCCCCAACTTCAAGCTCTACTATAAAGCCATAGTAATCAAGACAATTTGGTACTGGCACAAGAGCAGAGCCACAGACCAATGGAATAGACTAGAGAATCCAGATATTAACCCAGACATATATGGTCAATTAATATTTGATAAAGGAGCCATGGACGTACAATGGCGAAATGACAGTCTCTTCAACAGATGGTGCTGGCAAAACTGGACAGCTACATGTAGGAGAATGAAACTGGACCATTGTCTAACCCCATATGCAAAAGTAAACTCAAAATGGATCAAAGACCTGAATGTAAGTCATGAAACCATTAAACTCTTGGAAGAAAACATAGGCAAAAACCTCTTAGACATAAACATGAGTGACCTCTTCTTGAACATATCTCCCCGGGCAAGGAAAAAAACAGCAAAAATGAACAAGTGGGACTATATTAAGCTGAAAAGCTTCTGTACAGCAAAAGACACCATCAATAGAACAAAAAGGAACCCTACAGTATGGGAGAATATCTTTGAAAATGACAGATCCGATAAAGGCTTGACGTCCAGAATATATAAAGAGCTCACACGCCTCAACAAACAAAAAACAAATAACCCAGTTAAAAAATGGGCAGAGCATCTGAACAGACAGTTCTCCAAAATAGAAATACAGATGGCCAACAGACAATGAAAAGATGCTCCACATTGCTAATTATCAGAGAAATGCAAATTAAAACTACAATGAGGTATCACCTCACACCAGTAAGGATGGCTGCCATCCAAAAGACAAACAACAACAAATGTTGGCGAGGCTGTGGAGAAAGGGGAACCCTCCTACACTGCTGGTGGGAATGTAAGTTAGTTCAACCATTGTGGAAAGCAGTATGGAGGTACATCAAAATGCTCAAAACAGACCTACCATTTGACCCAGGAATTGCACTCCTAGGAATTTACCCTAAGAATGCAGCAATCAAGTATGAGAAAGATCAGTGCACCCCTATGTTTATCGCAGCACTATTTACAATAGCCAAGAATTGGAAGCAACCTAAATGTCCACCGATAGATGAATGGATAAAGAAGATGTGGTACATATACACAATGGAATACTACTCAGCCATAAGAAAAGGGCAAATCCTACCATTTGCAGCAACATGGATGGAGCTGGAGGGTATTATGCTCAGTGAAACAAGCCAAGCGGAGAAAGAGAAATACCAAATGATTTCACTCATCTGTGGAATATAAGAACAAAGGAAAAACTGAAGGAACAAAACAGCAGCAGAATCACAGAACTCAAGAATGGACTAACAGGTACCAAAGGGAAAGGGACTGGGGAGGATGTGTGGGTAGGGAGGGATAAGGATGGGGTAGAAGAAGGGGGGTATTAAGATTAGCATGCATAGGGGGGGTGGGAGAAAGGGGAAGGCTGTACAACACAGAGAAGGCAAGTAGTGATTCTACAACATTTGCTATGCTGATGGACAGTGACTGTAAATGGGTTTATAGGGGAGACCTGGTATAGGGGAGAGTCTAGTAAACATAATATTCGTCATGTAAGTGTAGATTAATGACACCAAAAAAAAAAAAAAAAAAGGCAGTTCCTGTGTGGAGACCTCCAATGAGTTCTACACAAGGGTATAAAGGGCATATAAAAGTGTAGCCAAAGGTCTGTTTGTGTTTATACAGAGGATCAAAGCCTAATTGGGCTCCCCAAAAATGAACTAAGATACGATATGAAAAAGAACTTCCAACATCAGCACTCTCTGGAAGACTCATGCCAGAAGATGGTCATCAAGAAATCCCAACAAAGATCCACGCACTGCTACAGCTGTAGATGCACTCATCCCACCAGCTCCTGGACTTGCCATGGGAACGAAAAAGGATATATCTAAGCTGGCCTGTGCATACAGTAAAACAACAAATTTGACTGGATCTATACTGTCAGAACTCAACCAAGAATTAGGAGAAGTGCAAATTGTAGCACTCCAAAATCTTACAACTACAGACTATTTACTGTTAAAAGAACATAAGGGATGTGAACAGTCCCCAGGAATGGGTTGTTTTAATTTGTCTGATTTCTCTCAGACTGTTCAAGTTCAGTTGGACAATATCCACCATATCATAGATAAGTTTTCACAAATGCCTAAGGTGCCTAACTGGTTTTCTTGGTTTCACTGGAGATGGCTGGTAATTACAGGTATGCTTTGGTTATGTAACTATACTCATATTATGTTAATGTGTGTGCGCAATTTAATTAGTAGTTTGAAACCTATACATGCTGAAGTTACTCTACAAGAAGATATGTCAAAGAAATAATCAATCTTCCCATGTTTTCTTCCGCCTGCTACTTCTATAGCTTTTCTTCTTCCTTCCTAACTACAACCCTTAAATAGAATTCGTGCCTCATATCAAATTTACCGAGTATCATAATTCTTCCAAGTGGTAAAGATACCTCAAGACAAATGCTGGGCATAGAAGCCACAGGGCATAAATATGCAAAGAAGTAAAAAGCTAACCTTTTCAAACAATAAGGCTTCCCTCTCACTTACCAACTTCACATTTCCCTGTATGGCCCCGGAAGATGACTGGTTAGCCAGAGACAGGTAAGATTCCTCAAGGGAGGAACAACCTAAGACAGGCACAGTCGCAGGGGGGCCATCAGGTGAGAAATTGGGGATCAACAGAGGTGAGGCTTAGAACCTCACCCCTCCTGTTCTGAGAGAAATCTTCTGCATACGTGGATGTTTTATTGCCCTTGTCTAGCTTGGATTAACACATAGTCTACAGGCACACACCTGATCATCTACATTTGCTCTCTTACAACACTAAACTATGTTTTCTACCTTTATCTTGTATCTACCTACCACTTCAGCATTTTATTAAAAATAATAATAATAAAGAGAGAAATGTGGTATCCACATATAAATCAAGTGTAAAAATCAAATGAGTATTCATATTTGAACTGTTTATAGTTCATAATGCATGAGCAAAACCAAAAGTTTCTGTGATGACTGCCCTTGTACTGCTCACCATGTAACGTATTCAATATGTAAGAATTTGTTCTCCATGTAAGAACTTGTTTGTTATGCTTCAGAAGATTGGAGACTGACGAAAATTAGGCTTGGGGTGGATTAATGATTGTGCATTGAGCATTGACTCCCCTATACAGAATTTTATTGTTGTTAACAACCATTTGATCAATAAATATGAGAGATGCCCTCACAAAAAAAAAAAAAAAGTACACACTTCCAATGGTAAAATAATAAGTAACCGGGATGTAATGAATATAGTCAAGATATTGTAACAACTTGGTATGGTGATAGCTGGTACCTAGAATTATCATGTATATAAATGTTGAATCACTGTGTTGTACACCTGAAACTAATGTAATGTAATACTGTGTGTCAACTACCCTTCAATAAAAAATTATTATCTACAAAAAAAAAAAAAGAAAGAAATCTCCATAAGCCATGGCACTTAAGAAAATCTCCAGGATAAACTAGGATTGGAAGCGGGTATTGTGTACAGTTATGATTCAGGGAGAGAAAAGGAGAATTCGAGGCTGGGATAACAGTCATCAAAGACAAAAGCAGATCATGATTCCTGTGGGGGAATAGTAAGAAGTAGATTTAGAAACATGACCTGGAACTAGACCCAAAGGAGTCTGTGAGCATCAGACTTCTCTCAGTGGGTGACAAGGAGCTTCTAAACTTTTTTGACCCTAATAAAACAACAGCATTATTTTGGGCAGATTATTTTAGCAGCAAAGCTCAAAATGACCAGAGGGAGCAGAGAAACTTGAGGAAAGCTCTTTGAAAGCACTGAAGCATAAAGTTCTAATGGCCTCACTGGACCAGGTACTACAAGAAGAAATGTCCTCTAATGCATTCATTCATTCTCACCTCAGTTACTGCGCTCAGCATGTGTTAGCTGTTGGGAAAGCAGCAGTGCCCTGCCAAGAGGCCCAGTGTTGACTGGGCCAGACACAACAAAACAAGCATGGGAGATCTGGATGGACTTTTCCCACTGAGTCCATCTGCTGAATCTCTGACCCTAGAAGACAGCCAGGAATATGTTAGGGTTTGGTGGACATACGTTTGTGAATTTCAAAATAGCATTACCAGGATAACAGGACAAAAGCAATAAGACTAAGCACACTGGTTACTATAGAAGCACTCAGAGGGGCATCTAAATCTGAGGAATGTAAGAAAACATCTAAGAGTAGATGGCTTAAACATACTCAAAAGGACAAGGATTACATTTTCCCAGTTCTGATAGGCACACTTTGTCATTTTTTGATGTATCTGAGATTGGGATGTCTCCTAATCCAAAGTAGGTCATAGTTTGATTGGAAACATCTTTGTGTGCCCATGGCATATAAAATCCTGGTGCATCGTGCAATCGGTCCCATCTCAGGTTTGTTGAAATTGGTACCCAAGCTAGAGTCTTCCCTTTTCAGAAATCTGCACAGCCATTATAGTCACCAAATCTGATAGTTCCCAGCCCTGTAGGGACCCTGCCCATGCCAGCTCCTTAGCATCTCTCCTGCAACCACAGCCTCCCATGGGCTATGGGGCCTCATTCTGTTCCCTCTGCTTCCAAGCTTGTCCTCTCCCACCTGTCATTCACTACTCAACCAGGCAGATCTTTCCCAAAACCAAATTTTCTTGTTATTTTCCTCCAAGACTACACTCAATAGGATGGTGTTCAAGGCTTCTAAGATCTAGTCTCCACAAGCCGGTTTGGCTGGTTCCTGCCCCCTCCACTCTCTCGCTTGGCTAACTCCTAGCTTCTTTTATGGAATCTAAGGCGCCATTAATGGCAAGCCACACCTTTATTTTATGGAACATTAAGAAATAAAAAAGAGACTCTCAGTCAAATGGTGGCATACTGTATAAGGCCATGTTCCCCAGGTAAAAGCCTCTGAGAAGATCTGAGTGCAGAAGGTTGATTGGGGAAGGCTCATGGGAACAATACCTGCAAGCAAATGTGGGCAGGAGGATACAGGAGTGGGAGAAGCTGATGGAATAGGGATGGAAGTACAACATAGAGAATATAACCAATATATTGTAATACCTTGGTACAATAATGGGGTAACTACACCTATTGTGGCAAGTATCTAGGATTGTATACAACTATCAAGTCATTATGTTTTACATCTGAAAACAAACATAATAGTGTATATAAACTTTATTGCAATTTAAAAAGAAAGAAAGAACCAGAGGCCTCAGCAGACCCACAGGGAGCTCTACAACTGACGGCCCTTCAAGGGAGCCAGAGCTTTGAACCTTCATGTAGACTAGTCACTGAATATGGGATGCAGCATTGAGTGAAGCAGCTCCTTCCAACAGCAAGTAAAGCCCATGAAGGCACCTCCAGCTAAGCTGTCCTCTGTTAACACTCCAAGAAAATGGACTGAAAAAGGGGATCTGGGAAGCACCCACTTCATCCATGGTTGAAACCATGTCATCAACTATGAGATGGTTTCTGGTATCAGACATGCTAGAATACAAAAAAGTGTGTATCTTTAAATTAAATCAGTTAAATATGGTATATGTGTAATTGGTTCCTTTTTTCTGATTACATCATTAGAATTGGTTTTGGTGACTTGCAACAAAGAGTCCTCATGTTCAGAAAAGAAAGAACTCACAGGAAAAATGATACACACGGGGTTTTTTTTAACACCTTAATCATTTTTAAGTGTGTAGTTCAGCACTAAGTGCATTCACCTTGCTTTGTAAACATTATCACCACCCATCACCAGAACCTTCTCATCTTGCAAAACTAAAATTCTGTGTCCATTAAACTCTAACTCCCCATTTCTCCTCCCCCAGCCCCTTGCAGCCACCATTCAACTTACATAGGTGGAATCATACTTTATCTTTTTGTGATCAGCTTATTTCACTTAGCATAATGTCCTCAAATTGCATCTATGTTGTAGCATGTGACAGGATTTCCTTCCTTTTTATGGCTAAATAATATTTCACTATATGTATATACCACATTTTATTTATCTTTTCATCAGTTGATGAACATTTGGGTTTCTTCCACCTCTCAGCTATAGTAAATAAGGCTGCTGTGAACCTGGGTGTGTAAATATCTCTTCAAGATCATGCTTTCTATTCTGGATATATACCCAGAAATAAGATTGCTGGATTTTATGGTAGTTCTATTTTAAATATTTTGAGGAACAGACACACTATTTTCCATACTGGTTGCACCATTTTACAATTCCACCAACACTAGCAAGAGTTCCAGTTTCTCCATATCCTCATCAATACTTGTTTTTATTTTTGTTTTTTCTTATAGTAGCCATCCTAATTGGTGTGAGGGAATATGTCATTTGGTTTTTATTTGCATTCTGGGATGATTAGTGACATTGAACATCTTTTTGTGTTTGTTGGCCATTCTCATGTTCTTTGGAGAAATATCTATTCAAGTCCTTCACCCATTTTTTAATTGGGTTATTTGATTCTTTATTGTTGTTGAGTTGTAGGAGTTCTTTATATATTCTGGATATTAATGCTTTATCAGATATATGATTTACAAATTGTATAGTACATTGTTAAACTTCATACTTTCCTGCAGCCTCAAGAGCACCACAAACAGACTATGAACAATCGACCCAGGTGACCAGGTGTACCAGTGTGATAAGGTTGGTCCCTACCACAAGTTACTTTCTTGCCTTCCCCTGACTGTGACTTAATGACCTTCAAAGGCATCAGTGAAATCTCCTCATGCTTTTGCTTGTGTACTCTACCTTGACCCCCAGTAAAAGCACTTGTGTATCTTAGTCCCCCATCTGCTAGGTTGAGCTGGCTCACTTGGTGCCCCCCCATGCTGCCTTGCATGGCACAGCATGCCTCCTGTTGGTAGGATGTTTGTATATAAGAAATTTTGTTTTCCTTCACCTCTCCCACCTCTCTTGCATCCCCTTTTGTGGCTAAGCCTGACTGATCATCTTATGAAAGAATACAAAACACAAATCTTTTCTTCCATTCTGTAGGTACCCTTCTCACTCTGATGATAGTGTCCTTTGATGTACAAAAGTCTGCAAGTCTGACATAGTCCCACTGATCTATTTTTGCTTTTGTTGCCTATGCTTTTGGTATCTTATCAAAAAATTCATTTCTAAATCGAACCTCATGAAAATTTTCTGCTGTTTTCTTCTAGGAGTTTCACAGTTTGGAGTCATATATTTAGGTCTTTAATCTATTTTGAATCAATTTTTTTTTCTATTAATGTAAGAAGAGGGCACAATTGCATTCTTTTGCATGTGAACATCCAGTTTTCCCAACACCATAATGTTGAAGAAACAACCCTTTCCCCATTGAATGATGTTGGCAGCCTTGTCAAAGATCATTTGACCATATATGACAGGGTTTATTTCTGAGCTGTCCATTCTAACCCATTGGTCAATTTCCCTGTCTCTATACCAGTACCACACTGTTTTGATTACTGTGGCTTTGTAATATGTTTTGAAATCAGGAGATGTGAGTCCTTCAACTTTGCTTTTCATTTTCCAAATGGTTTGGGGTATCCAGGTCTTCTGAGACTCCATATCAATTTTAGGACTTTTTTTCTATTTCTACAAAAAACTGTCACTGGGATTTCAATAGTATACCTACTTTCGTGTACATTGAATTTATGGTCCCTGTGGAATATCCAAGTTCAGTAGACAACTGATTTAGGAGGCAGAAGGCACTGGGGATGGACTTGGTCATCTTGACATATTCCAGCCTTCCCAAAAAGCTCCCAATGATCAAATGGCCTTCTAAAATAACAGCAGGAAAAATAAACCCCAAAGGAAAAAGAGCCTTTTTATTGTTGGCATTTTCTTGCCTCCCTATTTAGCCATGGAGTCTATACCCAGCATTTTAAAAATAAAATTATTTGGCCTGAATTTCCTCAAAGAGAAAAGATAGGGCTTTCCTAAATTTGAGGGAAATCACACTGTATGAAACAAGGAGGAGGCTGATGTTCACCCTTCTTACATCTGACCTGGATGCAGGACCCAGCACCCAGGTAGAGCTTGGCAAGTTAGCTCAGGGCTGGGCAGCCAGCTTGCCAGGGCATTTCCCCAGTCCCCATTGACCTCACTGACCAGCACCATAACCCACCACCACAGGCTGCCCCCCACCTCTTTTTCAGATGGGATAACAGACACAAAGCAGACCAGTGAAGCACTCCAGGCCAGATACAGTCAGTTGGAATGCAAATCCCAGGGCACACATCATAGACTTGTTTTCAACAAATTCTAAGCAGGATTTTTTTTTTAATGGAGGTACTTTCAAAATTTCTAGACAGTGTACAAAGCACTACAAAGAAGTAATCAGGCAGGGTTTTTTCCCCCTCTTTTGAAACTATGTATCTTAGTAGGGTGCTGGATGTTGGAGTAAAAAGAGCTCAGGAGCTTCCTTTCCAGGGCAGCTGTGTTCATGAAGTCTAACTGCCGCATCCTTATTGTATTCTGCTTCCTCTCAACATCCAGGGCGTGGCTTAAGGATTGGCAAAAGGGTCTCCGTCTCCACAAGCACCAGCACTAGAATCACCAGGAAAGCTTATTTTAAATTTCTGGGGCCATCCACACCTAGGAGGCTGAAGATATGGTCCAAGAATCTGCATCCTGAACATAGTCTCCAGGAGATTCTTATGGCTACAAACATTCAAGAAACACTGAAGTAAAGCAAATGGAAGTTTTACCCAAAGGAATTCAACTAAAAACATAATAATCAGAGACTCATAATAATTCGTGCATAGTTTCCAACATAAAATCAGATATTCATTCACACAGTAGGTCATTTTTCAAGTGTAGCGCATGCTGATTCTCCATCAGACTCCTATATCCTATGCCCATTCAAATCTTTTAAAACATGAAGCTTTTTTTTTTAAGAAATTCAATCATAAAAGTGTGCCTTGAGCTTACTTACTTTCTCTTTAAGACCGAAGAGAATTCCCAACCCTGTTTTATATCATGATTCTCATACTTGGGAAATCCTTTACACTAGCTGTTAAAATCATTAAGCCAATGTCCTCGATTTAATCTTTAAGGTTGACCAGCCAGCATTGAGTCACTGTAATCTTCTAGGTCAGACAGGAAAAGAATTGACGTCGTTACAAAACTACCACTGCGTAAGTGTCTTTGAGAAAATGGTAGCCAAGTGTACGCAGTTGAGTAATGAGAGGTGATGGGCAGCCATCCCTGAGCAGGTGAGCTGGAAGGCCTGGCACCTGGCTTCACACCCCTAGCAATACCCTTGTGTGAGCTGTCAAATATCCGTGACACACTTTCTCTGACGTAACACATCTCAGGGAGTTATCAAGATGTTTCCTCTCTCCAGAAAATCAACTGGCCTATTAGGAATGATAATTTGGCGTGTGCTATCCTCAAGGGACAAATCCAACAGGGGATGTTTCACACAAAGGGGCTTCCACCGTGAGCCAGCAATGTTGATCTGCAGCTAAAAACAGAGATGCATAAAAATAAACCTTCACCCTCTCACCCTGAACAATGAAGATGTTTTCCAGAAAACTACACACAACCTAAACAGCCTCAGAGGTAGCCAGCTCCTTTCTCCAGCGTTTACTTTTTAAAAGAGGAAAAATTGAAAAGGGGATCAGCTGACCTGCTTGATTTATCTCATTAAGTTTTAACACTGATTGCCCAGAGGAGAATTATAATACAAATATCCTCAAATGGTCTTGTTGGCTTGTTTCTAGTTTTTAGAAACAAACAAAAAAAGTTATTATTAGCCACTAATTTAATATCCTAGATCAGTATAAATATTTCCATGTCAGAAGTTATTGTTAGCATTCAACTCAGTTTTGAAGAGATATGCCAAGATAACTTGGTTCCAGTCTCCCATTCATTCTTTCTCTTCCCCTCTCTCTCTCTCTCCCAGCCTTCCCCAACTTAAGTCAAAGGGAGGGAAAACTTGAGATGACTGTCTGAGGATGAAGAGGTAAATGACCATATTAGTCTAAATCCCCCAGGGCCTGTGGGCATGTGAATGAGCAAATCCAGGAAGCAACTCCAGCCCAGAAGGGTCAAACACTGAAGACAAGGCAAATCTCAAGCTAATTCATATTAAAATTAATTTTTTTAAAAATCATTCACTCGCATCCCAGGGTCCTGATTGGCAAGACAGGAAGATGCAAGCCCAAGCCTATGCAGTGAGTCTAACTCTGCCAGAGAACCAGTTTTGCCCTAGGGAATTTTGCACAGGGAGGACCATGGTTAAGACAAAGAGATTGTCCTGCCCCAGAACCTGCAAAACCCCAGTCAGGCTGGGGGGAAGCTCAGGGAGGTCAGCCCTGAATATCCAGAGCAATGGGCCCATTAGCTTCTCCATAGAATATTCCTTGTCATACCATCTTCCTACTGCTGTCCCCAACCCCTTCCAACTTCCAACATCCTTAGTTAGATGTCTGTTGCAGAAGCTACACTCAACTCAGCCCTTTCTTTTCTTTTCTTTTCTTTTTTTTTTTTTTGAAGACAGTCAATCCAGGTAAATATATTCACATTCTAGTCACAAGAAGTGGAAAAGAGGCTTGCTGGGGCTCAGCCTCTAGTAAATATGTAGTTAGCTGCTCTGGCACTCCTCTGCATGCCACTCAGTTCCTCCTGGCCTGTCTGCCCCGGGGAGCGTCCTTCCTGGTGGTTTTTAAGGCCTCTGCCAGACTCCCTGGTTCCCTGGGTGGCCCCCTGCCCCTACCATAAATCCACAGCCCCATGCTCATCCACAGTGTGAAAGCCACACCAGTTTCCCCTCTCCCCTGTCCTCTCCGTGGGCCTCAGACCAGGTTTGGGAGAAGGAGCAGGAGAGAGCAACCATCAGCCCATGCTAAATTCCAACAGAGGCACACAATTCCTGGCAACTGCTGGAAGGTGATCTATGTAGCAAAACCAGGGAAGTGCCCACGTTTTTAATCTGGGTGGCCCTCCATCCCCCTACACCAGTCAGCCCTCATGAAGCTCTGCGCATGCCCACGTCAAGGGGGTTGGTGTGGGAGGGGGATGAGCAAGGACTCTGCAGGACAAGCCTAGGAAAGCAGGACTTGGGGGCACCCCCAGGGAATGGCCAGCTCAAACCAATCATTCTTATCAGTGTTGGGAGAACTGTTAAAACAATCATGTTCCAAGTTCAGTAGACAACTGATTTAGGAGGCAGAAGGCACCTCTGCGTGAACAGGGACTAACAGAGGCTTGTCTCCAGGATCCTTCAGAAAGGTTCCTGAGAGAGAGACCCACAAAGAGGAAGTGTCAGACTCCTGAGGGTGTGACTAATGAAAGACAGTCTCCACTCTTGCATAGAGTAGGTTTTTTTCATTCTTCCCTTTATTCTCTCCCCAGTAAATAAGCATCCAAGACCACGTTCATGCTAGTTTAGGGGTGCCTATGACTTCCTTTAAATTACATTTGAGCCTTGAACAACATGGGTCTAACTTCGCAGGATTTTTTTTTCAATGAATATATTGGAAAATTTTTTGGAGATTTGCAACAATTAGAAAAACATTTTTTTTTCTCTAGCTTCATTTATCATAAGAATACTGTATACAATACATATACAAAATACATTTTAATCAATTGTCTATGTTATTGGTGAGGCTTCAGGTCAACAGTAGGCTATTCATGGAGTTTGGGGGAAGTAAAAGTTATATGAGGCTTTTGACTGCACAGCGGGGTCAGCCCTCCTGACCCCTGAATTGCTCAAGGGTCAAACATACTTCAGTATAACCAGTGTGCAAGTGTGCGCATGCCAGCCTTTCAGCTTGGATTCCCCCACGTGCCAGCAGGAATGCACACTCCAGGGGCAGCTGGCGGGCTGCACATCCAGAACACCTCACACAGGCAGCTTCCTTACCCTTCTGCGTGCGGACCCCAGTCGGCACAAAGGATCTGCTCTTCAGCAGCGTACTGAAAATGACATTCCTTGCTGACACCGGCCACTTACTCATTGTCATGATGAATGTCAGAAGGGGACTCTCACTGGGGAAAACATTCAACAGGAGAAATGATGTAAAAGATTTACAAATTCCATCTGCGGTGATGGAAGAGCTCTGGAGGTGGGTGGTTGTGATGGTCGCACAAGCATGTGAAGGTACTTAATTGTATACTGAACTGTACACTTAAAATGTTAAAATGGTAGATTTTATGTTATGCATATCTTATTACAATAAAAAGTTTTTCTGAGGTCTAGACACTGCCCATCTCTGCATGAACAGGGACTAACAGAGGCTTGTCTCCAGGATCCTTCAGAAAGGCCCCCAGGGCTCACTCCCGGCTGGGTCTGTGTCTCACTGTTGCCTTAGAAGGATTCCTGATTACTCAGTGCCAGCTAGAGGGTTCCACGAGCAGAGGTCGGCAAACTTAAGCAGAGAAGAAAGCAAATATTTTAGGCTTTGTGGGCCACACACTGTCTGTTGTAATGGCTTAACTCTGCCATCACACCAGGAAAATAGTGTCAGACAATACTGAAATGAATGTGCGTGGCTGTGTTTCAGTAAAATTTCATTACAAAGTGTGGCCCAGAGCTTAGTTTGCCATCCCCTGTCTAGATCACTGGGACGCTGTGTCTACCTTGAGCAGTCTTTTCACAGAAGATGAGGTAAGAGCACTCTGGCTTTGCCCATCCACGATTATTTACTGAGCATCTGTGTGCAATGTCCCTAGGGGTGAGGCTTCCTCCCCTCTGGCTTAAGCAGGGTGGGGCTGGGGAAGTCAGCCTCACACCTCAAACCTCCTAGGCAGTCCTGTCATCTGCCTCAAGAACCCCAAAGATGCACAGACCCCATTGGGCAAGGTCCCTTCACAACAAAGATTCTGCCTGGAGCGTGGAATAAAATTGAATACAAACAAAACATAAAAAATGGCTCAAAATATTATGAAGTATGAACTGCGATAATGCTACAAAGGAAACCTATTTGGGGTTGGAAAACAAAAATAATCTACAGATTAGGCCCTGAGGGTGCAGAAAGGAGGCCTCTTACCTGAGTGCTATTGGACTGGCCCTTGGCCTTGTGGGGCAAGCTCCAAGGAGGAGACTTTCGGGTGGAACTGCGTGGACTTGGACTACTAAACCGCTGATTCCCCGGGGCACACCTTGACTGCCGTATTGGTTTGTTTTACCAGGCTTGTAAAAAACTGAACCAAAAGAAAATGGTGGAGAGCTGGGGTCACAGGTGTTTCCACTGACCACTTGCCATGTCTTCCAGACCAGACTTCAGATTGTACTCTCTTCCTTCCTGAAGCCTCCCTCTCTCCGCTGGGCTTGTCTCCTCAGAACTGTGCCAAGCACACACCCTGAATGGTTGTATGGGATATAGGACATAAGCAAGTTTGACAGTTAGATGGAACAGTCTGAATAATGAACTCCACAGTTAATTGGATTTACTTATGTATAAAAAAATTCCCCCCCTACAAGATTGTGATAGGAGTTAAATAACATATTTGTTCAATGACACATTTTCTTCTGTAATTTTCTTGAGCTCTTACTACTATGTGAAAGGCACTCTGTAAAGAGTTATTTTAGTGTATTTGTCACAACTACACAGTGGGCTTATTATCTCCATATTACAGATGAGAAAACCAAGACTTGAGGGTTTAATTGAAATAAAATTTTAAAACATTTTGCATACCGTAGGCATTTAATCAATGGCAATTACTACTGTTTCCAGCAAAAGCCTGATTTCAAATGTGCTGTGTTCTTTCCGCACAAAGAGATATGTGGCAACTGGGAGAAGGTACCACTTCAGACTGGATAGGTGTCATGGTATTTCTCTCTGCATATTTAAATCTTCTTTTCCTTTCACCAAAGAAAGTGTATTAATTCTTCATATAAACTTACGTGCTTTTTAGCTTTATTCTTAGATATTTTATGAGTTTGTGGCTATTATTAATGGAACTTTTTTCTAACTGAAGTATAGTTAATATACAATATTATATTGGCTTCAAGTATACAGCATAGTGTTTTAACACAATTGTCTACACTATTAGATGCTCATCCCAACTACTGTAGTTACTATCTGTCAACATAGGAAGATGTTACAGAATCGTTGACTATATTCTCTCTGCTGTACTTTCATCCTGTGACTAATTTACATTGTAATTGAGATTTTGTGGCTCTTTATCCCCTTCAACTATTTTATCTACCCATCCCATCCCCACCCACACCACATGGTAACCACCTGTCAGTTCTCCATCTATGAGTCTATTTCTGTTTTGTTTTTTGTTTTGTTTAGATTCCACACATAAATGAAATTGTATGGCATTTGTCTTTCTCCACCTGACTTATTTCACTTAGCATAACACCATCAAAGTCCATTCATGTTGTCACAAATGGCAGGGTTTCTTTCTTTTTTATGGCTGAGTAATATTCCATTATATATGTACTACATCTTTATCCATACATCTATTGATGGACACTTTGATTCCTTCCATATCTTGGTTATTGTTCATACGCTGCAATAAAATTAATGGAAATTTTTAATGATCCTAATTAGTAATTGCTGCTGTAGAGCAAAGACATAAGATTGATCTTTAGTCTATCTTATGGAACTCTCTTATTAGTTCTATTAGTCTCACAATTGTGGTCTTTTTAAAAATCTTGTATCTCATTTCTTATCCTTGTCTCACATGTTGAACAGAAGCTCCAGAACAAATGCTGATCACCACTGTGACAGTGACATTCTTTTCTTACTACCATCTTCACCTTAATAATTCTTTGGAAGATGCCCTTGGTCTGGGGCAGTCAGTTCTCCTGTACTTCTAAATTATGAAGGCTTTTTACTGTTGGCTTGCTCGTTTCCACCAGAACTCCATGTTGAATGTTATCAAGTGTTTTTTTAGCATCTATTGACATGATCATGACTTTTTTCCTTCAACTCCATGACTAGATTTCTTCACATTGCCTGGCCTTGTGGCCATACCATATTATTCTATTAACCCATTATTTGGTTGGAATTACTAACGTTTTGCTTAGAAATGTACTACTTATGTGAATAAATAAGATACTCTTGCTATTTATTTCTGTGTGCTCCCCTTCTCTTTTTCCATTAGCAGGCTGTGTTAACCTCATAGAAAGAGTTTTAAAGCATCCTAATCTGTCTATGCACTGAAATATCATATATAATGTGGGGATTATCTACACTCTTGCAGATTAGGTAAATTCTATCCATAAACCTGGACAGTGACTAACTTTTCTGGTGGCTGATCTTGGATCACCATTTCAAGTGTCTAACCTTTCTGTGAGTGATTTCAGTCATTCACATTTCGCAAGTGGTCACCCATTTCATATAGGTTTTCAAATATACTGACATAAAAACTTCACATAGTGTGTTAGTTTGCTAGGGTTGGAGTAACAAACTGCCACAGACTAGGGGCTTACGTAACAGAAATTTATTCTCTCACAGTTCTGGAGGCAAGGAGCCCTAAGTCAAGGTGTTCCTTGGTGGCTCTGAGGGAGAATCTGTTCCATGCCTCTCTCCAGCTCCAGAGGGTGAACCCTTCACATTCCTTAGCTTGCAGACACATCATGCACAACTCTGTCCATCTTCACAGGGTGTGCTCTCTGCGCACACATGCAGGTGTATCCATCTGTCCACATCTCTTCTTTTCAGGACACCTCTGGGAGCTGCTGTGGGTGGATTTTAATAGGCAAAGCACTGGTTGTTAATTTGTAAATCCTCTAATTTGTAATTTTTATTTTTTCCTCAACCCAGTGGTAATTTAGGTGTATATTGTTAAATTTCCCAGTGTCTGGGTTTTTCTTTCTTTCTTCTTGTTTGCTTTTATTGTTCATATCTAACTTTACTGAATTCTCTTTTTTGTTTATGGCCTGCATAATTTCCACTTCAGGGACAACAAAGTTTCCCATATCTGTCTATTAAATCAAGCACGTTAATAATGATATTATAGTCTGGTCCTCCATGGTCTTAATTTTTTGTTTCACCAATTGACCTATTGAGAAATATGTTGGTCTTTCACAGTAATTAAGGTTTTGTCCATTTCTTCATATTCCTAGCCAGCTTAGCTTTTTATTTTCCAAATTTTTGTGACTGAACATATTAAGATCCATGCCTTTAAATATATTCTTGATCAGTTGTGCTTTTGATCAGTCATAGGAGGCCCGGTGGCCCCTTGGACAAGAGCACTGACTGTGAGCCGCGCCTGGGTGTCCTCCCTCTGGGCATCGCTATCCTGTTTCTGAAATGGAGATTGTGGTGGCTGTCACTGCCTGGGCTGGTTGGGAGGCTCAGATCCTGGCACACAGCGAGTTCTGAAAAAACATTATCTAAGATAATGACAGTGATAACAATGACCCACAAGCTCAGAAAGGTTCTTAAATTTGTTTAATGGCTGTAAAAAATGGAAAGAACAGTAATATTTTGTGACATGAGAATTATATGAAGTCAAAATTTCATGATCCACAAACCCTAGAATATTTCCTCTCTGGTGCTTTATAGAAAAAGCTTTGACAACCTCTGCTCTGGGCCATTTGCCCTATGCCACAAATCTTCCAGACTTTACAATCACATGACTCTTCCATTTACTAGTGATTAAGTATAGACGTTTTAGCCTGGTGTAAATAGTCCTTCATGATCTGAACTCAGTCTACTTCTTTGCCCTTTTTTTCCCCCTCTTTTCAATTCTACAAATCACATGGTATAACAACACAAAATTTATCATCATGACCAAAAAAAAGTGTCAGTTGCATTTATTAATCTTTGCTCAATAATTGCTTCTGCCTAGAATCCCTTTCCCTCTTCTGAATCTGAAAACCTCTACTCATTCTCAAAAAACCCAGTTTCAGTGTAGAGGTTTCTCAAAAAAATTAACAATAGAAATACCATAACATCCAGTAACTCCATTTCTGGGTATTTTCCCAAAGAAAACCAATGCACTCATTTGAAAAGATAGCTACATCCCTATGTTTATTGCAGCATTATTTATAATAGTCAAGCAACCTAAGTGTCCATTGACATATGGATGGATTAAGAAGATGTGGTACATATATATACAGTGGAATGCTACTTGGCCATAAAAAATAATGAAATCTTGCCATATGTGATAACATGGATGGACCTAGAAGATATTATACTAAATGAAATAAGTCAAAGACAAATACCATATGATTTCATTTATATGTGGAATCTAAAAAACAAAACAAACAAAAACCCAGAAACAGACTCTTAAAAAAAGAAAACAAACTGGTAGTTAACAAAGGAGAGTGGGTAGTAGGATAGGCAAAATAGGTGAAGGGGATAAGAGATACAAAATTCCAGTTATAAAATAAATAAGTCAGGGGTATGAGAGGTATAGCATAGGAAATATAGTCAATAATATTATAATAACTTCATATGGTGATAGATGGTAACTACACTTACTCTGGTGGGCATTTTGAAATGTATATAAATGTTGAAAACTATGTTGTATACCTGAAACTAATATAATATTACATCAACTATAATTTTTAAAATTAAAAAAATTACAAATAACCCAGTTTAGCTTTATTGAGGTGAATTTTACACACAATAAAATGAACAGATCTTAACTATACACTTTGATGAGTTTTGAAAATATGCACACTGTGAAACCAACACTCAAATCAAGATATTGATTGTTTCTCATCAATGCAGAAAGTTCCCTTTTATTTCATTCATCAAGCTTTCCTTCCCAGGCAACCACCAGTCTGATTTCAATCTCTTTTGATTAGTTTTAATGAACTCTGTTTAAATGAAACAGGACAATATGTATTATTTTAGTATCTGGCTTCTTTAACTCAACATGATATTTATGAGATTCGTACATGTAGTGCTTACAGCTGTGTTTCCCCATTTATCATAACTGTCTAGTATTCCAATATAGGATTAAACTACTATTCATGAAGCTACTATGAACATTCTTCCTCCAAGTCTTTTTGTGGATATAGGTTTCATAGTTCTTAGGAATTGCTGGGTCATCAGCTAGGTGAGTGTTTAAGAACTTGTAAAGAAGTGTCAAGAAGTTTTCCATAGATGCTGTATCATTTTACACCCTCTCCAGCAATGCATGAGAGGTCCAATTGCTCTACATCCTTGCCAACATTTGGCATTTCAGTTATACCTCACTGTGGTTTTAATTTGTACTTCCCTGGTGACTGGTGATGTTAACTCCTTTCCCTGAGCCTGCTGGCTATTTGTATATCTTCTTATGTGATTTTAATTTGTACTTCCCTGGTGACTGGTGATGTTAACTCCTTTCCCTGAGCCTGCTGGCTATTTGTATATCTTCTTTTGTGACATGTCTGTTCAAGCCTCTTGCTCATTTTTTCAGTTGGGTTACTCTTCATATTTTTGATCTGAAAAATCTTTATATATTCTAGATCAAGTCCTGCAAATATTTCCCCTAAAAACATATGTCCTATAAACATCTCTCTCAGACTGTGGCTTCCCTTTTCATTTCCTTAGTGGTGTCATGTGATGAGCAGTAGTTTTTATTATTTTCCATTGGTCTATTTGCCCCTATTTACACCCATACTGTACTGTCTTACTTACTGTAGCTTTATTATTACTTTTTTTGTTCTTTTCAAGATTCTTTTAACTATTCTAGATCCTTTGCATTTTCATAATCATTTTAGAATGGTCTTATCAATTAAAAAAAATAAAACTAAAAAGCCTGGTGTATTTTGATTGGTATGCCATTAGACCTGTAAATCAATTTGGAGAAATTTGACATCTCAATAAAATTGAATCTTCCAATCCAAAAATGTGTGTGTGTGTGTGTGTGTGTGTGTGTGTGTGTGTGTGTGTGTAGTATATCTTGCCACTCATTTATGACTTCATTAATGTCTGTGCAATGCTTTTTTAGTTCTCAGTATGGAGTATAAAGAATAGCTTAATCTTATTGGGGGTTTTTTGTTATTAGTATATAGAAATTGACTTTTTATCCTACAGCTTTGCTAAATTTACTTATTAGTTCTAACAGCTCTTTTACAGACTCATTAGGAGTTTCTGTACAGTTATGTCAAAGACCCAGTTTTAATGTTAGCTCCTTGTAAACCTTCCTATAGCTCTCTCAGACACTGTTTGTTACCTGCCTATGAAATCCCTGAGTGCTGTGTTGCTACCCAGGCCTCCATTATGGCCAGCATCACCTATGTTGTAGTCATCTATTTACCTGCTGTGCCTTAAGGGAGAAAATGTGTCATTTTTCATTGTGTGTTTCCACTTCCTGATGCACAAAGCATATTTGTGTGATAAATGAACAAATGAATGAATGAATATATATTTTGAATTTCCTGGGATTACTATACCAAATATTCTGTTTCTTGCCCAATAAGTATGCATTCTATGTGCCCCATTTTAAAGTCAAAGAGTGGACCTCTGCCCAGTGACACCACAGAAGTAAGCATGATGGAGTCTGCCTGGCAGGTAGACGTAGAGAGATTTATATTCTGGATATTGTGTAGATGCGGTTAGCCGTACATGAATGTGTCACCTACCCAAATTTCACACCTCTTCCTCCTTCCTTTCTCAGAAACAACTGGAACAGCATAAGCATATATTCTAAATAGAAGTTGGGACCCATTGTATGACAATGTTATGTTCCTAAGAGGATCAAGTGCAGAATCAAGTCTGTGGAATACAGGCAGGCACAGGTAGAGTAGCTACCACAGGACCTCCTTGAACTTCAGCTTTCTCATATCTAATATGTTTTGGACCAGGTGATCTTAAGGACTATCTAGCTCTGAAATTCTCCTATGCTGAGGCCTTGAGCAGAAAAGTCTTACATATTGCTAACCAGTATTTATCATCCAGTACTATTTGCAAAATCACAAATCAGCTCATTATTTAACAAATGTCCATGTATCCCGACAATGTATGACCACTTCCTCAGTGAGCTTGTACTGTTTAGTGACAAGGCAAGTGAGAGACAGCCCATACCTGTTTAGGACGGAAAGGCACTCACTGGTGTAATAAATGCTTCTTGTATCCATCCAGGTAGAATGCATCCGCCTCCCTCCCTGCGGCAGGCCAGAGAGATGAGGGTGCACTGTTCTCGTGTTTTCACATGTCCTTATTTCCCTATTTTCCTGGTCACAGGATTTCTACCTTTGAATAGCCAAGACCTACCAGGATCCTTGTACCCTATATTTAACAAGCTCAAAGGCCAGCTGTTATTCATCAAGTATTTGATAGCGAGAGCAGAGAAAGGAGCCATATTCTCTGCAGTGGAGAAGTTCCTCAGCCAACCTTTCAAAGCTGTCAGACCAGATCATAGAGATGGAAGTCATGGTAGAACACCTCCAGAGTAGGATCCATCCTAATGAACCGCATAAAAGGGAAAGTGGAGAGGAGAGTTCCAGAGACTATCTAGAAAACTGTTTGAGGGCATAGTTCTGAAACTCTCAGTGAGAACCCAAAGTTAGACTTTCTACATAGAATTTTCAAATCTGTGGTCTTGCAATCAATCCTGTGATCAGAATTCTTTTAATAAAAAATAAAAAACATATTGGAGTGGATAAGGATAAACTATGTTTCATGAATCTCTTGTTTCAGTTGTGTGTGTGTGTCTGTGTTTCTATACTGAGTCATATAAATGTACTAAAACTGAGTCACAGGCAAAAGGCTTACAAGCCTTTGCCACAGATGTCCAGTATAAACAAAGCAAAGCATTCTTTATTAAGAGGTAAGATTACATGAAGATGGAAATTAGGGAATTCGTTTTCCTAGGGAAGAGATGGGGGAGTGTTAACCTTGCATTTCTAGTAGTCACCAGGAGACCTGGGGTAAGTAAACTTAAACCACAAGGAAAGCCACAATTAGCTTATCTCTCTGATAATTTTCAGGCACTTCCCTCAGAGATTCCATCTTTTAACACCTTTTCCAGTGCACTAGAGTTTAAAAACTAAATAAGTCTTTTTATTTTTATTTTTTAATGTTTCTTGATTACATCTTCCTCCTCTTATTTGCCTTAGATCCAAGAAATGCATAAAATGTTTTTTTAAGCACCCATGTTATTCTGGGGCCATTCAAATCCTGGCTCTGCTATTTACGAGTTGTGTAACACAGCACCAATTGCCAATTTCTGCATGCCTCAGTGTCCACTACAAAATGGGGAAGCTTTTGTTTTGGAGATTAAAGGAGAATATATCTAAAAAGTGTTTAAAATAGTAAGCATCCTTGGTTATTACTCTGGCCGGCACTGCCCTCCTGGCCAGCCAACACACTTCTAAGACTGCTCTCTGGCCTAATGGAGTTATATTTCATTTGGGAAATACGAAGATGAGCTCTCAGTAAACATATCTGGGTCAGCATGGTGGTATAGTGGGAAGAATATGGCCTTTGGAGCCTACACTTGGCTCAAACTATTGTCATATCTATTTACTCACTGAGTGTCCTTGAGTAATTTAATTAACATCTGAATCCCAGTTTCCCCTTTTCTAAAATGAATATTTAATACTCATTGGATTGGAGATGATGCTTGTAGAGCATTATCTGGAATGGGCTGGCTCCTGTTAATTTCTCCCTCCCCCTTTACAATAGCTTCCCAGAAAGAAGAAAAGGTAATTCGCGTTCCAGGGCCCCCCACCTCCTGGAGGACTTGGGTGTTGCTTCAAAGTCAGGGGGACCCACAGCTCCAGCCATCGCGAAGAATATGCTGAAGACAAATGTAGCTTACAAGGTATTCCTGAGCAATAACCTATATTCCATATCCTAGAACAAACTGTCAGCCCCATAGGAATTGTTCTACTCTCATGGGGAACTTCTTCTTGATTAAATGATTTAAAATGTTGAAAAAAAGATTTTATTTAAAGAGTCACAATTATCCTTCTTACTGCAGCTATTTTTGTTTCTGTCTTGAAGGTTTGTCCATACACACACATGGCTTCTCAAAGTTTCTGTCAGGAATAAACTATTTATATCCTATTTTTTATGTGACATTATTCATTTACCAGCATAGTCCTCACATTATCCTGTACAGTAGCTCCAGAATGGACCACCTTCAAATAGTTTTACAATATTGGATATGAATATTACATTCCGGTTTATGCTACAACAGCCTCCTGAGCATACTTTTGTTCTCTCATTTTCCTCTTTAGTAGATCCTATTCTTTGGAAAAATTATAAAGGCTTTGATGCTTTCTATCTGCAACTCTCTCCTATAAAAATGAGAATGGGCCTTTGTTAACAAATAGTACTTTAGTCACCTAATTCAGCCAGGAATTTGATCTGGGGGGCTGATTTCCCTCCTTGGGAAATTGGGGTGCCAACACATCCAAAAGGACCTGCTGGTAGAATCCACTCATCTCGTAAAAAAGCCAGGAAAAGCAACACAATGTATTTCAGCAGTGAAGTCCCGTGACAAATCACCTAGCTTTTCAAGAGGCAAAAACCATGCTGGACTTACTGGAAGTCTAGAGCAGAAGATGAGTAATGGGGGAGGGAGAACAGGAAGAGAATTAGGACAAATAATCTGCTACACATACATTGTGTGCAGCAAGAACAAATTGAAAAGGAGCTCAGACTGCCTGGAGAGGAGGATGTAAAGCTGTCTTTCTAAATGGGTATTAAGTCCTATCGAAGCCTATTGTTCATGGCGTCCCGGCCTAACAATGCCTCATTGTGGCAGAGGCAAAGACAAGTTGGTTAGATCCCAGTTTTTCAGATCTCTCCCTTCATTCTCAGGCATCAGGATGTAGCTCTGAGGTTGATTCTGCTCTCACTCTCTGCACTGCCATCCTGCTGGTCTCCTAAGGATGGTTTACAGGCTCCTTGGTCTGATTTGAGGACACTACAAACCTTTTGGACGTTGCTCTGATTTTTATGAAGTGTAAAGACTGTAGCTCTATTGCTGGAGAGCTGACAAAGGAAAAAAAGCTGCCTCTGGAATTGCCAACACAGAGCCTACTGCCCAACTGCGAAGCCACCTTTGGACCTGTAAGACAGCTTCACACCTACGGAAGATGCTCTTAAGGGTTTTATACAAATAAGTGGATGGTTTGATATTCTCATTCTAAAGGAAACTTAAAAAGCAACTGCAATTGCAAAAGGCTGTTTTGCTTTTTTAAAATCCTGGAACGGACATACTAAGCGCATTTTAAAATCCCTGGACTGAAACAACTATCCAGCTACTAGTGTTCTTGCTGCGCGCTGAGCGCCGGGTCACATGACATCTTTACACCGCCACCGACTGCACAGCGAAGGGATAACGAACCAACTGGACGTGATGAATGAGGATACACTGCGGGGATGGAAAACGGCCTGGAAAACTTGGTATCTCACTTCCTAGATGGAGAAGGTGATGACTTCTAACGGGGAGGTTTTTGCATTGGGCTTGTTGATGGTTTCCACGGGGAAGCAAAGAAATGCAAGCTCAAACATTTCAAAGAAAGGAAAGGTTGTCATCGCCAGTGTTTCTGTGGTTGTGTTCTTTGCCTTTCCTTCCTGAGTCAGAGGGTGGCAGTACAGACTGCCCTCGGTACAAGATCCCAAGACAAGAACACCCGCTGGGCTTGGGGGACCCAGAAAGAAGGCTGAGTCGTGGATCTCTTAGGCTCCTTCCTCTGAAGAGGGATGAGTTGCAGAGTCTAAAACATATTCCTATATCTGATCAGGGAGCCTATGACGTGTAATTGGCAGAAAAACCTTGCTACCCTGACTCTCCCTCCCCTGGGGACCATGGGCTAACCACTCAAGCTCTCTGATGTGTCCTCTCCTCTATCTGTGAAATGGGGGTGATAACTGTCCTATCTTCTTCACTAGGAAATTGTTGATAAACAAAGAGGCCTAATGTAGGTGAAAATGCTTCATTAAAGTCAGTTATTTGCACTTTGTGCTGATGAATGGACATGTAAGGAGATGGCACTTGGGCTGGCACCCAGGGCATGCATCTTTCAGAAGCCATTAGTGATGCCTGTGCCTCTTCCGAGCACCCCCACTTTTTATGCTGACTAGTTGAGATCTGCTCTCTGTATCTGCAGAAGTTGCATGTTTGCCTTTTCTCCTGGGGGGCTGGGATGCTGGGGGACCTACTGATAACCTACTCAGGCCTAGCAGGGAGCCCATTAAGTTTGAGCTCTGTGAAAAAGGTGGAAATAGGCAAAGGGAGGTGGAAGACTTGGGAAACTAACCATAATACACGTTTCTCCCATGAGGACCATTTGACCAAACTAAATTTGGATGAATGAGGCTTAGGTGTCATTTTCTAAATCATTTTATATCTTCTTAACTTAAAAACGACTGCTTTTTATGCGTCTATGTTATGTATTTTTAACATTCTCTGGGTCCCAGTTTTTTAGATCTATACCCAGTTCCCTGATTCAGCAAAGCGTTACCTTTTCTCTCTCTTTATTGTGAAAGAAGGGAAGTGTGTATGCTGCCTAGGGAGCCTCTGCATTGTCTTCACCAGCCTCAGTCACTACTTAGATGGTATGGGTGGCTGAATGTCACATGGAAAAATAGTAAGTTAAGTTGTAATCCTTCCATGTGATTTGTTTGAGCTCTGCTTCCCTATGTGTGAAATGAGGAGTTTGGATTAGATCTTCCCATTTAGTTCAAAATTGAAGTGAACAACTCAAAGGGGATTTTCTCTTGTGCTTCTGCCCCCACGGACCCTTCCCTCCTCCTCCCCACCAAAGCTTAGTAACAGCCCACCCATCTTCAGGGGCAGGGAGCCGTTGTGGGGCAGGGATCCTCATGGATTCCTCTGGGGCACTCAGTCCTCACTCACTTTTCCAGTATTCACCATTGGGAAAATCCAAGGTTTCTCTGAGCAAGTTTAGTTCAAGTCAGCAATCTTGAAGAGATTGACTCTTACAAAACAAAATCAGTACTTGGCTCTGGGAGCGCAAAATGAGTGCCTGTCTTCCTTTCTGTCTTAGTGGGAGGGAGTCAGAGAAGCAGCTCGTAACAGAGTGAAGGTAGTGCTCGGCAAGGCAATGCTCAGGTCGGGAGGAGCAGAGTGGGGGACCCAGAGAGCCTACAGCCGGTCCGTGGGACCTCACGTCAGTAGACAGATCTCACGGGAACGTGGGTTCAGATTTAGGGAACTCCATGGCTAGCTTATACCAAATGGAGTAAATCGTAAGGTGTTGGAGTTCTATTGACTACTGAGCTACTTTCTAAACATTCTAATATAATCAGCTATCATTCTGTTGGAGGTGAGAGACCAGAGGCCGGAGAGGCTGTCTTCATTAACCTTCACACAATAGGGCAGATAAAGCCCTCTTCTCAAACAATGTCTCGCAATCGCTTTATCACATGTAATTACATTTTCTAATCTTACAGTGACTTCCTTGCAGGTACTGAGGGACTCAGGTTAAGGATCTTCCCAAGGTTATCTGTTTAGGTTCTGTGCAGTTTAAGGTTGCAGGTCTGAGCTTTACTAAGCATTGTCCTGACTCTACAGGTGGTGTGACAGCAAAGCAATCCCCTAAACCTGGTCAGATTGATCTGCCGTGCTAGGGGCCATTTAATCAAGGTCTCTCTCTGAACAGTATCATTCTGCACCACCCACGCCCCTCCCTTCTGCTTGCGGAGCCTGAGACTGAGGGAACTCCACCATTTTTGGTGAAATTCGGCCTGAGAAATTGCCTGATTCGCTCAGTGTGGACACCTGAGCTATCTTCACCTCACAGGTGAATGTTGGATTGTATGTGAGGTTCACGGTTGCTAGACCCAAAGATTTCACATACTAGGAGGCTGGTGGTGTGATGATGGGATTAAGACAAATGACATTAAAACCACCCCTGGCCTGAGTTTGTGTTAGAAAACCATAGCAGGAGAATGACCCACTTGAGCTACAAGGCTTGGTCATCATCCAGCTGTTCCTTTTGTGAGCTGATTAAAGTAAAGAAAAACATGGGGGGAGGGGAGTTTACAGGTATATGTATCATTAACCTTAAATATCTCAGTTACCCAATTCTTTCTTTGGATGATTCTTTTCTTTCTGTGGAAGTATTTTCCTAGTAGTTTTAGATGTCAGCCAGCTCTGATCATACTGTTTGCTTAGTACTGATTTAATTTCAAGCCCCTTTAACCTTCTCAATGAACAACAGACATCATTGTCCCCCATGCCGAGATCCACAAGATGAAAAATCTCAGTATTTCCCTCTTTTCAAGTAAGAAACTTATATATCCATTTGGTTAAATTCCATAAACTTGCAGGTCTGTCTTTGAGGATCACTGTGCAATAATCTCACTTCCTTGCTTCCTATCTTTACGCACTCACCCTCACTGTTTACCTCTATAAATCACACCCACATTATTCGGGGGACAGCTGTTAAGATGTGGGGCAGCAAATGTGTCCCTATAAAGAAGTTTTCCTATGTTTTTGTTACAAATTTGCCTTTTGGGAAATGATAAATGTTTCTGCCATCCAATTAATTTAGGCCACCATAAGATGGATAAAGGAGGGATGGGAGAAGTGAGCACCTGTTCTGGTGTAATCAGGGAAGTCATGCCCAGTGTAGTTTGGAAGCCTAGTGTCCTGGAAAAACATGGTACCCAAAAAGCTCATCAAAGCTCTTCCACTAACCCAGCTCTGTGACGTGGAGTCATTGGGCCTTTCTGTAACTTGAAGTTTACCTTTTCATGAGGGAATGAGACCAGGGATGACACTTACAGGTCTAAGATGCAATGTCTGAGGACTGTGCTGTCAAGTACAGATGGTCTGTTGTGACACCAGAACTTGAACTTAGACAAGAGGCCTTTCCTCCCTCTACCATCTTTAACCAGTGGGAACAATTTAGTCTAATCTATTTAAAGAAAGGGGTGCTATGAATGCCAAGATAAGGACTGCCAGAGAAAACAAAACCCTAACCACTTTTTTCAAGTTCCATTTATTAAATTAACATTTAATATCAAATGCCAGGGAAGCTCTTCACATGCAGACACTGGATTAAGCCTCATAACCTCAGGGGCAGGTACTATTATCATATCCATTCTTGAGATGAGGAAACGGGGGTACAGAAAGGTCAGGAATGTGCTCAGAGTCACACCCTAGGTAAGAGTGAAGCTGGGGTTAGAATGAATCCAGACCACATGTTCTTTATTATTACTCAAGGGATCTAAAATTCACAACGATATGAATTGCTTCCCATCTGTGAACACCAGGGACTGCACATAGCAATCAGCAGGTCCTACAGGGCTGGGCCTGGCACTAACCTAAAATGCTTCTTTATTTACATGAACATGGGTCTTTGTTTAAATTTACTTCGTAGTCCTCTAAGGCAAAATCTGTAAGTTCTTGCATGAATGAGAAAAAGAAAATGTCACAGATGCTTGTGAGGGGAGAGTATGGAATATAACAAGATGATTGAAGGAAATTATTTGTTTCAAGCTGTTTTAATCAACTGAATCACTCTCTATTGGTTGTTCAGATGGAATGGGGTGCTAAGAGCCATCCGTGTTCCTGTGTTTGGGAGCAATCACTGGGTTTGGTGCACTTCCTGGAGTGAAGCCCCTTTTTTTAACAGCCCCTCCCTGCCTCTGTGGCTCCCACCCCCAATCAGCAAATGCGACCTAGAGGCCCAAGGTCCCCGCCTCCCTATCGTGCACAGTGGTGGGAGAGGGTTGCATGTAGGCAAGCAAGCAATGCTAAGAGTCTGTAGCAGACACAGAAGTTCATGGGTGGAAGGGCCTCTGAGCTTCCCAATGTATCTTGTTTCCAAACTTCCTTTGTGTTAGAGAACACAGTCTGGAACCACAACCAGCCGGAATTAGAAGAAAAGGCCCAAGCCCATTTTCCATGAGGCAGGGCCCTTCACATAACGCCTTTCCTCTCTTATTCTTACAAAATGATGATTCGCTGGCCCTCTAAGTGTGGAATCTCCCTTGAATTTCCCGTTGGCCATCCTGCCCAGC
The DNA here is from genome assembly GCF_030020395.1 of Manis pentadactyla. Lineage (NCBI taxonomy): Eukaryota > Metazoa > Chordata > Mammalia > Pholidota > Manidae > Manis > Manis pentadactyla. Next base: position 78,190,788 of record NC_080021.1, on the reverse strand, counting down.
AGCTAACCCTGAACTCTCTGGTAGCCTCCTCCCATGAGTAAGCTGTGGACAAGTGGCCAAAAGAAGTGGGTGGAAGGGGACCTTCAGGTCTCAGGAGCAGCCCGTGCAAAGGCTAGGAGAAGAGAGAAGCCACAAGGAGTCACAAAACTGAGCAGAGGTTCTCCAGCTTGGCTGCCTTTTAGACTCACCCAGGGACCTTGGGAAGGTCCCCATGCTCATGCTGCTCCCCATATTAACCAGCAGAACCGCTGGTCAAGGTGCAGACATCCATGACCCCAAGTGCAGCCACTCGTGGCCTGGACACAGAGAGCCAGCAAACAGGAGGCCCAGGGCTGAGTGGGAGGCCTGGCTTTGGAAAGCATGTGGAAGAGATTGTGGGGCCTTTCATAAATGTTCTGATGGTTAATCATGAAAGGAGCATGACCCCATGCCACAGGTGACTAAGGGATGGGAGGACAGCAGGGAGGCAGAGAGGACAGGGACAGGGCCCCTGCCATCATAGCCAGACAGGGCTGGTAGCATTCTGCCAGGCTCAATTCTGGGTGCAGGAAGAATCCAGGGTACACAGGGGGGTGAGCCTGTAGAGGTGGTGACACAGGAAGAGTCAGGGAGGGGTCAGCTAAGGATTCAACAGGGGTGACGCATGAAGAGTGGGGCATGACTACTCTCAGCAGCCTTGTGGGCGTCTCCTGCCACTGGTCAAGACATGCTGGCTGGGCCAACCATGAGCCAAAGAGCATCTGCGCCTCTGCACTCTGCTGGCACCCTGAGTGCAGGAGTCACTTGCTCTCCACAGTCAGTAGATGGAACCAGAAGAGCAGGAATTATCACCCCCGGCCGGCAGGGACCCCATCTACTTTGAGCGCCAGGAACAGGTCCCATTAGTATCATGAAGTCCCTATGAAGTGACCACCTTCCTCTACACTTCAAGCATAATCTCAGAAACATCATTTGGATCCCCAAATACTGAAATTTCTAGATCTATTTTACTTTGTATGTGAATAGAACCATCCAGAAAATCCCGCAAGTATAATCTCAGAATCATATATTGCAGGTATTATATACTCAGTAGAAAATGATTTTGAAACTGTTCACCAAAAATGAGGACATTAGTGCAGAAGGAGCAACAAGCTTTCTTATTCCTACACAGAAAATCAGAACTGGCTCTCAGTGTAGCCACCCAACTTAATTCAGTTCTTCTCTGTGCTGTCTTTGCCACATAATTTTTAATAATTGATTCAGTTTTACAAAGTGAGCGAAAGCATCAATCTTCTGAAGTCTTTCATAACTCAAATCTATGCAACATTGTTTTGAGATGAAGGAGAAACCAAGAAATAAAGGAGTTTCTAGAACTGACAAAATAAAAACAATATCCTTTGATTATGTCTATAGAAATAAAAATTGAATTATGAAATAAAGCCACGGGGATTGCAAATAACCCCGCCCCATGATTGCAAATTTAACTATTTAGCATTCAATCTGTTCTTAGATTTATTTCTGTTAAAGGTACCAATAAACATTAGTGCCGAGCAAAGACCCCCTGAACAGAGCACTGGGTCCCAGCGTGTCTGGCCCTCAGATGCTGCTTCTGCCTAATCAGCACTGGACAAATGCTGGGCTGCCCACTAGAATCACCTAGGAAGGTATTTAAACATATCAATGCCCCTAGAAATTTCCAAAACTCTTACATTGGACTCTGGTAGTGGGTTCTTGGCATCAATATTTTTAAAAGTTCCCCAAGTGATTCTAATGCATTGCCAGAGCTGAGTGTTACTGGATGAGCTCAGTGATTTCTATATTTTCTTTAAAAACCTAGGTTCCTATGTCATGGGGCACTTCTTCCTCAGATTCTCCTTCCGAAAAGAAAATCCAGTTTAGCACAAGCTTCCTTTGTTTTCAGCTGTGAGGTATACACAGACACAGACCATAGTTTTAAAAGGAGAAATGCTTTCAGACTTTAAGTATGACCCTCAGCACCATGATGGCTGTTTGTTTTAAGAGAAATTCTAAACTGCTTATAGAAGGTAGCTGGTGCTTGCAGGTGTGCGGAAAGGTTCTCAGGTGGGCAAGGAAAAAAGGAAAGAGGACAGGGCCCTGGGCTGGGAGAGCACGGCACTGGGCTGTATGTGGGGCCAACACTCACGTGGGAAACTGGCTCTCAGCGGCAGTGGCCTCCCCGCCACTAACCTTTATGCCAGTGGAGTGAGCCGTTTCTCTAAATACAATAGAACCTCTGCCACTTTGAAGATAAGCTCTCACAGGCTGCTTAGAACAATAATTCTGTACTTTCTTTCCTGTTTCTAGATTTATTTTAAGTATTAGTATAAAATGTCAGAGCAGCTGATAGCAGCCAGATCAGTTTGTATAAAATTCGACTGCCTGTTTGTAGTATATTACAGCTATATTTGACACAGGAAAGCACTTAATCATGCAGGCTATCAGCACACCACACCCACCTTTGTGAGGACCCTTGGACGCTGCAAGATTTATCACTGTGAACTTGAACTGGATGGACAGGCCCTAATGGATAACACAGGCTGCTTCTGAGAAGTTAGGGCTAAAAGTGTACCATCCACAACCCAAGTGCTGAGAGAACAGTCAGGAATGCAAAGCCACCTCCCAGGAATAGCCTGAGTGTGTTCCACTGACTTTTATCTCCAACTGTTGAAATTTTATGAGTGTAAATATGATGACATTGTAAGAGCCTCCCTCTACCCCACTTTGCCTCCAAAATTGCCTTTTCTGATAGCAACTTGACCACTTTTTCCTTGTCATACCTACTGGTAAGTGATACTGCTTAAACAGAAACAGCTAGCTAGCATTTGTATGACTTTGCCACAGCTAACCAACTTCTTTTCCTGTGAGCCATTTCATATGTGCCTCCCAGAGCCCAACAGCCTGGCACTGTGAGCATGGGTGGGGGGTAGTCACTCTCCCCATTTTCCATATTGGACATCTGAGACCCATAGAGGCAACTGAGGTAACCAAGGGGATGCTGTCCTCAGGGAACCCCAATCTAGAAGTTCCATTCCAAAATCCTTCCTCTTAAATGTAAAGCACTTGAGCCATGGGATCTGCTGTTTGCATTTGACTAGAAGTCAAGAAATCTGATATCCACTCTTGTTTTCAGCATTCTATAGTGAATACGCAGCCTTACACAAATCACCTCTAACTTCTGCTTCCACCTCTGAAACAGGGACAATTGTACCCATGTACCCCGTGGGGATGCCCCAAATGGGTATGCATATCTCAGAGGATGAGTGAAGAACGGCTAGGAAAATATTCTCACCTAATATTATTTTTAAATACCTATTTGGAACTACACTCTGGAGCCAGGCTGGTCACAGCTCAGCTCTAACCTCTAATCTCTGCTGGCCTCAGTTTGCTCATCTGTAAAATAGCAATAATGGAATCCCATAGATTTTTTTTCTTCTTCTTATGGACATTTTAAAACATATTTTTAAAAGTAGAGAAGATAGTAGAGTGAACCACAATGCATGCCTCACCTAGTACCAGACATTTTTTTCCTGAATTCCTTTAAAACAAGTCCCCAGCATCATGCCATTTCACTAGCCTAAGAATTTTTTAACATCCGCACCATGCCATTGTCACACCTAACAAAATTAACATTCTTCAACACCACCTAATATCTAGTCCATAGCCAGTTTCCCTGATTGTCTCAAAGATGGTTTATTCACTCAGAATGGAAATAAGTTCTCATTTGGCCCCAATTTGGTCCAATTGGCCCCAATTTGGTCCAATTGTTAAATGTAGTTACTGTGTATCTTAAGCTACTGTTATTCTGTAAGTTTCCTCTCTCTCCCTCTTTATTTTAAATCATGACATTGTTTTGTTGGAGGAACCAAGTCATTTATCTTGTGAAATGTTCCACATACTGGATTAGGTTGATTGCTTCCTTCTGGTGTTATTTCACTTTTTTTTTCCCTTCATTTTCCACACCTCATAAGTTTGATGGTTAGAATTACATGAGATAATATCTGTAAAGCCCTTAGCACATGTATGAGTTTGCTAAGGCTGCTGTTAACAACCTGTATCAAACTGGGTGGTCTAAACAACAGAAATGTATTGTTTCACAGTTTGGGGGCTAGTAATCCATAATCCCAAGTAGGTGCTGACAGGGTTGGTTCCTTCTGAGGCTGTGAGGGAAGGATGTGCTCTGGGCCTCTCTCCTTGGCTTGTAGATAGCCGTTTGCTCCCTGTATCTCTTATCTTTCTTCTGTATATGTCTATCTCTGTGTTCAAACTTTCCCTTTCTAAAAGGACACCAGTCATATTGGATCAGGACCTACCCTCATGACCTCATCCTAACTCAGCACCCCTGCAAAGACCCTGCTTCCAAAGAGGGCCACACCCTGAGGTGCCTAGGGCTAGGACTTCAACATCTGAGTTTGTAGGCAAACAATTCAACCCAATACCTGGCACACTGTAAAATGTCTATAAATATTAACTAAATTGTCACTAATTCCATCATTAACATGTTATATTATTACTGATTTAAGGATTAAATGAGTTAACACATGTATAATATTGGGCACAATACGTGGCACATAGTAAAGTTTCCGTAAATATAAGCTATGAAGTTATAACATGTTACAGTGTTACTTAGTCACTGGCTTTAATACTAATTTATATTCATGTTAGAATATTACTTATTTAGCAATTTTAATACCAATTTAAATTCATGAGACTCAGTAAGAATGAGCCACAGGCCAAATAAGTTTTTATAGGTAAGCATCAGGACTAGGTGTGAAATTGGAAGGCCAGGAGAACAGGGTGCCTCAGTGGGCCCCAGACCAGCTGAGAGCCCCAGCCTGGTGAAGGGCAAGGCCTGGCTTTCCTGGGTCACCAGCTGCACAATTCTGGGCAAGTCACTTTTTCAGGCTGAGGTTTCCTTTTCTCAAAAGTGATCAAACACTAGATATTCTCCAAGCTCCTTTTTACTTCTAGATTATATAAGGGAAAGGATCATGAAGGGCATAGCAAGCAACTGTCACTTACAATAGCAAGATTTCACTGTATTTGTAGTATCACAAAAAGTTTACCAGTTATTAGGCAATAAATCATTCCTGAAATGCACTAGGAAAAAATTATTTTAGTAAAAGCAGTCAAGTTGACATATGTCAATCTTCTTTTGTATCACAATCATCTTCACTTTGGTTTATCCCTAGTTTTCTTCCATTTCATGAACTCTTTTTATGTGTGAATTTCTTTTGCTCACAGTGTTGCTTGCGTGTGTTTCTTTCTTGCATTTTAAGCTTCTAACCAATTATTTTCATCTTTCTTTTCCATTCTCTCATCACTAAGCTCTCCTTCCTGACTTGTTTTTCCCTTTTATTTCCCTCTTTAATATATATTTTTTTTTCTCTTACTCAGTTCTTTTCGCTCTATTTTGACTGAAAGAGCCAAAATTTCTTGGGACAAAGATGGAATCACTTACAGCATCTCAGTGAGATTTCATCCTGAAAAATCTCTGCTTACCTTTTTCAGAAAAGAGCAATAACAAAGGAAGTTGCCCAGCTGGGGATGAAGACCGAAGAGCTCAGCATAGATCTCAGCTTTCCAGACTTTTACATGTGCATAAATCCTCTGCTTCACACGTGACAGAAAGTCATTCATCCCCTGCGAGATTGTTTCTCCAGGGCAACAGTTCTACCAGGAAGCTCAGCTAACAAGGGCATTAACTTCCCTGTAGCCTATTATGAAGAATGGTGGATGGGGTGATGGTAAGTTAGGAGAGGACCCTTCCATGTGGGCCAGGAGAAAACACAGCCTTTCCTGATGCTTTCATTGTGAGAAGAGTGATAGTACCCTTTCTAATCACCAGAAATGATTATGAATTGAAAAGAAAGCCTAGAAAGGTTAAGAACATTGTCACGTTGCTGTTGCCATAACGAGAAGGACTGAGAGGGTGGCCACAGAGGCGATATGGAGAAGAGGGACAGTGAGCATCCAGCAGTGGGGACAGCAGAGGCCACCCAGACCCAGAGACAGCATCCAGGGGGCTGGGGACATTGGGTAATTGCTATGGCACGTTCATCTCTGTTCCCATCCATCTGCCAGGAAGCCCTTTGATCTTAAGTTAACGTCCTCATAGACTCCCCTCCTGAAAAGACATAGTTCCCATTAGAAAAAATTGCCCAGCCTTTCTGTCTCAGAAATATTTCATTGGACAGTATGAGCCAGTTTCCCCCTAAAACCTGATTACCCTGGACAAGCTGAAAAGCCAAAGTGATACGATGAGAGCTGGAAACTCTTCATATAAGAGGGGTAAATGAGGAGGAAAGAGTCTAAGACAAAACAAGCCAAAATCCCTAGAAGGTTGAACCACATACAGAAGAGGAAAAGGTAGTCTATCAAAGTATCAGTAACCTCAGGCCTTCCCTTACCACCCATCCTCTATTTTAATATTTTGTGCTGGAGGGTCATATTGCATGTCCTTGTTGATTTAACAGTTATTCATCAAGCGCTTAGTACATGCAGGACACTGATATGGGTGTTATAAGATTGTACAAGGATGAAACACACAGCATACCATCCAAGAAGTACAGAGTTGGTAGACAATGTAAGACACACCTGTAAGTAACGAAACGTGCAAATGTATTAGCTATTTGTATTATTTGTCATTTAGGTTGCTGTTAGCTGCAAATAGTAGAAAATTCCAACTTTTCTTCAGACTTAAAGAATAAAATAAGTGTATTATCTCACTCACCATGAAGTCTAGAAACAAAGTGATTCTGGGATTGGTTCATAACAGCCTGAGGGTGCCGGAGGGACTCAGGGTCTTCCCCTTTCCCCTCGGCCATCTGGGCCCCTTGACCATGGTCTTCAAGCCTGTTCCCTCACAGACACAAGAGGACAATGTTTCTGGTCATGACCCATAGCACAGCAACATGGGCAGAAAGAACAGGGTCCAGTGTTTCTGTTAGTCTTTATTTCCATTTATGAGCAGAAATCATCCTCAGATCTGCCCCTCACCAATTTCCTCGATATGTCACTTATCGGAGATATGTCACAGAACCGTTCTTCAGGAAATATGGAACCCACTCTGCACCCATCCAAATTACAAGTCAAGCCTAATGACGGTTTGTGATGCAGCTCGTAATGCAGTGTTTCCATGCTCACCACATCACCTGGTGCCTTCGGTGTCGGTACTCCCCTCTCAGCTGATGCAAGTGAGCCTGAGACCAGCCTGCCCCAGAGGACTTCCGGGGTGCTGGGAGTGTTCTGCATCTGCCTGCCTGATACCAAAGCTACAAGACACATGTAGCAACAGAGTACAGGCAATGTGACTAGTGTGACTGAGGAACTAAATTTTTTATTTTAACTAATTTAGCATAAATTTAAAGAGCAGAGTGCAGCTAGTGGCTACCGTGAGGAACAGTGCTCTTGTAGAAGTTGAGTGACTTACCCAAGTTTACTGCTTTAATAAGCCTGACTCCTCTATTTGTGGTAACAGATTGTGACAGAAATTCCTCCTGGGTTCCTTGAGTTAATCATCAACCTGATTTAAATGTGGGAAATTAAATTCTGTTGTGAAAACTTCTCAGGTATGAACTCGATAAGGGGAAGGGAACAAAAAATAGTTGAAATGAACTTTCCCTTATGTCACTTAGTTCTGAATTGGTTGGGCAATGGGAGCATAATATATATTCCATAGTCTGAGTGAAGTTTTCCACTCGGCTTGTGGGTAAAAGAATGAGCTTCTGAACCCAATAATGTGGGCAATTGCCTCAGACAGCCTAGTCATTGAGGGGCATGGCCCTAAGTGTCCTTCATTTGTGGAAGAAAAAACAGAATCAAAGTCCCTCCTTGTGATTCACTCTGGTAACCATAAATTCCAGAAGATTCTAGGCACCAAACAGAAATCATTATCTGACCCTATTCCTGCTGGTCAACACTGGTTAGCTTGTTGAGGTGACGTAGGAAGAGCAGGAGGAAGACAGGAAGGGATGGGCTCCTATCAGTAATATCTCATGCTTTAATGGAAAAGGGGGACAAGGGGAATAGAGAATGAGAGCAAATCCCCAGGAGAGACATTTCATCCATTCTGAGGGTGTTAAGTATAGTCCTCTATTAATTTAAACAAAGACTTCATCCTCTAATGTGCTGAGGACCATCCTACCAGTCTTTGTAAGGCCTTAGATACTGTTTCTTTATCTGTACTCTCTGCCTACTAAGGGATTTTGGAAATAGCTGAGAAAATCTGCCAATGATAACATGCACACCTCCCTCCCAGCCACGACAGTTGGGAGGCTTGGGTTGCCACATTGAGTGAAGTTCAGAGTTCTCAGCGTGTCCATTCCTATCTCCACAGCCTGCCTTCAGATAGGTCCCTTCCTTCCTGGGGAGATAGAAGTGTAGGATAGCCAGGCAGGTGACCCTCACCTCCACCCCAGAGTCAGTCAGAAACTTCATTTCATCATCATTATTAATAGCTGGTGTGCTAATGTTTCCTGAAGAAATGATAAGGACCACACAAAATCTGAAGGAAACAAATCATGACTCAGCACTTTTCCCTCCTGTTCAACAGCCTTAGATAGGTTCCTGTTTGACCTCAGGGTATCCATAGGGCCTGGGACTCTTGCCCAGTGTCTGCTAAGATCTGACATTGTGTGGGATAAGGGTATGCAGCCGCTGAAATTCAGAAAAATAGTAGCTAGTCTCTGTGTAAGGCCTCTGGTTTCCTAAAGATGGTGATCAGAACTGCCTCTTTAACTTCACTGTAGAGCCAGTTTTTTTCCTGAATTCCACTTAGGCTGACAAATGTAGTGAACATAACATTTACAGAGAATTGTGTTCGAGGTTTTCATATAAATGTCTCAGATCAGCCTCTTTATCTCCCTGTGAGATAAGAAATACTAACCTGCTTTAGAGATGGAAAAGTTGGGGTTCAGGGAGGGTGAATAATCAGCTCAAAGTCACAAACCTAATTAGGAGAGCTAAAATCCGAACCCTGTGCTATTGGTTGTCTAGTACCAGGCTGCTGCCTCAGACAGCCTGATCCAAGTGGAAGCTGATACCCACTGTTTTCGGCTGAATTGTGTCCTCCAAGATTCATGTGCTGAAGTCCTAACACCCAGTGTAACTTTATTTGGAGATACGGCTTTCAGGGGGGTTATTTAGGTTAAATGAGGACATAAGAGTGGGGTACTGATCAGATAGGATTGATGTTCTTATAAAAAGAGGAAGAGACACCCAGGCCAGACCTACTTCCCATGAACACAGAAAAGAAACCATGTGCAAACACAGAGAGAAGATGGTCAGAAAAGAAACCATGTGCAAACACAGAGAGAAGATGGGCATCTGCAAGCCAGGGAGAGGGCCTCACCAGAATCCAGTGGGCACCTTGATCTCAGACTCTTAGCCTCCAGAACCATGAGAAAACAAATGGCTGTTGTTTAAACCATGGGATTTGTTGTTGGCAACCCTAGCTTACTGATATACCCAGCTTGGGCCTTTAAGACTTTCTCTTCAAAACTCCTCCTATAACACTCAGAAAAATGTCATGCCCTAGACCCACATCTCACACCACCTTCCTTATTATCTACCTGCCTCTTTGGCAGGGCCAGGGCTGGGATGATGTGGGTGAGGCCCTTTCCCAGGACACAAAAAACACAGTAATTTCCCAGGACACCAAAAAACTCAGTAATTAAGATAAATAATGTTTTAGTAAAATATTTCTCTAAATCAAAATTGATGCAAAAAAATCCAATTGGCTTGGCTTTCCACACTTTTGCCCACAGCTGGCCATGGTGGAGACATTTGTCCCTGGCTTTTCGATGTAAGTGGGACCTCTGTGAGTGAACCCCAAACTCCATACTTGAGATAAAGGAACTACCCTTTTCTCTCATGACAGAGTATTATTAAGCTGTTACTGATCATCAACAGATTTGGGCTGAGCACTGGCTGTGTGGAAGCTTTCTTTTTCCTGGGTGCAGAGTGTTCAATAACGAACAAGGGAGATGAACACAGAGGTGAACATGAAGAGGGCAGTCTGCAGGAGGAAACAAGTACAGAAACAAGTACGGGGCAATACCAGGCTAATGTGCTCAGGCTGCAAGCGGGCATATGCGTAGGACAGTGGATGGTGGAGGCACACAGAGGACTTCCTCTTTTGCACTCTTCAGTCATTTTCCAATGCTGGTGCCAGGATCATCCTGCTAAATCTAATCATCCTTCTTCTCTGGTCCAAATTTTCTACCTACTTGTCATCATTACTCAGAGGGAAGTCAAATAAGCCAAATAATCTGCCCTGAAGGTCTCCCTGCCTATTAGCTCTCTCACCCCAGCTCTCTTTATAACTGTAGTTATAAAGTTATTTTATAACTTTAAAATTATTGCACCTGCCTTGATTGCCCAAATGACTACCAGAAAAACCTGTTGATCAAGAAAAGCAAAGTATATTAGATTTATTGCAGTAAACGAGGAGACCACCTCAACAGAACCATAGTAGTATTTAAAGTTAGAGCAGAGTATTTGTGCGTGCTTACATTTGAGCTAGGTGATGGTAAAGATGATCTTGCAAGATGGGAATTGGCTAGAGTTGGACAATTTTATGACATACTAGCTTGGAATTAGTGGGAAAATTGAAGTGAGGGTGTTGTGGGATTTGGTAAATAAACTATTAGTCTTAATAAATAAGCACCATTTCTTAGTATTGTTTAACACATGAATTGAGAATTATTTCTGTTTTAGTTCTCACACCACAAAAACATAAGCTCCATGAGGGTCCAGATTTATTTTTCTGTTTGTTCACTTGCATCCCATCTCATAGAATAATGCCTGGCACACAGTAGATATCCACAAATATTTGCTGTATGAAAGAATATTATTATTCTCATTTTAAAAATAAGGAAACTAATCAAATAACCTCTCAGTTGCACAAGTAGATAGCAATCTGGGATTTGAACCCAGGGCTGTTTTATTCTAAAGGCAATGCTTTCTCTTGTGCCATCCTGCTGAAGGTAATGTTTATTGAGGCTCTGTGTTGTATTTTAAATATAGTTTACCATGTAATTCAATCATTCTACAATGATCTAGATTCTTTAGCTCAGCATGATTTTGTGATTTGTCCATGTTAATGAATATATTAGAAGTTCATTATTTTTTTATTAAAGTGTCATTGATATACACTTTTATGAAGGTTTCACATGAAAAACAATGTGGTTACTACATTCCCCCATATTATCAAGTCCCCCACATACCCCATTACAGTCACTGTCCATCAGTGTAGTAAGATGCCACAGAGTCACCACTTGTCTTCTCTGTGCTACACTGTCTTCCCCATAATCCCCCTGACACCATGTGTACTAAACATAATACCCCTCAATTCTCTTCTCCCTTCCTTCTCACCTACCCTCCCCCACCCCTTCCCTTTGCACCTGTCCCTTCTTGGAGTCTGTGAGTCTGCTACTGTTTGTTCCTTCAGTTTTGCTTCATTTTTATATTCCACAAATGAGGGAGATCATTTGGTATTTGTCTTTCTTTACCTGACTTATTTCACTGAGCATTAAAGCTGGGGGAATTACACTCCCTGACTTCAAGTTCTACTACAAAGCCACAGTAATCAAGACAATTTGGCACTGGCACGAGAGCAGTCCCATTGACCAATGTAACAGACTAGAGAGCCCAGATATAAAATCATTATTTTTTATTGTTCACAGCAATGCATTGTATGGATATACTATAATTTATCCATTTACCTGTTGATGGACATTTAGATAGCTTCCACTTTTTAGTTATTATGAATAAATCTGCTATGCTAATTTGTTTAAAAATAATAATAACTCTACAATAGAGGGCCAATCATTTTGTACTGATGAGGAAACTGAGACTTACAAAAATTAAATTACCAAACATCAAAAGCTCATAAGTATGGAAACAGTTCTCAAAGGTAGGTTATTGTGACTCAAAACACTGTGCTATAGTCAGTTTGGAAGCAGCCCAAGTGTTCACCACTGGATGAATGGATGAACAAAATGTGATAGTTACACACAAAAGAATATTAGCCAGCCTTAAAAAGGAAGGAAATTCTGGCACATACTACAGCATGGGTAAACCTTGAGGACATTATGCTAAGTAAAATAGCCAGTCACAAAAGGATATACATTGTATGATTCAACTTATATGAGGTATTTTTATTAACCAAAATCATAGAGGCAGAAAGAATGGTAGTTACTGGGAGCTGGAGAAAGATGGGGAGGGGAAATTATTGTTTAGTGGATAGAGAGTTTCCATTTTCCAAAACTATGCTAAACAATTATATACCAAAAAATTGGAAACCTGTATGAAATGGACAAATTCTTAAAATTACACAATCTACAAAATTGACCCCTGAAGAAATAGAAAATCTGAGTGAACCTGTAACTAGTAAACAAATTGAATCAGTAATCAAAAACCTCCCAAGAAAAAAAAGCTGAGGACCAAATGGCTTCACTGGTAAAATCTACCAAACATTTAAAGAATTAACACCAATCCTTCTCAAACTCTTCCAACTACTTGATGAGGAGGGAACATTCTTAATTCTATAAGACCAGTATTATCCTGACACTGAAGCCAAGACCACTACAATAAAGGAAAACAATAGACCAATTATCCTCTCTGACTATTGATGCAAAAATCATCAAGAAAATAGTAGCAAACCAAGTTCGGCAGTATATTAAAATAATCATACACTATGACCAAGTGGGACATTCGCAGAATGTGAGGATGGCTCAACATATGGAAATCAATCCATGTAAAGTACTACATTAATAGAATGGCGGGAGGGAAATCACATGATCAACTCAATTGATATTTTAAAAATTTTACAAAAATTCAACTTTTCATCATAAATTACTCAATAAACTAGGGATATAAGAAACTTCCTCAACATGATAAAGGCCATATATTAAGGGGAAAAAAACTCACAGCTAATACACTCAAAAAATTTTTGCATATATGGTCAATTGATTTTCAACAAGGGTTCTAATTCCATTCAATGGGGTAAAGACACTATGAAAGCTTTTTCCCTAAGATCAGTAACAAGACAAGGATGCCTGCATTCACCACTCCCATTCAACGTAAAGAAATTATAAAAAGCACTCAGGTTTGAAAGGAAGAAGTGAAATTATTGCTGTTGGCAAATGACATGATCTTATATGTAGAAAACCCTACAGATTACACACACGCACCCAAAACCTGATAGAGCTAGTAAATGAATTCATCATTTCATTGATGAATATTAAAAAAAACACAAAAATCAGCTGCATTTCTATACACTAGTAATGAACAATTCAAAAAGGAAATTACAAAAAAAAATGCCATTTATGATAGCATTAAAAAGTATAAAATACTTAGGAATAAGTTTAACCAAGGAGGCAAAAGACTTGTACACTGAAAACTACAAAGCATTCCTGAAACAAACTAAGGACACAAGCAAATGGAAAGACATTTAGTGTTGATGGATTGGAAGACTTGATATTTTTAAAAGGACAACACTACTCAAAGTGATCTACAGGTTCAGTGAAATCCCTATCAAAATGCCAATATTGTGTTTTGCAGAAATAGAAAAATCCATCTTAAAATTTATATGGAATCTCAAGGGACCCTACATAACCAAAATAATCTTATGAAATTGGAGGATCCACATTACCTGATTTCAAAACTTACTACAAATCTACAATATTCAAAACAATGGTGTAGTGACATAAGGACAGACAAATAAACCAATGGAATAGAAAAGAGGACCCAGAAATAAATCTTCATATATATGGCCAAAAGATCTTAAACAAGGGTGGCAAGATCACTCAATGGGGAAGGGACATTATCTTCAACAAGAAGTTCTGGGAATTTAAAAACGGGCAAAGGACTTGAACAAACATTTCTCCAGAGAAGATACAGAAGTGATAAATAAGCCTATGAAGATGATGATAAACACTATTAGTTATTAGGGAAATGTAAAAACCATAGTGAGAGTAACCAGAGTATATAAAAAAACTCCTACAACTCAACAACAAAAAAAGTCAAACAACCCATTTCAAAAATGGGCATTTCTCCAAAAAGATATACACATGGTCAATAAGTTCATGAAAAGATATCAACATCATTAGCATTATGGAAATGCAGTTCAAAACCACAGTGAGATACCATTTCACACCCATTAGAATGGTTTTTTAATGGAAAATAATAAGTGTTGATGAGAACTTGGAGAAGTCTGAACTCTTGTACCTTGCTGTTGGGAGTGTAAAGTATCAAACAGATACTTGTACATTGATGTTCTTAGTGTTAATAATAATGGCCAAAAGTTGGAAACAGTCCATGTGTTCACCAACTGATTAATGGATTTTTTAATGTAATATATACACAAACAAACAATGGAATATTATTCATCCTTAAAAAGGGGTGAAATTCTGGTACATGCTACAACATGGAAACCTTGGAAGCATATGCCACATGAAAGTAGTCAGACAGAAAAGGATTATTGTGTGATTCCATCTACATGAGGTACCAAGAATAGGCGAATTCCTAAAGAAAGAAAGTAGAACAGTGGTTTACAGCAGCTAAGGAGTGTGGAGAGGAGTATAGGGAGTTATTTAATGGGTACAGAGTATCCATTTGTGATGATGAGAAAGTTCTGGAAATGGATAGTGGTGATGGTTGCACAACATTATGATTGTAATTAATGCCACTGAATTGTACACTCAGAAGTTATTGAAATGGTAAGTTGTATGTTAATAAAACGAAATAAAATAAAAAGCACCCTAAGAGAAAAACATTCAGCCTTCAGCATAGGTCCTTTCTGCATTCCTCCTGAGCCAGCTGTGGATCATTATTCACTGGGCTCTGGTGCCTTGGTCTTTTGTTAATTCTGTCCTGTCACACAAGTAAAATCTTCCTGCAATTATCAATCACCGCTGAGACTGTTCATATGATGAGAAATAAATGAGATGAAAAGTAAAGAGAAACATAGAAAGATGGGGAGAGGTAACATAAAAAAACACAGGTGAACAGACTGTGTTGGCTGAAGAAAGACCTTCTGTTACTTTGCAAATTTAAGGAAAAATGTGTAAAAACTCAATGAGGGTCTGGGATTTCAATATTTTGTAATTATAAGATAAGAAAGTCCTTTTATATGCACTAACACATTCCCTCCCTCTCTCCAAATCATGATTTATGGAATACTTAATGGTCACTTACTATTCACACTACTCACATAAGAATTGTGAAGAGTCTGAGAGTTTACCTTACTTAGAAGTTAGTAAATTTGCGTGTTATTGTTTCATGGATTCTGGCAAAAGATACATGACTCCTAAGTCAGAGACAAAGAAGTTTATCTCTCCATATAACAAAAAGCATGAGCATCAGCATATTGGCATCAGTTTGTGATCCAAGTCCCATGGAGCAGATGCAGATGAATCCAGATGGGTACTTGCACACATAGTGAGTTGTATTACTGTATTGTATTACTGTACAGAAGAGAAACACTGAGTTCAGAAAACCCTAATCTTTTATAATGGGTAGTAAGCATGCCTGCCCTTTGCTCCACAGGAAGACACTATCGCTATAGTCCAAGGATGTTTGCTATGTAAGTATCCTTAGAAAAGATAGTCTGGAACACAGGGCAATCAGTACTTCTGCAAACAAGATTTTCAGGAACTCAAGAGACCCAATATTCCCCATAATATTCACCTCTAATTTCTGTACCATCTTGGTTTCTGGTAAGTTTTCACATAAGTAAGACACTCTGTGTCACCGACTCCAATTGATTTGACCAACAAAGGCTGGGACTGAACCCACTCAATTTGTCTCATGTTTAGCACTTAGTTAAAGCTAACACCCATAGAATCCAAGCATCAGAATGAGTCCAGACTGCAGAACTGACCTCAACCATGCCCCTCAGTGTCCTGAATCCAACAAGCTGAACAGATCCCACAGAAAATCAGGGTCTGCCTTAGAAATCCAGGTGGCTTTCTCTTTAAATTTCTGTGTTGATCTTTTAACTTGGCCCAGTGTGTTAAACCAAGTATAAGAGGAGAAAGTCTAGGGTAATTCTGTCAGCCATAACAACTCTGACCAATGAGCTTAGATTGACCTAGCTGGCTTTCAGGGGTAAAGGTCACTGATCACTTCAGTGTAACTCAGGGCCAGCTTCCATACCACCTTTTCTAATCGGATTCTTCCAACAATAGAAAAACTATTCAGAGGGTAGTTGTCCCTCTAGCACACTTCCCTAAGAATCAAGGTGTATCTGCTTTGGGAGATCTCGAGTCATCATACATGTTCTCCTAGTGGTGTTTCCTTAAATACTTGAAGGTCTCCTATGGCCTCCCCAAGGGTCAAGTCCCCATATTTTCAAGAGAAAGGCAAATTAACACCTGGCTTACAGAAGTACAATACTGAGATTGCACATAGAGCCTGTGAGAACATTTACAATTCAAATAAGACCTATGTCATTAGGGTGTGTGTGAAAAGATTGACCATGTCAATAACATGCCCCATGACCCTCTGGTAGGCCTAGGGACCCCAGTCCTTGTTTTGTTTTTAGAATGACTGCCTGAAAGGAAGTCCATCCAACCTGGCCTGTTTGTACATGTCACCAGCAGAGCAGGGTTCATTCACCCCACAGAATTACAGAGCAGTGGCTATAGAAGTGGGGCTGGAAAAGACATCTAGTGGTGTCAACAGGTGTTTTGCACAAGAGGGTCCTCCTCTGCTGTTTCCAAAAGATTTCTCAGTAAAGTTAAGGTAAATCATGGTCAGAGTCATGAGGAGGAGGATGGCAGACCCAGCAGACTTAAACTTAAGCCATTTGCAACAGTGTAAAGAAGCTGCACCAGGGCATTCTCCGTTTTGAGAAAGGTTCCAAAGGATGATCATTAAGGTCACACATTCCCCCATGCCTCCTGAGGTCTAAGGTGTTCCCTTGTGCCAGAGTTGTTGCTCTCCCTCTGCCCCCCAAAATTTGTGTGGCCTGTTCCAGGACCTATAACTTCACCTTTTATGCAAATATTTTGTCCACAAACCATTTGTCCACACCAAGACCTCTCTCTGGAAGGGTCACATACAGGAGGGACAAGGGCAGTTTTAAAAAACATACAAAGAACACTTGTATTAGGCAGCCTGGGTAACCATAACAAAGTGCCACAGACTAGGGGCTTATACAACAGACATTTATTTTCTCACAGTTCTGAAAGCTGGAAAGTCCAAGATCAAGTTGCCAGGGTTGGTTTCCAGTGAGGCCTCTCTCCCTGGCTTGTAGACAGCCACCTTTTCAATGTGTCCTCAGGGCCTTTCTTCTGTGCTTGTGCTGAGAGAGAGAGTGTGTGACCTGGTGTCTCTTTCTCTTCTTATAAGGATACCAGTCCCAACAGATTAAGGTCCACACTTGTGACCTCATTTAACCTTAATTACCTCCCTAAACACCATACCTAAAAATACAGTCACATTGGAAGTTAGGGCTTCAATATATGAATTTGTCGGGGGGACATGGTTCCATCCACAACAATGCTTATCCCCCCACTTTGGCCTGTATGGGCCGCAGTAGAAGGAATTGGTAAGCAGTGTATTCAACTATGTGATCATTATCTTTATGATCTATGGCCATGTTATCCCAGTAAGACAATCCAGGTAGCTTAACCAGAATTAAGTTGAGGGCCTTCCTCTCCACTGGGCTGTGCTGATGGTGCCCCATCAGGCCAGCCTAGACCTGCCATCAGGTAAGAGAAAGTGAGAGAAAGGAGCATCATGCCCAATATCATAAAGGCAGACCCCAAATTTTCAAAATAGTTCTGTTAGGTAGAAAGAGAAACATGAGCAGCTGGGGAAGGGGAACGATGAGAGTCAAAGAAAAAACCACCCAGTTAGGGGGTCCCCCAGGAAACAACAAAGGCTTTTCAGGGAGATAACTTCCTTGCCTACTGGGATCAGGCCAAACCGGTCCCGACCAGACCAAATACAGGCGCAATCAAACAAAACTAAGTACCACCCAAACCATACCTCATCATAATTTCATTAAAATAAAATTGTAGTTTTGCTCACCCTGCCCCACCTCTGGGGTGTTTTCTGTGTGCATTGCGGTAAAGGACATGTGCTCTGAAAGGGATGGCTATCTAAATGGACCTGTCAATCAAATGACCTCACCTTGTCAATCAAAGAGTTACCGCCTAACCAGGATGTCATATAAAGGCCTCCTGCCTGAAGGATCAAGGCCTTTGTCTACCTTCACTCTGGCCCACTGCTCTCTTGGAGTGTATTCAAATAAAGCTTTCGCTCTGCTTTGCTATTGCATCTCTGCCTTTCAGTTCTTTGTTTCAGTGGGGGCAAGAACTGAGGAGAACAAACACAACCCACAACAGGTCTATAATTTATCTGATAAGGGGTTAACATCCAAACTATATAAAAAAGTCATACAATTCGACACCAAAAGAATGAATAACCTGATTAAAAAATGGGCAGAGGACCTGAACAGACATTTTTCCAAAGAAGAAATACAGATGGCCAACTGGCACATGAAGAGATGCTCCACTGCTAGTCATCAGGGAAATGCAAATCAAAACCACAATGAGAGAACACCCCCACCAGTTAGAATGGCCACTATCCAAAAAACAAGAAACAACAAGGGTTGGTGAGGATTTGGTGAAAAGGGAACCCTCCTACACAGTTGGTGGGAATGGAAATTGGTGCAGTCACTATGGAAACCACTATGGAGTTTCCTCAAAGAACTAAAAATAGAAATACCACATGACCCAGTAACTGCACTTCTAAGAATATACCCAAAGAAATCAAAATCTCTTATTCCAAAAGATATATGCACCCCTAGTTTATTGCCACATTATTATAATAGCCAAGATGTGGAATAAACCAAAGTGACCATGATAAAGAAGATGTAGTGCATATACACAATGGAATACTATTCAGCCATAAAAAAAGAAAGATATCCTGCCATTTTTTAAAACATGGATGGAACTAGAGGACATTAGGCTAAGTGAAATAAGCCAGGTGGAAAAAGACAAATACCATATGATTTCACTTATTTGTGGAATATAAAAACCAAACAAAACAAAATGAACAAAATAACAGTAGACTCAAAGACACTGAGCAGTGACTGGTGGTTCCCATGGGGGGGCGAGGGGCATTGGGATGAGTGGGGGAGGTGTGTGAGAGGATAAAGAGGCACAAAATCTCAATCATAATATAAGTTGGTCACGGTGATGGAAGTGTGGCATGAAGAATATAGCCAATGGTTCTGTAACATCTTTCTATGTTGACAGTAACTGCAGTAGTTGGGGTAAGGATTTAATAATGTCTGTAACTGTTCAATCACTGTGTTGTATACTAGAAACCAATATTGTATATCAACTACACTTCAATAAAAAATGAATCAAAAACAAAAGATGTCTATAAAACTATTGAGACATAATTCCCCAGAGTGTCTTTGCATGTACCATACAAGCAAAGAAACTGGCTCTCTTTGTGTCAGACTCTTTTTTTCCAGAATGTTTGTCTAGAATAAGCCTTGGAGGATAAAAATAACATGTCCCTCCAGAGCAAAGGGCAACTATGTTAACTTCCCAGTGTAATAATATTTCATTCTAGGGCAAAAATCAGGCAGGCTCATTGACCATTATTGAAGATTTGGGATTCTTAAACTTGAAGCTCCTTTCATGTTTGCAGCCCAGTGAATGTATGATTGCACCTGTCCCTTATGACTTCAGTCTGTGCGAACTGGGCTAAGAGAACTCTGAGTACTGCTATTGCCATGAGTAGCAAAGTCCTTTGTCTCTGGCCCAGGAGTCTCATGTCTCCTGCCAACACTGCCAAAATGGTGGCAGGCTAAGTTTTTAGTTTGCAAGTAGGATAAACCTTTCACAGTTCTTGATGATCACCCCTACTTCTTTTGTCCATATCATTACCCAGAAAGCAGCTGAGAGAACACAATTCCTTTCTGTGGAGTGCCAAATTTCATGACCAAACTGTCTCACTAAGATGTATGGGCCAGAAAAAAGTAAGAGAGTAGAATCAGAAACTTTTTAAGTCCATTTTTGAGAAGGCTCTTCAATACTTAGCAATTCAGCATACCTGTGAATGGCAGAGAGCACAAAAGTTCCATCAGCTACTTGACTAGCAGCACACTGTTGAATGCCTTTTGCAATAAAAGGCTCACCATTGTCAGAATGCAAATGGTCCAGAAAGCCAAACACAGGGCATGGATCTGTTTCACAGGCCACAATGCTCTGGCAGAGGCTGGATGATCAGGTTAGAACAACAACCTCATAACCTGAAAAAGCATCAGTAGCAAAGAGGTGCCACCACCAGCCTTGAGAGAGGTCAGGGGTCCAGTGTAGGCAGGCCATCTACCAAGAGCAGTCAAGGGCAATGTCCCATGTGATGTGTTCTCCCATTTTGTAAGGGGAGGAAGGTTGGATGGTTGAAGGATGGGAGACTGTCAGCAAGGCTGACAGGCAGAACTAGAGCCACAGTTACCAGTCAGAGGCATCCCAAGACCAGGCTTTGGAATCCCTGGTATGCTCAGCCACTGACTGGGAGCAGCGAAAGGCATTGTGTCCTCTACGTGAATGCACAGATGGATATCAGAGATTAGCAAACAGAGCTATGTCCAGCCACACTCTCTGTGAGTAGAAAACCTAAGAGGTACATTTTCATGACTATCATAGCCAGCTATGGTTAACAAAAAAGATCCCCAAATAAATCATATTATAAGGGGAAAAGGCACTAAGAGTCTGAAATAGAAAAATAAAAAATAGGAATAAAAATGCAGATGCATATTCGATATATATGAGTATTATAGATATATAAAAGGAAAATAATTAGTGTCATATATAGTACCCATTTGTAATATATAAATATTTATACATTAAAAGTTTCCATGAGGGACTAAAACTATCTTTAAAGCTCCAGAGAAAAAAAGCATACTAATATGTATCTAAGTTTTTTCAATGGAACAAATCATCTTTGTCTTTTCTAGATAATTAGAAATAGCCTGAGGGATTTCTTTTGGTCTTATCTGTTTATGGGACTCCGACAAGCTAGGAGGAAGAAGTAGGGAGACACAGACAGCCCCCACCCCTTTCCACAGCCCTGCCTGAAAAGGTCTCCCTGTGGCTGCCCAGGGCCAGGATCTGGTGAGAGAGAGAAAAGGGGAGCATGGGGTGTGACAGGCCTAAGAGTGGAGCTACAACATGTCTTATTGCCCACCTACCTACATGTCAATTATTTTGAAGATCTATTGAGATTTAATTCACATGTCATAAAATATACTTATGTAAAGTATACAATCCAAAGGTTTTAGTATATTCACAGAGCTGCACTACATTAACCACAATCTGCATTTAGGATAATCACATCATCCCAAATATTGAAACCCATCAGCAGTCATTCCTCCAACTCCACCCACTGCCTAACCCCAGAAAACCATGAATCTACTTTCAGTTTCTACAGATTCGTCTATTCTGGGCATTCCACATAAATAGAATCATATAATATGTGGTCTTCTGTGCCTGACCTCTTTCATGCAGCACAAAATTTTCGTGGTTCGTCCATCCATTATTTCCATTTTATGCCCAAATTATATCCTATTGTATACCACATTTGGATACAACACATTTTGTTTATTCATTCATTAATTAATGGGTATATGGGTTGTTTTCATGTTTTGACTATTATGACTAATGCTGCTATGAATATTTATGTACAGGTTTTTATGTGGACATATATTTTCAATTTTCTTGGGCATGTACCTCAGAGTGGAATTGTTGGCTCACATGTTAATTCTATGTTTAACATTTTGAGTAACTGCCAAACTGCCTCCCACACGAACTGTACCCATTTATGTTCCTAGTAGCAATGTAGTTCCAGTTTCTCCGTATCTTGGCTAACACCTGTAATTGTCTTTATTATCATTATTCTAGTGGGTTTGAAGTGGTATTGCTTTGTGGGTTTGATTTACATTACCCTGATGGCTAATGATATTGAGCATCTTTTCATGTGCTTATTGGCCATTTGTATATCTTCTTTGGAGAAATGTCTATTCAAATCCTGTGCCCACTTTTTAAATTGGACTACTTGTCTTTTTCTGTTATTGGAAGAGCTATTTGTATATTCTGGATATCATTTTTTCATCAGATATGTGGTTTCTAAATATTTTATCCCATTCTGTGGGTTGTCTTTTCATTTGTTGATAATACCATTTGCAGTACAGAAAAAGTTTAAATTTTGATATAGTTTAATTTTCTGTTTTTTCCTGTGGTTCTTTGTGCTTTTGGTGTCCTATCTAAGTAACGACTGACTACTCCAAAGTCACAGAATTTACTCTTACAAGTTTTCATCTAAAAATTTAATAATTTTAGCTCTTACATTTATGTCTATGATCTATTTTGAGTTAACTTTGTGTGTGATATAAGGAAGGGGTTCAATTTCATTATTTTACATGTGGATATCCATTTCCTCCAGCACCATTAGCTCAAAAGACTATTCGTGCTCAGTTGAGAATTCTATGTCAATTTTAAGCACAAATGATTCTGTTTCTCATGACTGCAGTCTGAGAGGAGGACAGTCAGGCTCATTAATTCAGTCTTCTCACATTCCAGAATTTCTAGTACTTGGTATTTTGTGAAACAAACCTCCTCCAAACACATTTGTTAACTAAACAAATCAAGAACCGTACTTAACCTTGCTGAACTACCTAAGGACTTGAGCCACTTCTGTTTGCTATAAATACTCAGTGCTGTGAAGGAGGCTGCTGGTTTCTATTGAAACTCGATCCCAGAGTATTTGTCTGGGAAGCTGGGGGGCTGATTTTCCTGTTTCACCCATGACCTCTCCCAATAAATGCATTTATTAATTTCCATGAATTGTTGTAGCTGGTGGGAGGTGTGTAGCAGCTACCAGTTGTGTGGCTAGAAAACGCAGGCAGCCAACAGAAGCCACAAAGCCTATTGAATCACTCCTTCCCAACTTCATCACTGCCTTGGCCCCTATTAATTTATTCCACTCTTAGGCCTTCCATCTTACTGAAGAAAGAACAATAGAGACATTTAAGTGGTCTTCAGGCCAATCCAATTGCAATAGTTCAAAATCATCTGATGAGATTTTTGCCTTCAAAGTGAACAGACTCAAGCAAGCTACTTGGCACACTAAAAGGCACTCAGAACATCTTGGTAGAGAAGATTAAAGATATCATGCAAAGCCTACATTAGTTCCATGGGACTCCAGAAAAACTAGCTATTGTAGTGGTTCTCAGAGAGCCCAAAGACAACCTCAAACAAAGGGTCCTAATTTTTTTAGAGGATTCCATCTGTAATTCAGCCTGTACTGCTCCTTCAGGCTAGCATTGCTCATTCTAATCCTTATACCACCATCAGAACCATGGACATTCCAGGAAAAGTACACTTGCACCGTAACCTCCTCATGTCCTGGGCAGGACCCAGAGAAGCATCAGGTTCCTCACCCAGTGAGCACCACAGATGCTGCCTGCTCCCCCCCTATGAAGGAGTCACCCGATCTGGAGGAGCTCTCAGAGACTCATGACACCCCTTACTTATCGGTGGGACAACTAGGGCTCACCAAAGATGAGGTGGCCTGTGTCATGCAGTGAATTGAAGTCGATGGAGAAATATCTGTAAGGTATTTGTGGCATGTCGATATTCTCAGCCAACATCACTTATCTGAGACAGTTGTTTCATTCAAACAGTTTGATGCTTCAAACATGCCACTATGCACCCCTAAATATTTAAGCTGAGGTTTTGATAAGTAACATCAAGTGTTAGATAAATGCGGTGGGGGGCCAGATACTACAACTTCAAAGATACCAAATCTAAATATAATTCCCCACTACCTTTTTGGGCTACAAACGGTACACTCTAGTACCTTTTTCTCTGCATTAAATACATTTTTCTATGCATTACAGTGAGAGGTCAGTTGACTTTTGTTCCTTAGATCATTTTGACATTGTTCAAAGAGGCTCCCAGTTTGCATTTCACAGGGCCCAGGTGCTGGGCCACCCCTGAACGTGGGTCCCCAGAACCTCACTGTCAAATTCAGCAATTATTTTCTCTCTCTCCACAGCTGCACTCAGAAGACTGCTTTTGTGGACCACCAGGAATTTCCTGTGATAGAATATCAGAAAGCTACTGGTGACTTGGAGGAGGTGACTTCACAGGGCAAAAGTTCCCTTTCTACAATAAACATTCTCCGTGTGGCCATGTAGGAGACTTCCTACACAGACCCCACACCTATGGGCCACTTGTCATCTTGACACTGAACAGCCAGAGAAAGAAATACAACCATTTGTAACAGATCATCTTTTATTTTTTTAAGTGAACTTGTCTTAAAGTGAAGATGCACCCATCAGAAATTTTTGAGGGCTTTTATAATAATCCATACTCTTAGCAAAGACTTTTCCTACACATCTGCCTGGTTCTGAGTTATAGTAACATCTTCATAAAAACCAGTGAAGAAAAATCTTACCTACCTAAGAAGGACTTCATGAGAACATAGGGGTTTTACAAAGCAAACAGGCAAGCCAGTTCCTGAGCAAGGGATGGAGGCTACCCAATGTCTAGAAGGTCCTTTGGCATCTTGGAGAAGAAGAGCAGGTCCTTCCCTGGCCCATGAGCAGCCTCCTGCCCCACGGAGGCCTAGGAGCACCAGAGGAATGGCTGTTGCCATATTCCAGGAGGTTTTAGCTCTCCAGCAGCCATCCCCAAAGCTACCCTCAGAGGAGTTACTTAAAAAAAAGCCAAAACTGTGGGGTGATCAGCAGTCCAAGTCAGTGTACCCTTAAGACAGATGGGATCTCTGAGAAGGGGCAGCTGCACACTCGCACCGATGCTTCCTCAGTGCCCACCCACCCACCACAGTGGGGGGCACTGCCAGTTGGACCTCTGGGATGCTTCCTCCTCTATCTTTAAATATCACGCTCTGCTCCTTCACTTACCTTTTGTGACATAATAGTATAATGGATTCACACACACAAAGTCTCATTCTTAGAAGCTGCTAGGATTATTATTTGTCAATAAGAGAAAGGATGATGAATTAAGGGGCTTTCTGGTATGAGGGAGGATGCACCCATCAGAAGTTTTTGAGGGCTTTTATAATAATCCATATTCTTAGCAAGGACTTTTCCTACACATCTGGCTGCCCCGTCCACCCAGTTCATAGCTTTGACCTCCACCTTCCCTTGTTTCCAGTGGCTAATGTTTCCCACTTACATGAATTCCTGTCCTGTGCCTCCCCTAGGTCCCAGCTGCTGAAGGGTCATGTAGAAGGGCCAGTCTCACAAGCAGCAAACACAGATGTATGTGCATCTCTAGTGAAACCTCTTTATCTTCATGGGGCTAGATTAGTCCCCAAAGGTTTCCAAATGCAAGAGAAGAGCTTCAACCATGTGTCTCTTTTCCTGTTTCTGTATGAATTGGAATAACAAGCAGGACTTTGTAGCCAACTGTTAGCACCTCTTACATCTTTTTGGAGGCAAAATCCAGTTTGCCTTGGATGTCACATCTACCTTGTCCACCTGAGGATTTGACAGCAGCGTCTTTACAGGCCACAGGGGTGGGGAGTGGGCTGCCCCTCATTGCTGGGCATCCTGGTCAAGCCTGCCATTATTTGCAGTGGGTCATCCACCCAAGAGGATTCTAGGGCATGGTCTAGATAAACAACTGGCAGGTACCCTACATGACCAAATTCCTGACTCCATCTTTATCCAACCAGCAGCCTGAATCTTCAGAGCCACTTGGTGCTCAGCCCCTCTACTCAGTAAGCAGCTGAGGGCGCTCCCCGCCCAGGCAGGACTCTGTCTCTGGTGAAAGAACAAAGTGCATATTGAAAGGTCTGTGGAACAGGTGAAGAGGCACACCAGTGTCCCTGCTTCTCAGAAACTACCTGAGCCACTCTTGGGGGCAGATTTGTCCTAACCCACAAGGTTACTCCTCCCGAGCCGCAGTGGCCCCCTCCAGTGCTGCTGCTGTCTTTTCTTGTTACTATTTCTCCTTTCCCAGGATGCCTGGGTTGGACCTTGACTTTCATGCATTGTGTAGCTTCCTCCTAGTCAATCTAACTATGGCTGAACCATTGCAAATTATGTTTACAAACACATTTGTTTAGGTATAATAAACTGGCACTGACTTCTCCTCTATAGAACATTCAGGAAGGATATATACAATGGGACCCAAACAGAGACCTGGGCCTGGAGGGTGGAATGAGGAAGTTGGGCGGAGTAATCTGGATCCCAGCAGACAGCCCCCTCCCCTCTTAGACAGAGGACAAGGGACATCTTCTGCCAGACCTCAGCCACCTGTAAACTAATAGTATGTGATCTGATGGTCTCTGAGGCCACCAGGCTCTCAAATTCTAAATTAAATTACCTAGAACCAGGCATAAAACAGCACAGATCCCTACCCCATGAACTTAGCATCATGGGGAAGGCAGATATCAAACAAATAATTATAAACAAAAAACTTACAAGTGTCTAAGTCACTACAGGGGAAAACTCAAAGTATTCAACTGCAAGTAATCCAGTCTGGATATTGTGATGGCATAAATTTTTGCAACGACCCAGTAGCACTCTCTTGATTAAGAAAATGGCATCAATGTACATGTGATGAAAACATACAGAAAATGTATGAGCTGAGTTTCAGTGAGAAACACAGAAGGCCTAGTGGTATCACCAAGAACACAGAACTTAGAGAAAAAAAGACAGAAGCAAAGGATCTCATTTAGGCCCCCTGTTTTTACCCACCACACCCATAGGGATCATTCACTGCCAACAAACTGAAGACCCCTCATGAGCACAGTGATTTCCTGGTGAAATCTACGGGGAGATTTAGTGGTGCATTCCTAAGCAAAAGAAACTACACTGGCTGGATCCAAGCAGAAAAGTGTGCCCTACGTTGCTCAGCCTATCTGGAAGGCCAGAGAACTGGATCCAGGAACAACAGAGGGCAGGAACAAAGGCAAGCCAGGGAGGCAGAGGCTAAAATGACGGCACAGAACAGGACTGAGGTGGATAATGAGCATACACCATAGGAATTCAGAGTACAGGCCCTCAGAGGCAGCCCATTTTATTCACATCCTGTCACCAACTAGCTGTGCAACCTTGAGCAAATTGTTTAATCCACCTGTGCCCCAGTTCCTCATCTGTAAAATCAACCTAAAGAATGCCATATTTCAACAGGCCTAAAATGCTGTCAAGTGTAAGAGGTACTGCTCTTTTAGGAGCCAGTAAGAAAGAAAAAAACACTGCCATTGAATTATGACACCTCGCTTTCTCATCAATTCGATTTTTTATGTTGTATTTCATTTAAAAAATCTTTATCAGATCTATTCAGAGACAGGTTTTTATCATGTCACTCTTACACAAACTTATAAAGAAAACACAATAAACACGAATTAGAATACTTCTGGATCTTTGTCAACTGACAGCCCAACTGTCCCGAATGGCTTGTTGGCCCGTCATTGACCACATGTCTCCACACACTGGCTGCTCTTCTCTGAGCCATCACGGCCTCAAGACAGCATTTCTTCACAGACAGCTCCACGGTGCTCTCCTGGACTTGTGTCAAGCCTCAGACATTCCTTCTCCAAGTTTGGGGGCTACTGCTTTCCAGCCTCGCCAGAGTTGGCAAAAACTTTCAGAATCCGGCCATCATCCTTTCCAAATGATCCCTGAGGGATTTGTTGCCTGAAACAGCAAACATTTGTGGATATCATCTTCTGCCACCAGGAAGACATCTAAGTGTGTTCAGCTTCTCAGGAATGATGGCCACCCAACAGGTGGGAGCTGAGCACTCACCCCAATTCAAATGCTAGGTTGGGGAGAACCAGGAGGGACAGCCACTCCCATCTTCCTCCTAGGAAATGGCTGGGAGGCTTAAGTTCATGTATATAAAGAAATCAGACCTAGGCCTGCACATTGGCAGCACCCAATGAATGTCAGGTTTTCTTAAGAAATATTTGTAGGAAATTGTGAGTGTTTTATAAAGGTGCTTCCTTTTATCTTAGTTTTGTAGATTGTGCAGAATACCTTGAAGACAAGGTAAAATGAACTAATCTACTCTACCATTTGCATGCTTTCAAAAGAACTTTGTAACTGGGTGGAAGTGATAGCAATCAGGAGGGGGATAGATAAGGAAACTGCTTTTTTTTAGTTCTGCCAGAGAGCCTGAGCTCTGCTCTCCTCTTGATGACAATTTAATGCAAGTAACCGTGTAGCTGGATTCAGACCAGCTCAGACCTCACTGAAAGTGTGGGTTCTTTCTTGAGGGTCTTCTTCCTATTTATTCCATCTTTAATGATTTAAACTTAGCTGGGAACCTGAAGCAGACCCATTGTTTTTCTTTTGTGTTCCAAGAGCACTTGGAACACTGAATTCCATTTCTGACCATGACCCCTGGTACACCTTTCTGGCCCAAAGGGCTCAGTGGGCATGGGAAAGGCTGGGCTGTGGGAGCTGTCAGAGGAAGGAGTGGAGCAAGACCAGGACGCGGCTCCACGCGGCTCCCAGCTCCCTCTGCATGCCTAGAAGAGCAGGCAGGAAGCAGGGCAGATGACTGGCTGATGTGCTGACTATGACTATGCCCAGCTGGAAAAACCTTTATTTCACAACCCTTTCTGAAAAACAGAAGACATTCTCACCCGTCAGCACCACCAGTCCTTATCCTTTGCATTTGCTTTTGGTGCAATATGGTATTTCTAAGGGAAATAGCTGAAGAAAGTTTTAAAATCTTGATTTGACAATTCATTGGCTACAGGGACCAAAATTGTGCTCTCCTTGTTTTATCTATAAATTGAGATGAAATAGCATAGACTAGGTGGCAGGCACCCAGGTTTGGGGTACTTGCTTTCTATCTGTATTTGCAGGCCAGCTGTCAGGTTTCTAGTGTTAGACACCATTTCTAGCTTAGGCTATGGCTGTGAGCCAAAAAGCATGAGTATTTTTTATTTTGGAAAATACTGTCAAACTGCACTCTAAAAGGCTGTGCCAAAATACAGTCCCTACAATGGTGTCAGAGAGAACCCATTTCCACACATGCTCATGAATACCAGATTCTCTGAGTGCTGTTTCCTCTTCGGTAAGGTGGTGTAGCTTTCATATGCTTAGAAATTGCATGTCTCAATTTCTCATTCCTCTATCAGGCTTTTTCATCCTGTACAGGCATTTGCATCTTAGAACAGGAACTTATGAGATGAATATCCACACCCACTGAAGGAGGATGATACAAGCTGTGAAACTGATGCCAGGAATGCGTCCCTGAATTCTCCATGTGCATTTAGGCCCCACACAACCTGGGACCTTTTCTCCAAGAAGCCTTCTCCTAAAACCTGGTGGCAGAGAAGACAACGGTGCTTCAAGGAGCTACTACAGTGTTTCACTCTCCCTAAAAAGACTGAGCAGCCGGCCACTGAGTGGAGACCAAAGCCAGGGGAGGGTGACCCATAGCAGTGGGCTCCATGGCCCGGGAGTGCAGGGCAAGACGCTGTCCCAAGCTCTCTCTTTTGTCACTGAGCCTAGCCTTAGAGCTCCCTGAAGCTGGTAAGCCAGAAGTCTCAATTTACAGATTCTTTGTTTATTCTAAAGGAAAGAAGCAGGAAGTTCATTTTTACCAGTGACCTTGACTAGATGTCTTTGATGAGGCTTAATGGGTTAAAAGTTCATCATAGTTTATTTATGCCATTATAAAATGACGCCATCCTTGTTTTCATATTTTTTCACATTTCTTTAATGTGCGCATACTTCTGGAAATGAATTATACACACATGCACGCACGTACACTCCACACATCCAGTTTAAAGCCAAAGTGATTCAAGGATGTGTAATTTTCTTATTTTTACTGTAGCTCCATTCTAACATATAATACAAATAATATATCATTTTCAAATATTTACCTGGACTTTTAGAACAATAACTGTTTGAGTCTTTCCAAAATGTTTTAGACTTTAAAAGAGAAATTTAAAAACATTTCTTCTCTACATTCATCATCTGCAACTCATATATCATACAAACTTTTTTGTATTTGTTTTCTTTTCATTTAAAGAGCAAAATGTTACTCCAATGGGAGGAAAAAACTTAATTGCAAAATGGCTTACTGCCGTGGTTCTAAATTCGCTCTTAAAAACGGGAAATCTAAGAGAATGGCTCCTCCAAGTGTTCAGGACTTGGTACTGCAATATGCAAGCATCAAAACTTGTATCAGAGCTTCTCAAACTTCAATGTGTACAGAAATTATTTGGAATCCTATTAAAATACAGATTCTTATTCAGAAGATGAGACGTGAGGACTGAGATTCTGCATTTGCTAACAAGCTCCCAGGAGGTGCCAGTGCTGCTGGTTCCTGGAATTTCAGTGAATTTGACAATAAGTTCGGTAGTCTAAATAGAAAGTTGTAATTATATGTAAAGGTCCCTTTAGATATTATAAATTCGTAAGTCAAACTCATTTTCCACTTTTCTACAGGGGGCAATATATTATTAGTTGAAATAAATTGATAGTGTTGAATTATTAACTGCAAAGAAACCACTAACTGCCCTAAATGCATTTCCTTGAATGCTCAACCCTTATTTATAACTACATCTCAGAACATGCCCACTTACTTCTTTGCCCACTGCCTTATTGTTAAAACATTTCTAAAAACAACATTTCCATATTCTATTTTGTCTCCCTAGCAGATGGTATCAGCTAAATTAAAGCAGGTGCCCAGCCTGTTGGTCTAGAGGATGAATTCTCCAGGTGAGGGAATGAAAAGAAAGTGGGAATGAAATGACTTGCCTCTGGCCGTAACAGCTGCTGAGAGAGTGAACCCAAACTGTACTTACTCCGAGATTCTGTTGCATAAGGAAAGAAGTTTGGCTCGTGAGGAACCATCTTCCCTGACAGTCCATATAATTTCTTCACAAGAATAATGAGTCCTCGGATGCACATTTATTCTTTCCTTCTGCCCAGCACTTGCAGATATACGTACCTCCACTCTCATACACAGCACGACGGTCTAATGTTCTTGCTGTTTTGCAGCGGAAGCTGAGTCTGAGACTCAGAGTCTGAGACTGCTGAGTCTGAGACCCTCCTGAGTGAGCAGCCAACTTGAGACATACATTCAGGACGTTTTCATTCAAAAACTCTTGCTTTAAACCACTCTGCTATCACATTTAATGCTAGCTTGTGAGTGCACACCTTCTGGGACTTCTCTTTCTAAGTTTGCAGCTTATTTTCAAATATGTAGGTATAACATATAGTCTCAAAAAGCAAGAGTTTACCTATTTTGTGTCCTTAAGATGCTAGGAGGTACTATAAATTTCGGTTTGGAAACTTGAGAAATTTTGCATGTAAACAACTTTGTATGTTTCTGAGAGATTCAGCAAAACTCAGTGTAAAAGCCACTGTTGGAATTTTTGGTTTGGTTTCCTTTCTTCTTGTCCTCCTCCTCCTTCTTCTCACCAACTACAAGCAAGGAAGAGCTTGGGTGTGCTGTGCCCAGACTCAGGTTCCAATTCCTTTAAAATTAAGGATGAACCAGAGTGTTGGTAACTTTTTACTTACAGCATTTCCACACTGCAGTTTAATGATTCATTCATTCAGCTGCCTCTTTTCTTCTCTCTTCTCTGTACGCCTGGAAGGCAATAACTCTGCCTTCTGATTTTAGTATCTCCTTTGCCTAGCATTGTGTCTGGTGTGTGGGCACTTCATGTTTGTTGAACATGTAAACTTATGAATAATTAATTATTCTAATTAAGTTGGACCAAGATCAAACTTAGAAATTCCCTGAGAAATGTGAGCATTAGGTCACTAGGTGGCAGTCTTGCCTATTCTTAGATGGCTAAATTGCTGTTGTAGGGTGTTAGACATTGAAAGTCTGTATTTTTTCACTTAAAAGAAGAAAGAAGATACATTTGGAGCCCTGTAGAGCTGGAAGGAGTCTCAGAAATCATTGCTTGTTGCTTCTGTGGGTCCTTCACTCTAGTTTGTCAAAGGAGAAAAACATCTCATTGTCCATAGCTACTACATACAGGTAGCCATGCGATGATTACTAGTTAAATGAGGAAAAAGGCAAGGACAGTCCATGAAATTCAACATTTGAGAACTGACCTGAACAAGCCACTGGCTCAGGCTCAGCAAGAAAACAGAGTGCCACCAAGCCCCTGCTCCAGGAGCTCGGTCTGCAGCCATGTGTCCCAGGCAGTCAGCTCACTCACGCACTGTTGGATATGCACCCTGACACTGAAGCCACAGCCAGATTTCAAGTCCAGGGACCAGCGTGGCAGTGAGGGAAGGTTATACTAGCAGCCTCTCCAACTCAAAAAATATGCAGGAGCATCTAACATGATCTCTGGAATTCTTACTTCTCATTTTCCAGTCAGTGGAGTTACAGAGATGCTACAAATGACATTCACAAATGAGAAAAAATAAGTGTAGGTTAGAATGACTCCCTTTCTTGTACCAGAGAGTTAGCTGTGTTCTAGTTAATAGACTCAAGAGAGAAACTAGACAGTCCTAGCATCCTCTGTGACACTCTGCTGGCCTGGGCTGTGGCCCAATTCTTATGTTACTCCTGCAGTAAGGCAGACAATAGTCCTACCTCTCCCTGCAACAACTTCTCTGTCCACAGAACGGGAAAGGTAATCATGACCCATTTCCAAGACAGCTCCTACCTAAGGAATAGTCCTGACCTACACACCAGAGAGGCAGTAAAAAGAAACCTACCACTCCAAGAGCTTCCCTGGACCAGAGTCATTCCTTTTGTTTAAGATAACAACAGATTGTAACACCTGCTACATTATAGATCTTTGGCCTTTGAGACCTGTAGTCTTGTGTTACAAAAACATCTTTGACTGATGACTTAATGTTGATGTAATATTTGAGACAGAGAAGAGAAAGAACCACAAATCTCTGGTTGATAGGAGAAGGTATTGCTAAGAAAAGGTTTAAGACTTGTAGAAAGTACACAAGAAAAAGCACAGAATACTACTCTAACAAACTGGATGCAATTTCATGTCATTGTCTTTAGTATATCTACTATTCTCATTTTATTTTAAATATATTTTATATTGAAAAATGTCTTGGTTTTAAAACATTCTTAAAGTAATAGAAAAGGTATCTTTTGTCTTGCAAAGTACTAAATCAGGAATGAGCAAAGGACATTAGTACCAACCTTACAGAAATAAAAAGGGCTATAAGAAAATACTGTGAACAATTGTATGCCAAAAAATTTGATAATTTAGATGAAATTGATAAGCTGCTAGAAAGGCACAAACTACCAAAATTGATTCACAAAGAATAGTTGGAAAAATATCTAAGAGGTAGAGAGGTTGAATTAATAATTTTAAAACTTTCTACAAGGAGAAAAACCCAGTATCAGATGACTTCACTGGTGGATTCCACCAAACATCTAAAGAAGAATTAACACTGATTCTTCACAAATTCTTCAAAACAGCAGATGAGGAGGCAACACTTTCAAATCATCTATTTGCCCAGTATTACAGAGATACCAAACCAGATCAGGATATCAAAAGAACACACTAACAAATATATTCATAATTATACATGCAAATGTCATCAACAAAATAATAGCAAATAAAATCCAACAACATATAAAAAGAATTATATGCCATGACTAAGTAGGATTTATTCTAGATATGCAAAGTTGGTTTGATACATTTGAAAATAAGTATAAAATACCATATTAATAGAATAAAAGATAAAAAATATATGATCATCTCAAAGACACAGAAAAAGCATTTGGCACAGTCCAATATCCATTCACGATAAAAAAAAAACCACTCATGATAAAAAAGCACTCAACCAAATAGAAATAAGGGAAATTTCCTCAACCTAATAAAGGGTATCTATGAAAAATTCAAAACTAGCATCATTATCAACAATGAGACTAAAGTCTTACTTTTAAGATCAGGAACATGATGGCTGAACTCACCACTGCTGTTCAATATCACCTGGAAAGTGGTAGCTTGAACAATTAGGCAAGATAAGGAAATAAATAAGTCATCAGAGTGTAAAGAAAAGGCAAACTATCTCTATTCATAAGTGACACAATCTGGTATATAGAAAATCCAAAGGAATCAACAACAACAAATTAGAGCTAATGAATGAGTTCAGCAAGCTTGTAAGACACAAGATCAACATATAAAGTTCAAATGTAT
Source organism: Manis pentadactyla (assembly GCF_030020395.1). Taxonomy (NCBI): domain Eukaryota; kingdom Metazoa; phylum Chordata; class Mammalia; order Pholidota; family Manidae; genus Manis; species Manis pentadactyla. The sequence continues at coordinate 78,156,621 of NC_080021.1, read as the reverse complement.
TTCTATATTCTACCCAAGAAACAATTCAAAAATGAAATTAGGAAAACAATTTAATTTAAAATGGCATATAAACAATAAGATACTTCAGAATAAATTTAACAAAAAAGTGCAAAACTTGTACAAAATGTCATTAAAAGAAATTAAAGATGACCTAAATAAAAATATCCCATGTTTATGGATTAGAAGACAATATTACTAAAATGAAAGAAGTATTTCCCAAATTGATCTACAAATTTAATATATTTGTTATCAAAATCGAAGCTCTCTTTTTGCAGAAAGTGACAAGCCAAGAATAAAACAATCTTAAAAAAAGAACAAAGTTGGAATTTCTTGATTTCAAACCTTACTATAAAATTAAACTATTCAAAATGGTGTGGTATTAGCACAAAATTAAACATACAGCTTATTGGAATAGAATTGAGAGTTCACAAATAAACCCTCACATTTATAATGAACTGATTTTCACAAAGATGTCAAGACAATTCAATGGGGAAAATATTTTCTCAGTGAATATTATCTGGGACAACAGGATACCCACATGCAATGGAATAAAGTTGGACTCTTACCTCATACATATTTTGAGGTAATATACAAACATTAACTCAAAATCAATCTAATGCCTAACTATAAAAACCAAAACTATGAAATTCATAGAAGAAAACCCAGAAGTAAATCTTCATAATCTGAAAAAGATAATCATTAGATGTGACATCAAAACATAGATAAAAAAAAAAAAGATTAATTTGGACTCCTAAAATTAAAAAATTTTGTGCAGCCAAGAGCAACACCAAAAAAGTAAAAAAGCAGCCTACAGAATGAGAAAAAATATTTGCAAATCATATATCTAATAAGGGTTTGTATCTTGAGTATATAAAGAACTATTACAACTCAACAATAAAGACAAATAATCTAAGTTTTAAGTGGGCAAAGGTACATGAATAGATCTCTTCAAAAAATATATATAAGTAGCAAATAAGCCAATGAAGGTGATGGTCAACATTGTTAGGTATTAGGGAAATTCAAATCAAACCCACAATGTGGGAGAGTGGGAAAAGATGTCAGAGTAGGAAGGCAAGGCAGAAACCCCCTCCCACAAATAACACCAAAGAAGCAACTACAGCAAATACATCTAACCCTGCAAATGACCTGAAGATGGCAGAACAGATGGTCTACACCTGGTGAAGAAGAAAAGACCACACAGAGAGGGGCAAAGTGGCAGACCCCCATCAGGACCCAAGCACTTACTTCATCATAGCCTGCAAGTGGAAGGGAAGAGAGTGGAGCAGGGAAAGGATAAGCCCTCAGGAATCTTACACTCCTGGCCCTGGAGATCTGTTCTGAGAACATAAGTTCACATTGCATTGGTTTTGGTGATTAGCAGGGCTGGATACTAGGGAGACTTGGAACACTTGGAGGGGCTGAGACTCCTGTCACATGGGGAGGATAGGCATGCTCTGAGGCTCCCTCTGAGACCCAACACAGAGGCAGCAGTTTAAAAAGTTTACCAGTAAGTGCCAGAGGGGTGGTGGTTAGAAGGAGCTCTCTCCTGAGGAGAAAGGGCAGGTGGGCACTTCCCCAGCCTTCCCTGAGCCTGTTTGGGTGCTCATGGGAGGTCCAGACAGTCCATCCCCCTCACTGGTGGCTCAGTCCCAAGATGCTTCCCTGTCCACCCTCCCATCCGGCCTCCTTAGCCCAGCAGCATCAGACTTTGCTGCCTGGGGTCAGAGGGAGCCTTTCCCAGCTTTCCTGGCCCTATCTTAGCCCGCCTGGGGAGGTGCCTGTGGGAGCCAGCTCCAAGCACTCCTTCCTCCTTGCTGGTGGCTCAGCCCTAGGTTGTCCTCCCCTGTGCACCTACCCTTTCCATCCTGCTGGCCCAGCAGTGCCTTTGCTGCTTGGCAGGCAGAGGGCACACCTGCCCACAACAATCCCTACAGAGGTGCTGTGGCTGGCCTCACAGAGGGCACAGAGGGAGCTATCAGCCCTGCTGACAGAGATCAGCCATTGCGAGCAGACAGGCAGAAAGGAGGTCCCACCCTCAGCCCACCAACAGCAGCTATGGATCCACCTCAAAGAAGAACCAAGCACTGGAGAGTAAAGAGTCTTGAGCTTCTGGGCACCATAGGGTGCCTTCTTCTTTAAGCCATTATTCTCTAGACCAGGAGGTGTAACAGTTCTATCAAATACAAAGAAAGAAATACAGAAACCTAACAAAATGAGGAGGCAGAGGAATATGTTCCAAACAAAACTACAGGATAAGACACCAGAAAATGGGCTAAAAGAAACAGAGATCAACAATCTTCTAGGTAAAGATGTCAAAGTAACAGTCATAAATATGCTTATTGATCTAAGGAAAAGTATTGACAATCTTAGGGAGGACTTCAGCAAAGAGACAGAAGAGTTAAAAAGAGTCACTCAAAACTGAGAATACAGTAACTGAAATGAAGTATACAATGGGAGAAATGAATAATAGATTTCTGCAAGTAGAGGAGACAATCAATGAGATGGAAATTAGAGAACAGAAAAACAGTGAAGATGAGGAACAAAGAAAAAGGAATCTCTAGAAATTAGAGGATGTTAAGAAAGCTGTGTGACAACTCCAAAAGAAATAATATTTGCATAATAGTTTTACCAGAAGAAGAGAGAGACAAAGGAGTAGAAAGTCTCTTTGAATAAATAACTGCTGAAAACTTCTCCAATCTAGGGAAGGAAATAGACACCCAGGTCCTGGAAGTTCAGAGAGCCCCTAGCAAAAGGAGCCCCAGGAAGACAACACCAATTTATATGATAATTAAAATGACAACGATTAAGGATAATGAGATGGTATTGAAAGCAGCCAAAGAGAGAAAAAAGATTATTTATAAGAGAAACCCCAATATAGCTGTCAGCAGATTTCTCAATAGAAACTTTAAAGGACAGAAGGTAGTGGCATGAAATATTTAATGCATTGAAATGGAAGAAACCACAAGAAAGAATCCTCTACCCAGCAAGGTTATCATTCAGAATTAAAGGAGTGATTAAAAGTTTCTCAGATAAACAAGAGTTAAAAGATTTTACGACCACTAAACCAGCCTTAGAGGATATGCTACAGGGACTTCTGCAGATGGAAGTGTTCTTAAGCCTAAATATTTTTCATTAGTGAAAATAAAACCACAGTAAAAGTAGTAGACCAATTACTTACTAAGCAAGTATGAAGTCAAAAAAATAACAAGAGTAGTAAAATCAACTATTTACAAAATCAGTCAAGGGATACACAAAAAATGTAGATTCTGACATCTAATACATAAAGCATGGAGAAGGAATAAGAATAAAAAGAAGTACTTTTAGATTGTGTCAAAATAGAGTCACCATGAACTTAATATAGACTGTTATATAGTTAGGAAACTATGTATGGACCTTATGGTAACCACAAACCTAAAGTCTATAACAGATTCACAAAAAATTTTTTAAAAGAAACCCAATCACAACTACCAAATAAGAAGAGAAGAGTATAAAGAGATGAAACCTTTTCACAAAGATAACTATAGACCCAGATGGCTTCACTGGAAGATTCTAAAAGATATTTAATAACATCATTTTCACACAAAGTCTTCCAGACAATAAAAGATAGGAGAATTCTTCCCAACCCATTTTGTGAAACAGCATTATCCTGACACCAAAACCAGAAGAAAAATATTGCAAGAAAAAATACTACAAATTGGTATCTTTCATGCACATAGGTGGGAAAAAAAAGTCCTAATAAAATATTAGCAAATTTTGGGAATTCAAGGTTTATTCAACATTAGAAAATCAATTCATGTACTCATCATATAAAGAAATTAAAGGAAGAAATACAATCACCTCAATAAATGCAGAAATATCATTTGACAAAAAGTCAACTACCACTCATGACAAGAGCTCTCAGCAAACCAAGGGATAAAAAGAACTTCCTTAAACTCACAAAGGTTATGCACAAGTAATCATAGCTAAGATATTTTTTTCTTGAAAAATGGGCAGAAGACATTAATTTATAGAAGAATAAATGCAAACAGCAAGTAAGCACATGTATGTCCACTTTAAAAAATAAAAAGAAATAAAAACAAGTTTTTATTTTTTTCTTATCAAAATAGCAAGGATGAAAATTATTTGACAGTGATGAGAATGTGCTAACTTTATTCTCAAACACTAATGGCAAGACAGTAAAGAGTCAACATTTTGAAAAGTGATTTAGCAATAAGTAAAAAAAAAAACATTCAAATAGTTCATACTGTTGACACAGTAAACCCACTTAAAAGAATATAGCCTAAGGAAATAATCACAACTAAAAAAAAGATGTGTGTACAAGGAAAAAACTAAAATTAAAAAAATAAGAAAATGATTAACAAGTAATGACACATTCGTAAATGAAGTATTAACAGCCCTTGAAGTCATTTTCCAAAGAGTAACTTGGGCAAACTGCTAGTTATCCTAACTACTGGATAACTTACTGCAGAATTAGAAGTAGAATACTGTAAGTTAATTTGATCTTCCACCATGTGAGACTGTTCATTAACAAGAGCACTTATATGTAGTCCCCTAGGAAAGCCCTCACTGACCTGCACCTTCAGAGTCCACTTCTGTATAAAATTAAGAATCTGAATAATATTACTGTGACCTGGTACAGAGTCATGTGTTTTAAGACTCTAATGTCATCTTGATCGATAGTAACCACACTAGAGGGGGTGAAGATTTAAAAATATGGGTAACTGTCGAACCACTATGTTGTGTATTTGAAACCAATATAAGATAGTATATCAATGATACTTCAATTTAAAATAAGAAAAAAGAAATACATTACCTGATTTTAAATAAGCAATATTTTGTTTTTTCTTGCCTTCTGCTCATATTTTGTAACACAGACAGGTGGATCTTATCAAGGTGAGCTTGTGTCATATTTAATAGTGAAACACAGAATGTTTCCCCGTAAGATCTCAAACAAGGCAGGAATATGCATTCTTGCTACTTCCATTCATCATCATACTGGGGGTCCTAGCTAGTGTAATAATACAAGAAAACAAAAAGAAAGGCATACAAACTGAAAAAAGAAATAAAGATGTCACTATTTGCAGATGACATGATCATCTACATAGAAAATGAAGAGAAAAAAAAAGCTACCAAAAAGCTATGAGAATTAATATTGAATTTAGCAGGGTTGCAGGATAAAGGTTAACATTTTTTATAAAATCAATCTTATTAATACAGTTGATCCTTGAACAACAAGGTTTGAACTACACAGGCCCACTTATACATGGATATTTTTCAATAAATATACAATACCTGTAAATAAATATGAATTTATTTTTTACAGTATCTTTTCATTTTTGGTATCTATTGTCAATAATGTCTCCAGTGTTTTGTACCACACAAGACAATATTAATGGAGGTACCGACAGATGATTCACCTTGCAAACAGAAGACACAAATGTACAGTATTGATAAACACAGTATTGTACTGTAAGTGTATTTTCTCTTATTATTTTCTTAGTAATATTTTCTTTTCTCTAGCTTACTTTATTGTAAGAATACAGCATGTAATACATGTAACATACAAAATAAACGTTAATCAATTTTGTTATTGATAAAGCTTCTGGTCAACAGTAGGCTACTAGTTAACTTTTGAGGGAATCAAAAGTTTTATGTGGATTTTCAATGCAGTTGGCTCCCTAACTTCTGCATTGTTCAAGAATCAGCTGTACATTCTAGCAATGACCAGTTAGAAACTGAAATTTTAAAGTGGTGTTATTTATATTAGCACCAAAAAAGCATATACTTTGATATAAACCTAACAAAACATGTCCAAGATCTATATGCTGAAAAATACAAAACACTGATAAAAGAAATCAAAAGGAGAGATACACCATGTATGAGGTTGGAAGCCTCAATATTGTGAAGATGTCAAGTCTCCCTAAACTTATCTATAGAATTCACACAAACCAAATCAAAATACCAGCAGGTTATTTTTTAATAGAAATTGACAAGCTGATTCTAAAATTTATAAAGAAAACAAAAGGAATTAGAATCCCCAAAACAATTTTGGAAAGATGAGAGTTGGAAAACTCATACTACCTGATTTAAAGACTTACTCTAAAATAGCTCTAGTAATCAAACACTGTAATATTGCCAAAGGCCCAGTAGATCTTCAGAACAGAAAGTCCAGAGATCAATGGAACAGAAGAGTCCAGAGATAGATGCACATGCATGGGATCAACTGACTTCTGCCAGATACAAATGGAATGTCTTTTCAACAAATGGTACTAGAATAGGAAATCCATGTGACTAAAAAAAAGGAACTTTGACCCATGCCTCACATCCTAAACAAAAATTAACTTGAAAAGCACCGTAGACCTAAAATGTTAAACCTAAGAAAAATTTTGGCAGAAGAGGAGAAAACCCAGTGACCTTGGATCAGGCAAAGATATTTCAGCTCTAAGACCAAAAGCATGACCCATTAAAGAAAAAACTGATAAACTGGATTATGTCATACTTAAAAGCTCCTCTTCAAAAGGAACTGTTAAGAAAATGAAGACAAGCCCCAGACAGGCAGAAAATATTTACAAAATACTGATATTTTGCAAATGTCTGGTAAAGAACTAGTATACACTATATATAAAAACACTCAAAAGATAATAAGGCAACAACCCAATTTAAAATGGACAAAAATAGGAAAATACTTCACCCAAGAAGATATATAAATGACAAATAAGCACATGAAAAGAAGTGAGGGTCATTTCTCAGCAGGAAAATGCAAACTACAACTATCAAGAGGTAACCCTGCACATTTAGTTCAACAGCTGAAATTAAAAACGATGGCCCACTGAGGAGCATCTGGAACTCCCATACACTGTCAGTGCCAATGTAGAATGGCAGAGCCACGATAGACAACAGTTTCGTATATGACCTAAGCATCTATCCACAGAAAAAGGAAGCATATGTCCACACAAAGACTTGTACACAAATGTTCATTTGTACACAAAGTATAATGAACAAAAATTGTAAACAGTGCAAATGCCTATTAACTGGTGAATAAATCAACTGTGTTCGATGGAGCACATACTCCACAATAAAAAAGAATATATTATTTATACACACATCAACATGGATAAATGTTAAAGTATTTATAATTACAGTGGCTTTATTTGTATCATTAAAAATTGGAAACAAAAGGAGCATAAAAAGACAATAAAACTGGCACATCCATGAAATGGGACACTACTCAGCAACAAAAAGAATTGCCTGAAGTGGCAACAACATGAGTCAATCTTTCAAATGCGTTGTGCTAAGTGAGGCAAGCCAGACTCAAAATATGCTGCAAGCTGTATGATTTCATCTATACGATATGCTGGAAGGCAAAACTATAGGGACAGAAACTGGGCCCCTGGTTGGCAGGTGTTAGGATTTGGGTAAGAGACTGACTACAAACTTCAGAGGTGACAAAAATAGTCTATTTCTTTATTGTGGTAGTGGTTATATGACTGTTTAGTTACAATTGAGCTGTACACATAAACACCTTTATTGGATGTAAAATCACCTCAATTAATCTGACCTTTAGAAAAAGACAATATTGACGTTTACTGGAGAGACATGGATCTTAGCAGACGTTTACTGGAGAGACACGGAAGCAGAGCCCCTTTAGAAGGATGCAATTGTCCCTGCAATGGAACCAAGCTCCCATGTAAAGGGTTTGCCAGAAGCTCAGCAAGCATGGAGGGGGGTGGGAAGATAAGAGGCAGAGAGCATCAGGCGGGCCAAATGTACAAAGTGTCAGGGTATGAAAGAGATCTGAAGATGAGGGCACAATACATAAACAGCTCCTTACTGACTTCTGTTTGGAAATAAGAATTCCTTTCTTACAAAGATGAGAATTAGCCAGATCATGGCTTCTGCCTACTTTTATGATTGACTTAGAGGAGTGCACACTCCCAGGTTCTTCCACTAAGGAATGCATGGAAAGCTGAGCGTTAGGAGATAGTATCTCATACTAACCCGACTACCTCGTTGAAGGGCACAAATCAGACTGTATTTAACCCTCCATACACATTCAGTGCTGTACCAATCACCACCAGAAAAAGTACTTCTGAAAGTAAAATTAAAAGCTTTTTAAAGAGCATATAAATTTTTTCTGTTCACATTACTGGTTCCAGACCTGATGCTTCCATGTAAGTCTTTAAAACAATAAATAGTTAAAAAGTATATATTCTTACACAATGGAATATTATTCAGCCATATGAAGAAAACAAATCCTACCATTTGCAACAACATGGATGGAGCTAGAGGGTATTATGCTCAATGAAATAAGCCAGGCAGAGAAAGACAAGTACCAAATGATTTCACTCATATGTGGAATATAAGAACAAAGGAAAAACTGAAGGAACAAAACAGCAGCAGAATCACAGAACCCAAGAAAGGACTAACAGTTACCAAAGGGAAAGAGACTGGGAAGGATGGGTGGGAAGGGAGGGAGAAGCAGGGGGAGAAGAAAGGGGACCTTATGATTAGCATGTATAATGTGGGGGGGAACAGGGAGGGCTGTGCAACACAGAGAAGACAAGTAGTGATTCTACAGCATCTTACTACCCTGATGGACAGTGACTGTAATGGGGCATGTAGAGGGGACTTGGTGAAGGGGGGAATCTAGTAAACATAATGTTCTTCATGTAATTGTAGATTAATGATACCAAAATAAAAATAAAATAAAATAAAGTATATATTCATATATAGGAAATTTAAATACTTTGATATTTATAAATCCATCCTATATGATTTATACAGTAATCTTAACTGGTAGACATGAAAAAAATCAGATCCACCTATATATAGAAAAGCAACAAAAGGCCAGAGCATTATATAGCCAAAATCTTAAGTGACTAATACTTTTTCTTTCCTTCCCCTTTTGCAGTTTCCAGGTTTTTTTTTCAATATATAGCATTTTTAGAACCAGATAACATTAGTTATTTAAGATTTCCCTCACAATTTCAATACCTTTTCCAGATAGGTGGGTTCCTTTTTCAATTACTGGATCCTAATGATTTTGCAGAGTCAATCAGTGACTCAGTGAAATTCAATTTAATCCTCCTGGCTCTGGGTCTAATTCCTACCATACTGCCTCTTCAAAATGTATTTTCTCAGCAGGTCCTGATAAAATAATAAAGTTTAGCATGCCTTTCTTTTCATTAACAAGATACTGACCACAGACTATATGAAAATCTTAAGGAGAAAAGGAAATAACATCTATAGAACAGCTACCACCTAAGAGACTATAAAAGGTGCTTAATTCACACTTAATAGAAGCATTTTGTTATGTGCCAGGCATGTGCCTAAGTGCTTTACAAATACTGACCTCTCTCAATCCTCATCACAACTGTATGCATTATACTCTATTATCCCCTATTTTTCAAATGGTGAAACTGAGGCACAGAGAGGTTAAATAACCTGCTGTGGTCACACAGCAAGTACTGGGACCTGAGTCCATGTAACTGCTCCTGGGTGGCTATGCAAACTGGCTTCTTGTGCATGGTGCCTCTGCACAGATAACCTAGCTGGGTCCCCAGTGCAGAAAGAGGTGGGTATTATAATCCCCACTTTATGCGTGAGACAACTGAGCACACAGTGCTTACATGGCATGTCGTAGGTTATTCAGCTGCTGTTGGGAGTTCAGATTACAGTGCAGCTTTAGGACATGGAAGGCTCTGCTACACCCACATTATGTTTCTGTGGCAGAGCATCTAGAAACATGGCCATTTGGGGATTTGTACTAATATTAGAGAGCACACTTTATTCTCTGACACAAATCAAATGGGGTTACTCTACTGATACCTGACATTTTCTGCAGAGCCTCTCCATTTTCCAAAGAATAGAGAGTAACATTTTAAAAAGGAAATAAACCCAGGAACTCAATAAACAGGAAACCCTTAGTAATTATTTCTGAGGTGTTAAAAAATCTTTTTTAATGCATTATCAAGTTAAGCTTTCCTGGTCTTGGACACAAACAGGCCGCATATCCCACAAACAGACTGAAGTCACACACCAGGGAGGGAAGAACTCAGATCTACATTCAGGCTTCTTGCTTTTACATGTAGATTTTCAAGTGAACCCTTAACAAGATAAAAGCTACCCTCTGCCACTGCACTCCTCCCTCTTCCTCTTTCCCTTGTAAATGATCAGCAGTATAACAGCACCTTAGAGACCAGCCTTGGTACAGGATTAAAATAAACTTGAGTCTCCCTGCTATACAGCACCTTGAGGGTTGCTTTTATAAAACAGAATGAACATATTCTGTGGAACGTGCCTGTTTTGGCTGAGAATGATCTACAGTTATATTAAAACCAGGATACAGCTGTTTGTGACTAAGCTCAGACTCACAGATTACTAACCAAGCATTACATCACCAAACATCTGTTTCCTGTTTTCATTCCTCCCTTTATCATTCCATCCTGATTTCCTTACACCTGTAGGCCCAAGGCAGCCACAGAGAAGCAAGTATTGTGTTTGCCTGCCTCCTATTCCACCTTGAACTGTTGTTCAGGGTAGCTTAGTCACTCTTCATGGAGGCAGGTGGGGAGAGAAACCCAAGGGCCCTCTTAAATACATCCTGAGGCTGAAACGCTGTTGCCCGGATAACCTACCTTTACATGACTAATTCCCACCCTTGCTTCCAACTAGAAACTTTTCCTGCTGAGGCAATACCAGCCCCTCCAAAAGGACAATTGTGAATTAAATAAAAAAGGAAAACTTGCAGCAGCACAAGTTAAGTGAAGGTAATTACTTGCCTAAATGTCCCCACACTCTGATACACAAAGTATCTCTTGGGTTTTTTTTCCATACTTCGGCAGGATGCATAACAGGATGTGCTTAAATTTAAGGAAGTTCATTTCCATGCAAATAGGTTGAGGTCAAAAGTTTTCCTCAGCCCAAGGCAACATCTTTATTGTCATGGCTTAGAGACTTCAGAAATCACTTTACACAACTGTTGTTACTACACAAAATTTAAGTGTCCCTGTATTTAATAGTTAAGGTGAAGTGACTTGTCTAATAAACCCTATTTCGAATGGCTTAAGACAAAATTTAAACACCCTAATGGAAAGTACTTGATAAAAGTGTCTTTGATGTGTATTAGTTGTAGCAAGTTCAGAACGGTTCAACAGTCTACCCCTTTTTGATTAAAAAAATAACCCCAAACTCACAGTGGTTTAGTTACCCCTGGGAAGTGGGTTAGAGATAAGCAAGAGTAAGAGAATATGAACTTTTACTTTTTGCACCTCAGTATCACATAATTTTAAAACAAGAATTAACTACTTCTTAATGAAAGTTTGGGAGACTTTTCCTCACAATGATTTTTAAAAGACAAAATGTATTCTACACTTACAATAACTCACCAATAAAAAATGTTCTACTTTGATGTTTTTTTCTTGCAACTAACCTATTTTTTCTCTTCCTCTGTATTCAAATGTAACCTTTTAGATACCTAACAGAGGAAGCATAAGATGGCTTTGTCAGAATACTTAGGAAAACCAGGCACACAATAGGGTATGGCGGGGGGAGACTCGATAATAAGGGTGAATGTAATAACCACATTGTTTTTCTTGTGAAACCTTCCTAAGAGTGGGTATCAATGATACCTTAATAAAAATAAATTTAAAAAAAACCAGGCACAAAGTGAATGACTTTCCAGATGGTTACTGGTGCTGTCTTCACTTTCCTTCAAGAACATCTAGCTTACAAAGATCATTGAATTAACCAACTTAGTAACTTTTATAACTTACTGAATTCAATACCCAGAATGGTGGATACACTAGTGTATTTCAGCATAGAATTAAAGAACTGTGCATTTTTCAGATGTTTGTCTCATGTCAGTCTGTCTCAGGGTTGAAGCTTTGTAGTTACCGAGAGGTGTCAGTCAGAACCCCAACACATCCACTTTTATTCACCCATATAATGGAACTTGGTAGCTAAGAAAAGAAACTAAGCTACTGAAGTAAAACTTCTGCCCCCTTGCAGAATAGGCATGTCTGAGTTCTGGCCAATGAGATTTGAGCGCAAATTTTGTGTGGCAGCTTCAACAGTCTTTAGGAGAAACTGGCCCCTGGTCCATCCCTACTTGGATCATAAAATGCACATCTCACTCTAGAGGTGGGGAGCTACACAGGAAGAAGCCTCCTCTGAGACTGAGGAGCAGAGCCAGCAATCAGCCCTGAAATGATCTTCCCAATCGAGAAAAAAAAATCAACTTAATCTCAGGGGGTGGAGCCAAGATGGCGATGTAAGTAGAGCAGCAGAAATCTCCTCCCAAAAACATACATATTTTTGAAAATACAACAAATACAACTATTCCTAAAAGAGAGACCAGAAGACACAGGACAACAGACAGACTACATCTATACCTGTGAGAACCCAGCGCCTCAAGGGGGTAAGATACAAGCCGTGGCCCGGTGGGACCCGAGAACCCCTCACCCCAGCTCCCGGCTGGAGGAGAGGAGGCGGAGCGGGGAGGGAGAGGGAGCCCAGGACTGCTAAATACCCAGCCCTAGGTATCCGCACCTGATCGCAGACAGTGTGTGGTGTGCTGGATGCTAGGGAAATGGGACAGCAAAACCTGCAAGTGGGTCCCCGCAGCCGGCGCCCCTGGGACAAAGAAAAGTGAGCGCTTTTTGAAAGACTTAAAGGGACAGGGACCCCACAGCTGGACGGAGGCATCCCAGCACAATCAGCTCAGCAGCTGGGAACCCAGGGAACTCTGGGCGACCTAATCCCCTGGGCGGCAGAGCAGCTCCGAGGCCCCCTCACGGTGATAAACAGCCTCCTGCCACCTCCGCCATAGCGGCAAAGGAAATGCCCACAGCAACAGCGTGCGGAGCTTCCTTCACAGCGGCCAGACAAGAATCAGACCTCATCTGCGTGCAGCTGCCCAGCACAAGCCGCTAGAGATCGCCGTTCTCCCAGGAGAGGAAGGCCACAAACTAGCAAGAAGGGACGTTCTCCCAGCTGACAAGTGCCAACTACCCACAAGTATCTCTATTGCCATGAAAAGGCAGAATTTGATACAGACCAGATTAACCAAGACAGTCTCCCCTGAAAAGGAATCTGGGGAGATAGACATAACCAATCTACCTGAAAAAGAATTTAAAAATAAGGTCATAACCATGCTGATGGACTTGCAGAGAAATATGCAAGAGCTAAGGAGGGAGAATAAAGAAATAAAACAATCTCTGGAAGGATTTAAAAGCAGAATGAATGAGATGCAAGAGGCCATTGATGGACTAGAAACCAGAGAACAGGAACGCATAGAAGCTGATGCAGAGAGAGATAAAAGGATCTCCAGGATTGAAACAACATAAAGAGAACTGTGTGACCAATACAAAAGGAGCAATATCTGCATTATAGGGGTACCAGAAGAAGAAAGAGAAAAAGGGATAGAAAGTGTATTTGAACAAATAATTGCTGAAAACTTCCCCAAACTGGGGGAGGAAATAGTCGCTCACACCACAGAAATACACAGAACCCCCAACAGAAGGGACACAAAGAGGACAACACCAAGACACATAATAATTAAAATGGCAAAGCTCAAGGACAAGGACAGAATTTTAAAGGGAGCTAGAGAGAAGAGAAAGGTCACCTACAAAGGAAAACCCATCAGGCTATCATCAGACTTCTCAACAGAAACCTTACAGGCCAGAAGAGAATGGCATGATATATTTAATACAATGAAACAGAAGGGCCTTGAACAAAGGATACTGTATCCAGCACGATTATCATTTAAATATGAAGGAGGGATTAAACAATTCCCAGAGAAGCAAAAGTTGAGGGAATTTGCCTCCCACAAACCACCTCTACAGGGTATGTCAGAGGGACTGCTCTAAACGGGAGCACTCATAAGGCTAAATAGATGTCACCAGAGAAAATAAAATCAAAGCAAAGAAAGCAGACCAACCAAATACTAACTAAAGGCAAAAAAATAAAATCAAGTACCCACAAAAGCAGTCAAAGAAAACACAGAAGAGCACAGAATAAAACAACCAACATGTAAAGAATGGAGGAGGAGGAATAAGAAGGGAGAGAAATAAAGAATCATCAGACAGTGTTTATAATAGATCAATAAGCAAGTTAAGTTAGACAGGAAGATATTAAAGAAGCTAACCTTGAACCTTTGGTAACCATGAATCTAAAGCCTGCAATGGCAATAAGTACATATCTTTCAATAATTACCCTAAATGTAAATGGACTGAATGCACCAATCAAAAGACACAGAGCAATAGAATGGATAAAAAAGCAAGACCCATCCACATGCTGCTTACAAGACACTCACCTCAAACCCAAAGACATGCACAGAATAAAAGTCAAGGGATGGAGAAAGATATTTCATGCAAACAACAAGGAGAAAAAAGCAGGTGTTGCAGTATTAGTATCAGACAAAATAGACTTCAAAATAAAGAAAGTAACAAGAGATAAAGAAGGACATTACATAATGATAAGGGGGTCAGTCCAACAAGAGGATATAACCATTATAAATATACATGCACCCAACACAGGAACACCAGCATATGTGAAACAAATACTAACAGAATTAAAGGAGGAAATAGAACGCAATGCACTCACCTTAGGAGACTTCAACACATCACTCACTCCAAAGGATAGATCCACCAGACAGAAAATGAGTAAGGACACAGAAGCACTGAACAACACACTAGAACAGATGGACCTAATAGACATCTATAGAACTCTACATTCAAAAGCAACAGGATACACATTCTTCTCAAGTGCACATGGAACATTCTCCAGAAGAGACCACACACTGGGCCACAAAAAGAGCCTCAGTAAATTCCAAAAGATTGAAATCCTACCAACCAACTTTTCAGACCACAAAGGTATAAAACTAGAAATAAATTGTACAAAGAAAACAAAAAGGTTCACAAACATATGGAGGCTTAACAACATGCTCCTAAATAATCAATGGATCAATGACCAAATTAAAATAGAGATCAAGCAATATATGGAAACAAATGACAACAACACAAAGCCCCAACTTCTGTAGGATGCACTGAAAGAAGTCCTAAGTATATAGCAATCCAGGCATATTTAAAGAAGGAAGAACAATCCCAAATGAATAGTCTAACATCACAATTATCAAAATTGGAAAAAGAAGAACAAATGAGGCCTAAAGTCAGCAGAAGGAGGGACATAATAAAGTTCAGAGAAGAAATAAATAAAATTGAGAAGAATAAAACAATAGAAAATATCAATGGAACCAAGAGCTGGTTCTTTGAGAAAATAAACAAAATAGATAAGCCTCTAGCCAGACTTATTAAGAGAAAGAGAATCAACACACATCAACAGAATCAGAAACAAGATAGGAATAATCACAACAGACCCCACTGAAATACAAAGAATTATTAGAGAATACTATGAAAACCTATATGCTAACAAGCTGGATAACCTAAAAGAAATGGACAACATCCTAGAAAAATACAACCTTCCAAGACTGACCAAGGAAGAAACATAAAAATCTAAACAAACCAATTACCAGCAAAGAAATTGAATCAGTAATCAAAAAACTACCCAAGAACAAAACTCCTGGGCCAGATGGATTTACCTCGGAATTTTATCAGACATACAGAGAAGATATAATACCCATTCTTCTTAAAGTTTTCCAAAAAATAGAAGAGGAGAGAATACTCCCAAACTCATTCTATGAAGCCAACATCACTCTAATACCAAAACCAGGTAAAGACTCCACCAAAAAAGAAAATTACACACCAATATCCCTGATGAATGTAGATGCAAAAATACTCAACAAAATATTAGCAAACCGAATTCAAAAATACATCAAAAGGATCATACACCATGACCAAGTGGGATTCATCCCAGGGATGCAAGGATGGTATAACATTCAAAAATCCATCAACATCATCCACCACATAAATGAAAAGGACAAAAACCACACGATCATCTCCATAGATGCTGAAAAAGCATTTGACAAAATTCAACATCAATTCGTGATAAAAACTCTCAGCAAAATGGGTATAGAGTGCAAGTACCTCAACATAATAAAGGCCATATATGATAAACCCACAGCTAACATCATACTGAATAGCGAGAAGCTGAAAGCATTTCCTCTGAGATCGAGTACAAGACAGGGATGCCCACTCTTCCCGCTGTTGTTCAACATAGTACTGGAGGTCCTAGCCATGGCAATTAGACAAAACAAAGAAATACAAGGAATCCAGATTGGTAAAGAAGAAGTTAAACTGTCACTATTTGCAGATGACATGATATTGTACATAAAAAAACCTCAAGACTCTACTCCAAAACTACTAGAATATCGGAATTCAGCAAAGTTGCAGGATACAAAATTAACACACAGAAATCTGTGGTTTTCCTATACACTAACAATGAACTAATAGAGAAATCAGGAAAACAATTCCATTCACAATAGCATCAAAAAGAATAAAATACCTAGGAATAAACCTAACCAAGGAAGTGAAATACCTATACCCTGAAAACTATAAGATACTCTTAAGAGAAATTAAAGAGGTCACTAACAAATGGAAACTCATCCCATGCTCCTGGCTAGGAAGAATTAATATCATCAAAATGGCCATCCTGCCCAAAGCAATATACAGATTCGATGCAATCCCTATTAAATTACCAACAGCATTCTTCAACAAACTGGAACAAATAGTTCTAAAATTCATATGGAACCACCAAAGACCAAAAATAGCCAAAGCAATCCTGATAAGGAAGATTAAACTGGGGGGGCTCTTGCTTCCCAACTTCAAGCTCTACTACAAAGCCACAGTAATCAAGACAATTTGGTACTGGCACAAGAACAGAGCCACAGACCAGTGGAACAGAACAGAGACTCCAAAGATTAACCCAAACATACATGGTCAATTAATATTCGATAAAAGAGCCATGGACATACAATGAGGAAATGACAGTCTCTTCAACCGACGGTGCTGGCAAAACTGGACAGCTACATGTAAGAGAATGAAACTGGATGATTGTCTAACCCCTTACACAAAAGTAAATTTGAAATGGATCAAAGACCTGAATTTAAGTCATGAAACCATAAAACTCTTAGGAAAAAACATAGGCAAAAATCTCTTAGACATAAACACGACCGACTTCCTCATGAACACATCTCCCTGGGCAAGGGGAACAAAAGCAAAAATGAACAAATGGGACTGTATCAAGCTGAAAAGCTTCTGTACAGCAAAGGACACCATCAATAGAACAAAAAGGTATCCTACAGTATGGGAGAATATATGCATAAATGACAGATCCGATAAAGTGCTGACATCCAAAATATATAAAGAGCTCATGCACCTCAACAAACAAAAAGCAAACAATCCAATTAAAAAATGGGCACAGGAGCTGAATAGACAGTTCTCTAAAGAAATTCAGATGGCCAACAGACACGTGAAAAGATGCTCCACATCACTAAACATCAGAGAAATGCAAATTAAAACCACAATGAGATATCACCTCACACCAGTTAGGTTGGCCAACATCCAAAAGACAAACAACAAATGTTGGCGAGGTTGTGGAGAAAGGCGAACCCTCCTACACTGCTGGTGGGAATGTAAATTAGTTCAACCATTGTGGAAAGCAGTATGGAGTCGTCAAAATGCTCAAAATAGAAATACCATTTGAACCAGGAATTCCACTTCTAGGAATTTACCCTAAGAATGCAGCAGCCCAATTTGAAAAAGACAGATGCACCCCTATGTTTATCGCAGTACTATTTACAATAGCCAAGAAATGGAAGCAACCTAAATGTCCATCAGCAGATGAATGGATAAAGATGTGGTACATATATACAATGGAAAATTATTCAGTCATAAGAAAACAAATTGTACCATTTGCAACAACATGGATGGAGCTAGAGGGTATTATGCTCAGTGAAATAAGCCAGACGGAGAGAGACAAGTACCAAATGATTTCACTCATATGTGGAGCATAAGAACAAAGAAAAAACTGAAGGAACAAAACAGCAGCAGAATCACAGAACCCGAGAATGAACTAAGAGTAACCATAAGGGAAAGGGACTGAGGAGGGTGGGTGGGAAGGGATGGATAAGGGTGGGGGAAAAGAAAGGGGGCATTACGATTAGCATGTGTAATGTGGGGGGGGGGCACGGGGAGGGCTGTGCAACACAGAGAAGACAAGTAGTGATTCTATAGCATCTTACTACGCTGATGGACAGTGATTGTAATGGGGTTTGGGGGGGGGAACTTGGTGAAGGGGAGAGCCTAGTAAACATAATGTTCTTCATGTAATTGTAGATTAATGAAACCAAAATTTAAAAAATCAATAAAAAAAATCAACTTAATCTCATTCAAGCCACTGTTTGCGGCTCCTGACAAATGGAGCCAAAACTAATTCCCACCCCCAACTCTGTCATTTAGGGGGTCTCTGCAAAATAAAAACATGTTTCAAAATCTTTTCCTGTTCTGTCACTGTCAAAGAAGATGGTCCTAATAGCAATTCATTTAAATTCTGGGTGATTCATTAAGGAATGATTTAATAAGCCAAAGTATATAATCTTGGATAAAAATTGAAATATACTCTTGGTACATAAATTACCTTATAAACTGAATCTCAAGTTAGCAAAATAGGAGATTAGTAAGTTAACAAAACAAAATATTGCACCATTTAGGTTTTTAAATTTTTTATTTTAATAAACAGCCAGGACTCAATCTATTTTTATTTGTCGAAAAATTATGAATTACTCAATATTTCATTGTATCAGGATGAATTAAACTTTCATGCGGTTTAGATACAACATATCTTTGAAAAGCTAAATAAGCTTACTGACTGCTAAGTGTCTTTACATTAATTGAGTTTAATTTCCATATTACTGAACTTTATGGCTTATGCAACCACTGGACAATTTTTTCAAAATAATTTAAAATTACAGAAAGACAAAGGTCTCCAGTATCTATAAAATAAAAAAAAAAATCAATTAGAATTAAAACACCTTTAAGAAAACAGGCTAATTAATGGCTTAATCATTATAGTCATATCAAGAGTTGAAAAAATGAATTCTCTTGGAGTTTTTATTGCAATTTTGCCAGCAAATAATCATACTACTTAGAAGCTATCCACCAGACTTAAACCTTAAAACTCACATCTTAATTACCCATGGATGAAGGTTTTATGTCTCGACACTGGGTATAGCGCTTCCTTGAGGCTACTGATTTGAGAAGGGCCACCAGCTCATTCCCATCTGCTCAAACCCCGACTGAGCAGGCCTACCAACAATCCCATCCATCTGCACATTCATTCTGCAACAATAAAACATGACCTGGATAAAAAAAACCAACTACAAATATTCTAAAAGTTTTAATGTTTCTTTGGCAGAAAACCAGGGAATTTTTATCTTTAAATGAGAAAGAACCCACACAGATTCAGTTCCTCTATGCAATTCTTGCTTACTTGCATTTTTAATATTAGATTAAAAATAAGAAAAATATTATTACACAGAAAACATACATCTGGAGAATTACAAACTAAGAAAATGCAATGAAAAATACATAAGTTTCAGTCCCTTTTCCAGCACTCTTTTACAACTAGGCTTTCTTGGAAGGGAATTCACGAGCTATAATATTTGAGGAGATCCTTATCTGTAGGTTTTAGGATTTTCTTATCTGCCATATTCACCACCCATCCAGGAGCAAGACCGAAGAAAATCTGCCTCGGATCCTTTCGCATCCTGAGCATTTTGAAGAGCTCGTCTTTAGTGACGTCAGGTAAAATATAGCCATACTTCTTGGCGAGTTCAAGTCTTGCCTCAGGAAATGTGGAAGGGTCTGCCAAGTAACCACGATTCTTTGCATCAGTGTAATATGGCACCAGGACTTCAGGGGGGAGCATTCGCTTTGGAATGGGTTGTCCCCGCAGAAAGAACGGAACGGGTTTGCACAGAATGTCTACAAACATTTAAAAAAAGAGACGTAAATACTAGCTCTATACATAATGATTTTCTTTTAATTTTTAATTGTTAAATATTACTAATATGAGAACTTAATTCCAGTAACTTTTTTAAACAAATGAAATGCTTCATTTAAAAAAACTGCACCTTGGAAGTCAGTTACTCCTGAATTACTGAAGACTAATGAATTTCTACACATAGGTAACATCATATTTAAGTCCCATGCTTAAACACAAAACCTTTTTATGACATAACTGTCTTAAGAATATTATAAGATAGAGCTCAAGTGGCCACATCACTAACAAGAAATCCCGAAACAGAAAACTGAGTTGTCCTAACTGCAAGTCAAACAGCCGCAAGGACTTGTGAAATCTCATATGGCAGCCAGCCTGAGATGACGAGGAAGAGAAGATGACTGCAGAACACGCTCACCCAAACTCCTTGGGTCATAGAAGGCGGTAGTAACAACACCACCATGTTTTTCAATTGCAGCAATGGCTAGTTCAGAGGCCAACTGTACTTCAATATTAACTTTCGCCTTAAAGGTGTCAGCACCCTGTAATAAGTCAAAATAAAGTCTGTTAGTAGATAGCAGGGCCGAATGTAAATATGGCATGCTTCCTTTCTACCCTGTTTCCTCCTCTAAAGTGCCTACTTTAAGTACCTCTGCTTTGAGGTCCTATCAAAAAACAAGTTCTTTTACATTTTTTTAGGTCACCTTGTGTAACTAATTTTCATTCCCTGTAAGCAGGCACAACTATATTTTCATTTTATATATTTAGTAGGTAACAACATAAGCACCGATTCCAAGTACCTCATTAACAGTAGACCGTTTAATCCTCATAACCTTACGATAGAACCATTGCTAAACCAACTTCACAGATGGGGACACAAGTACAGAGATGTTAGGTAAGTTGCCCAAGATCACAAAGGTAGGATTCTATACCAGGATGTCTAGTCACAGCATCTGTTTTTTTTTTTCTTGCACAGAATGCTTACAGCAGCTTTATTTATAACTGTCAAAAACTGAAATCACCCAAGTGTCCATCCACAAGAGAATAGATGAGCAAACTGTGGTGAACAATGAAATACAGCTCAGCAAAAAAAACAAATGGCTGATGCATGCAACAGCACAGATGATCTCCGAACAGTATGCTGAGTGAAGAAGCCTTACCTACAAGAGGAGATAACTATGATTCTGTCCATTCGAAGTTATAAAATGTGAAACAATGAATCCAAGGTCAATTAGAACAGTGGCTGCCTGGGAGCAGTAGATTGACTGGCAAGAGCCATATGAGAAATATCTAGGGAGATGGAAATGTTCTATAACACAAAAGGTGTGTGTGGATATTATACACACACTGAAAATGAGATGGGAAGTCCTAAAAGGGAGCTCCTCATGCGCTACCACTGCCACCATTCCCAAACTCCAGCAGAAAGAATAAACCTAGTATTCCACAACAGAAAGAAGCTTGCTTTATACACCCAAGGAGGTCAGGTTATGGCAAAAGGAGGACGATTTTTTCTGCCCAGCAACAGCCAATGAGCAGCTGTCATCACCCTGAACTTTGTCTACTCCAGTGGACTTTCATTCTAAACAGCCCCTCCCAAGTCTCACTTTTTCTCTGTAAAAATAATATACACCTCTTCTTCATTCTCCAGGACTTAGGCCTATGACTCACTATGGTTTGCTTATCCTGAATTGCAATCCCTCTACTTCTCCCAAATGAACTCATTTTCTTGGTAGGATAACTGGGGCTATCTGATTTTTTAAAGGCAATTCAGTTATGTCCATTTATCAAAATTGTACACCCAGGATCATTGTACTTTTTTAAAAAATTAAAGTATCATTGATATACAATATTATGTTGGTTTCAAATATACAACACAGTGATTCAACATTTACCCATATTATCAAGTCCTCACCCCCTCCAGTGCAGTCACTATAATCAACATAGTACAATGTTACAGAACCACTAACTGTGTTCTCCAACAGCATCTGTGTTCTTAACTATAACACTGTGCTATATGATACAAATCAAAAACTTATCTTCCCTTTCCCTAAGTGGCCAAGAGATGGTTAAAGAGGAGGCCGACTGGACTGGACCCAGCAAAGACAAACCATCTGACACCGGGTATAAGCTTTGGAGGGATAGGCCCCCTCTGGGAAAAAGGCAGAAGAGGACAACAGAAATTCACCATTGATTTTACTATAGTCTCTAAAATGACAAAAAATAAATAAGTCTACTTTTCCTTGGAATGGTCAAACACTAAAAAAGTCCTGAACTTTCTAAAGTTCTTTCAGGTCACTTTAATTAGGATGTGCTATACATTACAACAGATTCTGACAAAAATTAAAACTGCGGCATTACCATTCTTTTTGTGGTGATAGAAATTTTTTGCTATTTTGGCAAAGCTGAAACAAGCTGACTTCCAATCAAGTTCCTTATATTAACTATGAATTTTTAATGTATTTCCAACATGTTTCACCATTTCTAAGACACATTTTTTCCCATCTATGACATTGGTCTGCACAGTTATAATCAATAACACATGACTCAATAAAATAAGGTCTTTTATTACCTGTGATTTTTAACTGCTATTCCATAAATTGCTTAACCATGTCCTTATCCTTGGGCACTGGGAGTTAGTTCCAGTATTTTCAGTATTATAAAATGTATTTTTAGGAATGTCTTTGTATCAGTTAAGTTTCTTTTATTTTTCCTGAAGAACATATATTCCCAAATTGATAGTTTTGTGCTGCAAGATTCAAAGTCTTATTATCCACTATTTACTGCAAATCTGAAATCCAGAAAAGGTTGACCAATTTATAGAGCTACAAAAATAGAGCTACAAATGATGGGTAATGATACTTACTGAATGACTGCCCTGGTGCAGTTGCCAGGATTATTTGTTTGTTTAATAGACAACACCTGAAGACTGTTGGAATGTGCAGTTTAATGGCTGATGCAGTCATGGGTTTATCTATGTTAATTTACACGTGTGCTCCCTTATACACCCAGAGCAGAATACTGGGGCTTAAGGATGCATTTGGAAAGCTTTTGTCCATAGGTTCATTTTTTCAAAGGAATCTCAAAGGATTTTTCATAAACATGTGCTTCCCTCTAGTGGACACTAAGTCACTTACATAGCTGTATTACTGACACCCAAGAAACAGCTGATTAACAATGTTCAAGTTTATTTGCTTATGAAACTCCTAGGCAATTCCTATAAATATAAAACTCCTTACTGCAATTAGAAAATTACAGCAATGAATTAAAGTACCTATTCTCACAGAACTATTACAATAAGGAAGGCAATGAAAAATAAATGCATTACTTGGTAATAAATGTCAGTGTTAATATATTCATAGAACAACACTTTGGGTAGGGTAAGGAAGACGATTTTGACTATGGGGTTAGGGGAAGGGGTGGAAGAGGTGTGAGCGCTCTTTTACAAAAGGATGTCAAAAAAGAACTTCCTGATGTGATGACATCTGAGCAGAGAACCAAAGGGACTGACGGAGCAAGATGAATGGAGACACACAAGAGCATTACAGAACCAGGACCCAGAGGACCCTCAATGAGAACATGCAAACTTTCTAAAGCTACAAGCGAGTGTAACACGATGGCTACTATGTAATGATTATATGACAACTCAGAAGGAATAAAGGCAGAGTGTTGATTATATGGAAATCATAAACAGCCTTCTGTGTAACTCCAAAAAATCTAATCCAGACTTACCTCCTCCACCAGTTGGACACCATAATCCCTTTTAAGTGGCTGGATGGTCACACCTCTCCCATTGACAAGTTGAGTTAAGTCAATAGGTTGAGTAGGATCAATTCGACCCAAATCAATCAGATATTGCAGTCTGTTGAGACTCAAAGGCTGATACTGGCGTCTGAAGCTACAGAACAAGGAAGTCACAGTTGGAAAACTCAAATTTATCTTTCAAATCAACTCAAAGCTCTGTACTGTGT
The DNA here is from genome assembly GCF_030020395.1 of Manis pentadactyla. NCBI lineage: Eukaryota > Metazoa > Chordata > Mammalia > Pholidota > Manidae > Manis > Manis pentadactyla. The sequence goes on along the minus strand of NC_080021.1, from coordinate 78,132,697 downwards.
TTTCTTTCATCAATTTAAATGGTTTAATAAACCCTCTTGAGAAGAAAAACACATAATATTGCTTGATTTTTGGTGATGAAACAAAACAAATATTTTCTTTGTTTCACTAAAAATAATTTGCCTCTCTAATCATTTACATAAATAACAAATTCGTGGAAATTTTAACCCACTATTTGAATTATACATTAATGGAGTTCAAAGTAACACTGGTAGTCATATATTAGGTGACTAAATGGGCCAGATTTTTATTTATATTATTGCTAAGCCTTTAAATGCCCACAAAAGCAAGTCTATTTACCTCCATTTAGCAGCTCTGAGTGCAACATCTGGGCCTTTTTCCTACTAATCCAGCCTAAATTCACTACCAAAAATGGTTCAGAGAACATTAGCAAAAGTTGCCTTAAAGTGAATTTAAATTTCTACCAAACTATTCTTTAGGTGACTCTCAATTAAAATTAGTTATTTTTACTTTAAAAAGCAAATCAACCTTACCTATGTCCTTCATTAAACCCATATTTTGGGATTCGGATATAAAATGGGGTCTGTCCTCCCTCAAAGCCCAGGCGGGGCCGGGTTCCTCTCTGCCGTTCTCCTTTGTGGCCTCTGCCACATTTTCTACCTCTTCTACGACCTCTTGGTCTTCTTTCCTACAAATAAGAGAATTTTAAGATCTACAGATGCATTTTTAAAAACTGTAGTTCTCCCTTTTGTTGTTATGCCATTCATTCATCAAACCAACCAGTATTAGCTAACACAACTACTATAGGCCAAGGACGGTTCTAGCTGCTCTAACCTCCAAACAATCTAAATCAGCATCTTTGCCTCTGAAGACATTGCTAATTCTTGTAATCAAAATCCAAGCTGTGTTTCAAAGGCAAAGTTCCAAAGATGGAATGGGAGAAAGGATTTCACCATAAGCTGAAATTGGAAAAAATCCTAGAATTAAACACCCATTAACAACGTTTACGTGATATGCAAGAACACTTATTTTGGAATTAACTGTAAATATATGTTATTTCATTTAAAGATACACCAAAACTTAAAAAAATTCACGAAAACAAGTAATTGATGTTTAAATTAACAGTATACCAACTAACACTTTTTCTAGCTGTGTTCTGTGATTTGCAGAAGAGACATTTAACTTAATCAATTCAAATCTTTCCCAAGTAGATAAAGGTATGCTGGGAAAGTAATTCATTTTAAACCAAGTTTGAATGAGACAATCACTCTAGTTTCTGCGACTTCGCTCCTCCGCCCTAATTAACACACTTACACTGTTAAATATACACCTTACTACAAATTGGAACCAAGTGGGAAGATTCGCCTCTAAGCAGTTACGGAGAAACGGGGCTCGGCAGCACTAAGTTCACCTCAACACCCTGGACTCCCCGCGAACCACCCGGAGGGAGGGCCGCTTCACCGCCCCCGTCCCCATGCGCGGCCCTGCACCGCCACCAGCTATTTACCGGTTTCCTAGAGCCTGGGTTCGGCTTTAGGTTGGCCAGGCTTACACGAGGTAAGGCCCGGATCAGGTCCAGGGCCCGGGCCCCACCGCTCTGCCTGAGACCTGCCATGACACAGCCAGCCAGTGCCTCCAAGAGCGCTCGGAGCCGCCTGGGATCCCACGTGGCCTCGCAGTCCTGCTCTACGACCGCGGTCCCGCCCCTGTCGCACTTCTGGCTGGATGCCGCGGGGCGCGCCTGGAGCCTGGACTCTGGCGACCGCCGAATCGACCACGCGGATTCCTCACCGTGGAGCTGCCTTTGGGCGGGGGCGGAGTCTTGCTTTGAGAAATGGTACTCGTACCGCGCACGGACTCTGGACGCTTTCTCCCGCCACACGGAAGCGCGCGTTGAAACGCTGTGCGTTGGAGACCCTGGGTCCCTGATGGGCCGGGCGTGTGTGGTCTCATAATCTGTAGTCTTTAAGGGGTAGTACCTTCTCTGATCTTAACGAGAATACAGTGACGCTAAATTATCAGTTTAGAGCTTCGCGAATTGCATGCACCCTTGAGATTCGAAAATAATACCAAGGATCCAACTCATAATACCTATTTCATACCGACCTGTGAATGGGCTTCACACGGTGCGTTCTTGACGAGTCACCGAGACAATCACCACTTACTATTAATGACAAGAGCCACGCTGGGCGCTTCCGCTGTGCCAGACGCATATTAAATCATCCTTATTCGATTTAACTATAGACAACTAGTGGAGGTAGATGTTTCAACCTTTTACACACTGAGGGTAAGGCTTGCCATGGTCAGGTAGGTCTCAATAAGCGGCAGAGCCAGGATTCAAAGCTAACTGCTTCCTATTATAAAAGTATTTTTTATAATATAAAATGTAGTATCTGCAGCACAAAATACATAACATTCGCTAAAAAAAAAAAAAATGAGTTTCCTTATTTTTCTCTGTGGCTTTTTCTTTTATTCTTATATTTCACTCTTGCTGGCGCTCCTCTTTGTTGCTATTAATGATCACAGTGAAGGTGAGAAATAAAATTTTGGAGCTCAGCTGCTTCTATGTTTAAACCTTTTAAAAATTATTTTAAGTCAAGTATAAAGTACAGAAAGTTTAATTCGTTCCTTTACCTAAGCAATTAGTTATGAGCAAGTCACAGAAGTTGTTACTGAAAAATACACATGGATAAAGACAGGATCTTTCTCCCAGGTTGTTTGAAATCTACTAGGGAAACTTCCCAAAACAATATTTTTTTTTAATTAAGTTTTTTTTTAAGAGTAGGCTTATTGTAAACTTAATAGCACAAATACAAGAAAGCCAGGTATATGACTTCTATAAAATAGTATTAAGATTAAATCCAGACTCTATTTAAAAGTCCAAAGAATATATAGGAAAAAAAAAATAGAAGCTAGTTTCTGCCTTTATGGGTTTCAGTTCAACATATTTAATCATCTGTCAGAAATTTCATACTTCTAGGAAGAAAGTTGCAAAATATGTTGCAAAATGTGCTCTCAAATTCCAAAAGATACGCATTTTTTTTCTCTATCTGGAAAATCTTTGCGTTAAGTAATGAACTTCTGGGTGAGTGTTAATACCAATAATGTTTTTTATCATGGAAAAAAATTTGTTGAATAAATAGGTTACAGGAAATATAAAACAATGTGCACACTTCTTGGAAGTAGATGCTCTTTGTTGTGTAGGTTATATAGTGATTGGTGGACATCAGCTAATAATAGTGGAAATAATAATTGTGGTTAATTGTAGGATAGCTGTTTGTTTATCCCATATCCAAAATTGTTGATGAAGCATATAAAACTGACAAAGTAATTTGATGAGTTTTCATCTGTGTTGTAAGAATGTAAATTAAGGATGTGTGATGTATAAGTCATCAATCCTTACCTTAAGCCTATAGAAGTTTTATAACATCATCACCGCCTGATAGTACTTATAAGCACTCACATGCTTGGGGTGTTGTGCTATAATTTGTTTAAATCATGTTGAGATCTTGTAATAAGAAAACATCTCAGCAACTATTTAAGGTCCATTCTGATTCCAGCTGCAGTTCATAAGGACCACTGAATCATTGATGATATAAAAAGAATGAAAGATGGTATAATTTGAAGTCCCTCAGGAAGGCCTCTTTCTCAAACACTCCAAATGATCTTCACCCACCTATTGCAGTGCCTTGACAGTCTTATCTACACAGATTAATTCCTTCGAGCTCATTATTTAAAATGAAAATTTTCAAAGTGGGTAGAGAATGGGAGTGGGGGAAGAAAATAAAAGTATAAATTTGCATGAGGTACTTGGCATGAACCCTAGTGATACTACACTATGAAGTGAAGTCTGATCATCTTAACTGTTTCTGAGATTAAAAAATGACAAAACAAAAACAAAAACATGAAACTCTCCCATCTAATCTCCCTAAATGAGATCATACGTTAAATAATATCTTGGCAGGGATGGGAACAGGGGGAGGAAAGGAGTTTCAGTTATTAGATTATTACTGACTTTTGCTATGAACCAAGAACAAGTTCTTTTTAGAATGGCACCAAGAATAGGCTAATTTTGTGATGACCCAAGTTGAGGAGCAGAAAACAACTGCAGGTGGAATTTTGCTTAGTGAAGGTGAGAGGATGCCTGCGCAGGAGAGCAGTGAATTCCTTTGATATTGGTAGAAAACAAATACTCAGCTGAGAAGAGGTCATGGAAAGGAGCTGGAAGGAAATGTCACTTGAGTAAAAACTGACTAATTTTATCAAAGTTTGGTCCTGACTTAAAGGTCTTCATTCACACTGAGTGTCTATTTTAATTTTATTCAGGTATCGTAATACGTACACATGTTAACAAAAAAAATCAGATTGCACAGAAAGGCCTGTAATGAGAAACAGGAGTTCTCCATAGACAACCACTTTTAATTTTCTGTGTTTATTTCTTCTGGTGGTTGCGTCCATATTTATAAACTAAAATGCCTCTATCACTAGTTGTTTTATCAATTTTGATATTGTATATTCACTTGTCTTATGATAGATGAAGATTTAGATCATTTAAACTATTCCTAGTATTTTAGTTCTCTTATGGTAAACTGTGTAATTGAAATAATGTAAGTACCTTAAATATTTCTTGGATTTTCAACATTCAAAATTAAACACTAGCTCCTCACTGTGTACAATGAAGATAGTGACATGCCCAAGCTCTCACACTCCTTTGCTTCTTCTACTTTCCAACTTCTGTTAATTATATATTTTCTTTAACATTGCCATGGACTGTTATGTACATTTTAAATAATCTTTTAGTGTAAATAAGAAGCTACAACAATTAGTAGTTGCTCTCTCTAAAGCAATTTTCAGTATTTCCCCCTTTCCTGGTCACAAAGAACTGGCTTTTAGGCTAACAGGTTTTCTTTAACTTTATGATCACAAACCTCAAATTAGTCATCCTATTCCAGTGTTTTGAGAAAACTTACTTTTTCACCCTCCGTGATGACTATTTTTTTATCTTCTCTCTCTCAGCCAATGATTTTCTCTTACAATTTAGGAAAAGAAGTCATGAGATAAGCAGTATCTTTCACATCCCACCACTAAATCCACAATCCTTCCTATCATTGTATTCAGCCTCTATATCCTGTAAGAGAAGGAAATGGTTTTCTCCTGTTAGTAGTCTTTCTACCCCCACACCTGGACTGTGATCTAGACTCCCACACCTCCTACCTGCTTAAGAATTTAGCTGTTTTGATTATCCCCTGTATTCCTGGCATCATCAATCTCTCCTGGTCTTATTAGCATATAAAATACTCTAATGTGGCTTGTCTTAAAATTAAAAAAAAAACACTTTTCTTCACCCCATCATCCCTCCCTATTCCTCCAGCTGTGCCCATTTCTCCGCTTACTTTCACAGCAAAACTGAGAAGAGTTCTACATGGGCTGTCTCCATTTCCTCCTCTTTGATTCATGCATTTTCCTATGAATAACCTCTATATTGCCAAATCAGACAAGAAATGCAAATGAAAACCATGATGAGGTATCACCTCACACATGTTAGCATGATTATTACCAAAAAATCATAAGATATGTGTTGGCAGGGATATGGAGAAACTGGAACCCTTGTGCTCTGGGTAGGAGTGTAAATGGTGCAGCTACTATGGAAAACTGTATGGAGTTTCTTCAAAAAATTAAAAACAATATCCCACTCCTGGGCATATATCCAAAAGAATTGAAATCAGCATCTCAAAGAGATATGTGCACTCTGATGTTTACTGTGGCACTGTCACAGTAGCCAAAATATGGAAACAACCCAAATGTCCACTGACTGACAAATGAATAAAGAAAATGTGGGATATACATACAACTAAATATTATCCAGACATTAAAATTAAGGAAATTCTACCATTTGTGACAACATAGTGGAAGACATTATGTTAAGTGAAATAAATCAAATCACAGAAGGACAAGTACTGACTGCATGGTTCTCTTGTACAAGTTTATCTAAAATAACAAACTTAACATAAGCAGGAAATAGATTGGTGGTTGCAAGGGCTGGAAGTGGGGGAGATGGAGAGTTGTTGATCAAGGGTTGTAAAGTTTCAGTTAGGCAGGGTGAGTAAGTCCTAGAGCTCTACATTATAACATCTTGCCTATGGTTAACAATACCGTATTGTCCACTTAAAAACTTGCTAAGAGGGTAAATCTTATGTTAAGTGTTTCTGGATAAAGTGAAGGTTCCTATGGCCAGGATTCTCACCTGGCCCTGGTCGGCTTGCTCACTACACGCATGTGGGCAATACGTTCTTATTGACTCTATATAAAGAGCTCCACTCAGTGCTCTGGGTGACACGGTGGCATGGCTGCACGGCTGCACGGCTGCAAGAGAGCAGAGGCTGGAGCGGTGGCAGCACCGAGGACTGAGACAGACAGCCTGGGGGCAGAGAGGCCCAGAGGCAGAGACCAGCCTGTAGCATGTAGACTCTCTCTGAGTGGATGGGATTCTAGTGATTGACCTGCGCCACCATGGGAATAACGTTGAGTATAAACCCCTTCACCCCAAGAACATTCCATTGTTATTGTTCCGTCTCACTGAATCCATAGTGAACTTGCCCGAGGCTGAAACCCATTGGCAAGACAGTGTTCTTGTCACACAAGAAAAGCAAGGGCACACAAGAAACCTTTGTGAGTGGATGGATATGTTTTTTACCATGATTGTGGTGATAGTAAAATGGGTGTAAACATTACATCCGAACTTACCAAAATGTATACATTAAATATGTATAATTTTTGTATATTATGCATTTTCCTATGCATAACCTCAAAAAACCTGAAAAATAGAAAGTTTCTGATTTTAAATTCAAGGCAGTTGAACACTCCTGCCTTGAAATATCTTCCTTGTTTGGTGTCTGTATAATCCACATTTCTGGTTTTCTTCCTCCATCCTGTTTGACCTCTCTCACTTTGACTAGCTCCTCCTACACTCTCTGACCTCTAAATAATTGAGAAAAAAATCTTTTCTTTGCCCATTTTCTACCACAGTTATCTTAAATGTTTTAATTTTTTTATTTTTTTTCATTTTGGTATCATTAATCTACAATTACATGGTGAACGTTATGTTTACTAGGGTCACTCCCTTCACCAAGTCCCCCCCACAAACCCCATTAGTCACTGTCCATCAGCGTAGTAAGATGCTGTAAAATCACTGCTTGTCTTCTCTGTATTGCACAGTCCTCCCCATGCCCCACCCCACATTCTACATGCTAATCATTAGGTCCCCTTTCTTCTTCCCACCCCTTCTCCCTCCCTTCCCACCCATCCTTCCCAGTCCCTTTCCCTTTGGTAACTGTTAGTCCTTTCTTGGGTTCTGTGAGTCTGCTGCTGTTTTGTTCCTTCAGTTTTTCCTTTGTTCTTATATTCCACATGTGACTAAAATTATTTGGTACTTGTCTTTCTCCGCCAGGCTTATTTCACTGAGCATAATACCCTCTAGCTCCATCCATGTTGTTGCAAATGGTACGATTTGTTTTCTTCTTATGTCTGAATAATATTCCATTGTGTATATATACCACTTCTTCTTTATCCATTCATCTACTGATGGACACTTAGGTTGCTTCCATTTCTTGGCTATTGTAAATAGTGCTGCAATAAACATAGGGGTGCATCTGTCTTTTTCAAACTGGGCTGCTGCATTCTTAGGGTAAATTCCTAGAAGTGGAATTCCTGGGTCAAATGGTATTTCTATTTTGAGCATTTTGAGGAACCTCCATACTGCTTTCCACAATGGTTGAACTAATTTACATTCCCACCAGCAGTGTAGGAGGGTTCCCCTTTCTCCACAACCTCGCCAACATTTGTTGTTGTTTGTCTTTTGGATGTTGGCCATCTTAACTGGTGTGAGGTGATATCTCATTGTGGTTTTAATTTGCATTTCTCTGATGATTAGTGATGTGGAGCATCTTTTCATGTGTCTGTTGGTCATCTGAATTTCTTCTTTGGAGAACTGTCTGATCAGCTCCTGTGCTCGTTTTTTAATTGGGTTATTTGCTTTTTGTTTGTTTAGGTGCATGAGCTCTTTATATATTTTGCATGTCAAGCCTTTATCGGATCTGTCATTTATGAATATATTCTCCCATACTGTAGGATGCCTTTTTGTTCTATTGATGGTGTCCTTTGCTGTACAGAAGCTTTTCAGCTTGATGTAGTCCCACTTGTTCATTTTTGCTTTTGTTTCCCTTGCCCGGGGAGATACGTTCATGAAGAAGTCGCACATGTTTATGTCCAAGAAATTTTTGCCTTTGTTTTTCTCTAAGAATTTTGTGGTTTCATGGCTTACATCCAGGTCTTTGATCCATTTCAAATTTACTTTTGTGTATGGGGTTAGACAGTGACCCAGTTTCATTCTCTTACATCTAGCTGTCCAGTTTTGCCAACACCAGCAGTTAAAGAGACTGTCATTTCCCCATTGTATGTCCATGGCTCCTTTATTGTATATTAATTGACCATATATGTTTGGGTTAATGTTTGGAGACTCTGTTCTGTTCCACTGGTCTGTGGCTCTGTTCTTGTGCCGGTACCAAATTGTCTTGATTACTGTGGCTTTGTAGTAGAGCCTGAAGTTGGGGAGCGAGATACCCCCCACTTTATTCTTCCTTCTCAGGATTGTTTTGACTATTCAGGGTCTTTTGTGGTTCCATATAAACTTTAGAACCATTTGTTCCAGTTCGTTGAAGAATGCTGTTGGTAATTTGATAGGGATTGCATTGAATCTGTAGATTGCTTTGGGCAGGATGGCCATTTTGATGATATTAATTCTTCCTAGTCAAGAGCATGAGATGTGTTTCCAGTGCCTCTTTAATTTCTCTTAAGAGTGTCTTGTAGTTTTGGGGGTATAGGTCTTTCACTTCCTTGGCTAGGTTTATTCCTACATATTTTATTCTTTTTGATGCAATTGTGAATGGAACTGTTTTCCTGATTTCTCTTTCTATTAGTTCATTGTTGGTATATAGGAAAGCCTCAGATTTCTGTGTATTAATTTTGTATCCTGCAACTTTGCTGAATTCTGATATTAGTTTTAGTAGTTTTTGAGTGGAGTCTTTAGGGTTTTTTATGTACAATATCATGTCATCTGCAATTAGTGACAGTTTGACTTCTTTACTGATCTGGATTCCTTGTATTTCTTTGTTTTGTGTAATTGCCATGGCTAGGACTTCCAGTACTATATTGAATAACAGTGGGGAGAGTGGGCATCCCTGTCTTGTTCCAGAGCTTAGAGGAAAAGCTTTCAGCTTCTTGCTGTTAAGTATGATGTTGGGTGTGGGTTTGTCATATATGGCCTTTATTATATTGAGGTACTTGCCCTCTATGCCCATTTTGTTGAGAGTTTTTATCATGAATGGATGTTGAATTTTGTAAAATGCTTTTTCAGTGTTTATGGAGATGATCATGTGATTTTTGTCATTCTTTTTGTTGATGTAATGGATGATGTTGATGAATTTTCGAATGTTGTACCATCCTTGCATCCCTGAGATGAATCCCACTTGGTCATGGTGTATATCCTCTTGATGTATTTTTGAATTCAGTTTGCTAGTATTTTGTTGAGTATTTTCGCATCTATGTTCATCAGGAATATTGGTCTGTAATTTTCTTTTTTGTTGGGGCCTTTGCCTGGTTTTGGTATTAGCATGATGCTGGCTTCATAGAATGAGTCTAGAAGTATTCCCTCTTCTTCCATTTTTTGGAAAACTTTAAGGAGAATGGGTATAATGTCTTCTCTGTATGTCTGATAAAACTCCACAGTGAATCCATCTGGCCCAGGAGTTTTGCTCTTGGGTAGTTTTTTGATTACTGCTTCAATTTTGTTGCTGGTAATTGGTCTGTTTAGATTTTTTGTTTCTTCCTTGGTCAGTCTTGGAAGGTTGTATTTTTCTAGGAAGTTGTCCATTTCTTCTAGGTTTTCCAGCATGTTAGCATATAGGTTTTCAAAGTATATTCTCTAATAATTCTTTGTAATTCTGTGGTGCCCATCATGATTTTTCCTTTCTCATTTCTGATTCTGTTTATGTGTGTCGATTCTCCTTTTCTCTTAATAGGTCTGGCTATGGCTTTGTCTATTTTGTTTATTTTCTCAGAGAACCAGCTCTTGGTTGCATTGATTTTGTCTGTTGTTTTATTCTTCTCAATTTTATTTATTTCTTCTCTGATCTTTATTATGTCTGTCCTTCTGCTGACTTTAGGCTCATTTGTTCTTCTTTTTCCAATTTCAATAATGTGTCTTTAGACTATTCATTTGGGATTGTTCTTCCTTCTTTAGAAAGGCCTGGATTGCTATATACTTTCCTCTTTAAACTGCTTTTGCTGCATCCCACAGAAGTTAGGGCTTTGTGTTGTTGTTGTCATTTGTTTCCATATATTGCTTGATCTCTATTTTGATTTGGTTGTTGATCCATTGATTATTTAGGAGCATGTTGTTAAGCCTCCATGTGTTTGTGAGCCTTTTTGCTTTCTTTGTACAATTTATTTCTAGTTTTATACCTTTGTGGTCTGAGAAATTGGTTGGTAGAATTTCAGTCTTTTTGAATTTACTGAGGCTCTTTTTGTGGCCTAGTATGTGGTCTATTTTTGAGAATGTTCCATGTGCACTTGAGAAGAATGTGTATCCTGTTGCTTTTGGGTGTAGAGCTCTATAGATGTCTATTACGTCCATCTCGACTAGTGCTTTTCAGTGCCTCTGTGTCCTTACTTATTTTCTGTCTGGTGGATCGATCTGTCCTTTGGAGTGAGTGGTGTGTTGAAGTCTCCTAAAGTGAGTGCATTGCATTCTATTTCCTCCTTTAATTCTGTTAGTATTTATTTCACATATGTTAGTCTCCTGTATTGAATGCATATATATTTATAATGGTTATATCCTCTTGTTGGATTGACCCCTTTATCATTATGTAGTGTCCTTCTTTCTCTCTTGTGACTTTCTTTGTTTGGAAGTCTATTTTGTCTGATACTAGTATTGCAACACCTGCTTTTTTCTCCTTGTTGTTTGCATGAAATATCTTTTCCCATCCCTTGACTGTGCATGTCTGTGCATGTCTTTGGGTTTAAGGTGAGTCTCTTGTTAACAGCATATAGTTGGGTCTTGCTTTTTTATCCGTTCTATTACTCTGTGTCTTTTGATTGGTTCATTCAGTCCATTTACATTTAGGGTGATTATTGAAAGATATGTACTTATTGCCATTGCAGGCTTTAGATTCGTGGTTACCAAAGGTTCAATGTTAGCTTCTTTACTATCTTACTGTCTAACTTAACTTGCTTATTGAGCTATTATAAACACTGTCTGGTGATTCTTTGTTTCTCTCCCTTCTTATTCCTCCTCCTCCATTCTTTATATGTTGGTTGTTTTATTCTGTGCTCTTCTGTGTTTCATTTGACTGCTTTTGTGGGTAGTTGATTTTATTTTTTTGCCTTAGTATTTGATTGTTCTGCTTTCTTTGCTGTGATTTTATTTTTTCTGGTGACATCTATTTGGGCTTAAGAGTGCTTCCTTCTTGAGCAGTCCCTCTAAAAAACCCCGTAGAGGTGGTTTGTGGGAGGCAAATTCCCTCAACTTTTGCTTCTCTGGGAATTGTTTAATCCCTCCTTCATATTTAAATGATAATTGTGCTGGATACAGTATTCTTGGTTCAAGGCCCTTCTGTTTCACCACACCAAACATGTCATGCCATTCTCTTCTGGTCTGCATTGTCTCCGCTGAGAAGTCCGATGACAGCCTGATGGGTTTTCCTTTGTAGGTGACCTTTTTTCTCTCTCGCTACCCCTAATACTCTGTCTTTGTCCTTGATCCTTGCCTCTTTAATTATTATGTGTCTTGATGTTGTCCTCCCTGGGTCCCCTGTGCTGGGATTTCCGTGTGCCTCTGTGGCTTGAGCGACCATTTTCTCCCCCAGTTTGGAGAAGTTTTCAGCAATTATTTTTTCAAATACACTTTCTATCCCTTCTTCTCTCTCTTCTTCTTCTGGTACCCTTATAATGCGAATACTGCTCTGCCTGGATTGGTCACACAGTTCTGTCAACATTCTTTCATTCCTGGAGATCCCTTTATCTCTCTCTGTGTCAGCTTCTCTGCATTCCTTTTCTCTGATTTTTATTCCATTAATGGCCTCTTCCACCTCATCCATTCTGCTTTTAAGTCCTTCCAGAGATTGTTTTATTTTGGTATTCTCCCTCCTTAGCTCTTGCATATTTCTCTCCAAGTCCAGCAGCATGGTTATGACCTTTATTTTTAATTCTTTTTCAGGAAGATTGAGTGGGTGTATCTCCCCAGGTTCCCTCTCAGGAGAGGATTTCTGTGTGATTTCAGTCTGGATCAAATTCTTCTGCCTTTTCATGTGATAGAGGTAGTCATGGGCAGTTGGCGTGTGTGTCAGCTGGGAGGACAAATTCCCTTCCTGCTTGCTCCTTGCCTTCCTCTCCTGGGAGAACGGCAACTCCTAGCAGCTTGTGCTGGGCAGCTGCATGCAGACAGGGTCTCTGATTCCTGCCCTGGCTGCTGTGGAGGAAACTCTGTGCGGCTGCTGTGGGTGTGGCCAGCCTCAGGCTGCTGCTATGCTATGGCGGGGTTGCACCAGAGGGGGAATGGGTAGGAGGCTGTTTATCGCCGTGAAGTGTCTCAGAGCTGCGCTGCTGCCCAGGGTGTTAGGGCACCTGGAGTTCCCCAGGATTCCCAGCTGCTGGGCTGAGTGCACCGGGACGCTTCCATCCAGCTGTGAGCCTCCTGTCCCTTTAAGACTTTCAAAAATCACTCGGTTGTCTTTTGTCCCAGGGGTGCTGGCTGTGGGGACCTGCTTGCAGGTTTTGCTTTTCCGTTTTCCTATTATCCAGCACACCACGCACTGTGTGTCTGTGCTCCCGGTGTGAATGACTAGGGCTGGGTATTTAGCAGTGCTGGGTTCCCTATCCCTCCCCTCTCTGACTCCTCTCCTCCTGCTGGGGAGCTGGGGTAGGGGTGGCGCTTGGGTCCCACCAGGCCGCAGCTTGTATCTTACCCCCTTCATGAGGCACTGGGTTCTTGCAGGTGTAGATGTAGCCTGGCTGTTGTCCTGAATCTTCTGGTCTCTCTTTTAAGAATAGTTGTATTTGTTGTATTTTCAAAAATATATATGGTTTTTGGAGATTTCCACTGCCCTACTCATGCTGCCATCTTGACTCCGCCCTTAAATTGTTTTAAATTTTCAGACTTATATCTGCATCCCAAATCTGAGTTCAACATGTATACATACATTCAGCTGCTTAATTGATATCTTCACTAGGATGCCTATCATCATCAAAGAGAACTCTAGATTTCCAACTCTCTGCCATAATTCCCTCAAAGGCTTTTCCTATATTCCCCATCTCAGTAAGTAGCTCCTCCATTTACACAGTTATTAAAGCCAGACACCTGGCAGTCATTCTTGATGCCTCTCTTCCCATATTTTCCACATCAACATGACCTGTCTGTTTAATCAACAAACACCTTGCTGGTTCAACCCATCATTTTGCCTAGAACTGTTATGGAAAATACTGAAAAAACCTGGACTGGATAACTGACAGAAAAACCAAGCGGCATTTGGAGGTCTTGGAGTGTTGAGGCTTTATTTCACACTGGTGGGCTCAGAGGGGAGTACTCTCCCAAAAAGTCTGAGCCCCAAACAAAGGCAAAGGGAGCAATGTATATCTTTCTGCTTCCTTAATGTTACAGAGCATTCCTATGTGCACAGCAAGTGAGCAGGCAAGGTGGGGGAGGGAGTTTAGGGAATGAACCTTGGGAACCGGTGCTCCGCAGAGCGGGGAAACCAAGGGAGTAGCTTTTTTGTTGTGTTGAGGAGGGGGGCGAGGTGGAGAGGAGCCACCTCATAAATTACTGTCCTTGTAGCGTTGTTTGTTTTGAGGAGGGGGGCAAGACAGAGTAGGGTCAACGGCTAGGTTGCTGTCCTTGTATATCTTCCCTATCATTCCCCCCTTTGATGCCCCTTCAAACACTTCATTTTCAGGGGACATCATCCTAATTTATGACAGGCTGTTAGCCTTGCAGAGCCAGTATATGGGTGGTGGCTCAATTTGTAACAGTGTTTTCTATGAACTTTATAAGGGCATTTAGTACACAGGGGCCAATAGTGACGAGGAGGAGGATGGAGATGAGGGGCCCAGCCAGTGGAAGTAACCCTATAAGAACAATGCTACAGTCTACTGACTATTTTCACTTTCACTGTGGCCCCTTGCAGTCCATTCTCCAAAAGTATTCAGGGTCTCATTCCCCTTCAGTGATTTCACATTGCATTTAGAATGCAAATTTCTTACCATGGCCTGTAAGAATCAAGCTCATCAGATTCCTCCCTGTCTCTCTATCCCCAAAGTTCTGGGAATACCGCAGTGAACAGAATAGGCAAGTTCTGTTCTCAAGGATTTTTTTGTGTGTGTATGGGATACAATAAACAAATATAAATAAATAAATAAATAAAACTTTTTGAGAGTAAGGAGTACCATGAAGACAATTAAACTGAGGATTGTGTTAGAAAGCAACTGATAATTGTGGTGGCTTATAGCCTGAGTGATCAAGGGTGGCCTCTCTCAAGGGACATTTGAATGATAAAAAGAAATTTGTAGAACTTTCTAAGCAAAGGTTTATTTCTGAAAGGAAAGGAGCGCCACACAGCAGCAATTCACCAGAGAATTCCGCTTTATTAGGGAAAGGTGCTGGGTTATATAGGAAGGGGCATGGGGTGATTGTGGTGTTACTTCTACGGGGCTGGTGGCTATTGGCTAGGTGCTGGGATTGGGAGGGGAGCGAGGGGTGATTGGGCTTCAGGTGGCACTGGCGGGAACCGAGGACCCGGAAGAGAAGCAGGAGGTTCGCCATCTTATGGGTGGGGGTCCTTCATTCCCCCCTTTCTCCTCTATGGGGTTGTGGACGTTGCTTTCTCTCTGACTGCTTCCTGCTGAACGGGGGCGGAGAAGAGAGTGAGGGCTTGAGGACCGGGAGGAAAGGGTTGATAGGACTCCCCACAGTAAGGACGAGTAGATGTGGACTTCTTCAGGTTGGAAATCAGTGAAGGTTCCTTGTAACTATAGGTCAAGGACTTGTTGATTCCAATGGTGCCAAGAGGATACGGGTGCCAGGAGCCAGGTGTCTGCGGCCATTGTTTCCAGGAACAGTTTCCAGCGGAGAAAGGGGTCCATCTCAGCGTGTGGTGAGGAGGTTACATGAGGGTGAGGGATCTTCTGTGGCTAAAAGCTGGTAGTTCCTGAGTAAAAGCTGGTTGAAAGTTTGATTAGAGATTTTACCGCCTTGGGATTTGACAAACTTTGCTATACAAGGTAAGAAGAGACAGGCGAGAAGAATGATTATTATAGGGCCTGCAATGGGCTAAAGCCAGGTAAGGAAGGGGTTTGTTAGTATTGAAGAGAATGGGTTGGAGGAGTAATACTGTGGGTACCGGGAGTTACCCATGTAGTGAATGATGCAAGACTTGTAGGAACATTCTTCGTAGGTGTCTGGTCATCACCTGCAACAGGCTTGTTTTTGGTCATAGAGGAAGCAGAGGTAGGGAGAATAAAGGTAGCTGCTAGTGAACACTTCGGTGGAGGGAGGAAAGTGGAGGTATGAAGGCTCGGAGCAGCCTTTCAGAGGGCAGTCTGATGTGGCAATGAGGGCAGTAATTTTTGTTTGACGCTGTGTGTAAGTCTGTCTGACTTTGAATCGCCATACAAAGGAGGCTGGGGTGGCGGGGAAGACAATAGGAATGAGGAAAAAAAGCGAGAGAGAGCGAGGGAGCAGTAAAGGAGGAAAAAGTCATGATTCGGGTATGGATGGCAAAGGGGGTGAACGGGATTTTGGAGGAAAGAGGACAGTAAGGTCAGGAGTCTGGAGGGAGGGAGAGTCTGTAAACTTTTGTAGGTTAAGAGATCCTTTAGGTGATGTGGGGACAGAATGGTAAGGGGCACCCCGAATGTCAGTTTATGAGCTTCTTTCTGCAAGAGCTGTCCAGCGGCTAATGCCCGTAGGCAGGGGGCCCATCCCCGAACTGTGGGGTCTAATTGCTTGGAAAGATAAGCTACTGGGGCAAAGGACGGGCCATAATGTTGGCCTAGGACTCCTAGAGTTTGAGTGGACCTCTCATGAATGTATAATGAGAAGGGCTTCGACAAATCAGGAAGATGGAGAGCTGGGGCTTCCACAAGGGCTTGACGGAGCTTAATGAAGGAGTGTCGGGGTGAGGAGGATAATGGTTCTTCAGGGGGGCCCTTGCTGAGGTCGTATAGGGGTCTTGCCAACAGGGAGAAGTTAGGGATCCACGCTCTAAAATACCCAGCCAGGCCTAGAAAGGAAAGGATTTCTGTCTTGGTTTTGGGAACGGGCAGGTCAGAGAGGAGTCGTTTTCTGTCCAAGGTAATGGACTTTCTTTGTTGAGATAGAAGGAATCCGAGGTAAGTGACAGAAGGGGAAGAGATTTGAGCCTTGACGGGGGATACCCGGTAACCTCTGGAAGCTAGAAGGTTAAGTAGGGAGGCAGTGTCAAGTTGAGACTGTTCCCACGAGGGACTGCAGAGTAGAAGATCGTCCACGTATTGTAATAAGATGGACTCGGAGTGATCATGATGAAACTGTTTTGAGGTCCTTAGCTAGGACCTGTCCAAAAATATGGGGACTATCTCGGAAACCTTGTGGCAAAACTGTCCAAGTGAGTTGTTCAGAATGTCTTGTGTATGGGTCTGTCCAGGTAAAGGCGAAAAAATCTTGGGAGGAGGGGTCCAGAGGGATAGAAAAAAATGCGTCCTTGAGATCTAGAACTGAGAAGTGGGAGGCCGAGGCAGGGATCTGCGATAAAAGGGTGTATGGATTTGGGACTAAGGGATGGATAGGGATGATGGCCATGTTGATGAGGTGAAGGTCTTGGACAAGGCGGAAAGATCCATTGGTTTTTTTAACAGCTAATATGGGGGTATTAAACGGGGAGTGAGTGGGTCTGACAGATATACTGAGAGGGGTCACATAATTTGATAGAGGCAGGAGGACATAGAGCCATGGAGGGGCTTGTAATGTCCCAAACTTTGGGATTTACAGGGTGTATGAGGGCAGAACTGGAACTTTCACTGGGTAGAGGGGGGTCGTCGGCTACGAGGGCCATCAGAAAGGGAGTACTGGGGGCTGTGGGAGTGGATATAGTTGTGGAAACATGGAGGAGAGAAAGGATGTCTCGTCCTAGTAAGGGGATGGGACACTGGGGCATAACCAGGAAGGAGTGGGAGAAAGGTATGGGATTGTCTTGGATTGTGCATAAAAGCGGGGGGGTTAATGGGAAAATCTGTTTACCTCCTACCCCGACTATAGGAGTAATGGCAGGCGTGGTAGGGCCCCGGTATTCCCGCAAGACTGAGAAGGTGGCTCCTGTATCTAGGAGGAAGGAGATGGGGCGACCGTCTACTATTAAAGTAACCCTGGGCTCCTGTTTGGTGATGGAAATGGTCGGGTGAGAAGCCCCCGGGCCCCATCCATCTTCTTCTGCCAGCCCCACTACAGAGGGCTTAGGATGGGGGTTGTTCGTCCAGCCTCCCCTTCGGGTGGCTGGGCAATCAGACCCCCAGTGGCCCTTTTTGTGGCATCTGGGGCATGGGGTGGTAGCCCTTGACTAATGTCCTTCTTGTCCGCACTTGAAACAAGCTCATGTGGGGGGCTTGTTTGTAGAGGAGTGCCCAGGTTGTGGTTTTATCAGCTGGGCCAACATTTGGAAATTGGCCTGATCAGCCTTTTGTTTACGGCGTTCTTTCTCCTCCTCCCGGTTATGGAAGACTTTAAAGGCCACTGTTAGGATCTCAGTCTGTGGGGTAGCGGGGCCCTGTTCTAACTTTTTGAGTTTAGCTTTAATGTCGGGGTAGCTTTGAGCTAGGAAGTATGTCATAAGGACATGTCTCCCATCAGGCGTTTCTGGGTCCAGGCTGGTATACTGTAATAGGGCTTGAGTGAGGCTGTCTAAGAACTCGGAGGGAGCTTTTGAAAATTGACTACTTTACTAGCTGCCTTTTTCAGACCTGCTATTAAGCAGGAGGCAAAAATATCTCGAGAGCGGAGACCCACGGCGGTGTTATAATCCCAGTGTGGGTCTTGTTCGGGGACAGCGGTGGGGCCAGGGGGATAGGTGGGGTCAGTCCTGTGGGTTTCAGTAGCGTGCGTTTGGGTGAAGTCCCAAACTCGTCTGCGCTCTTCAGGAAGGAGGGTATTGGCCAGGAGCATGAAAATGTCATGATGTGTGAGGCTGTATGACTGGAGGGTCCATTGAAACTCCTTGATATATGTCGTGGGATCAGTGGAAAAGGAACCTAGGCGTTTCTCAAGTTGGGCTAAATCTCCTAAGGAGAAAGGGACGTGAACGTGCACGATGCCTTCGGATCCTGCTACTTCTCGAAGGGGGGCAATAATTTTGGGAGGCCCTCGGGACCGAGTCTGAGGAGGACTGAAGGGTTCTGGCTCAGTCTGTTGGGGAGAAACAGGTGATGGGGGCAAAGACGCGATAATTTTGGGAGGCTTTTGGGACCGAGTCTGAGGGGGACTGAAGGGTTCAGGCTCAGTCTGTGGGGGAGAAACAGGTGATGGGGGCAAAGACAGAGGAGGCTCCTGGAAATTAGTTGGACGGGGGCTGAAAGGCTCAGGCTTGAACTGCAAGGGGGGTGAGGTGGGGGAGGAGATGGTGGTGGAGGTAGGGGGAAGGGCTGTTGTAGGAGAGGAGGGGGAGGCGGCGGCCACGGTGGAAGAGGGCGGAGGGGTTGTAGGTGGGGGAAGGGAGTGAAAGGGAGGCTTTTGCGGGGGAGACGGCTTGCAGGCTAGGAGAACTTGGGGGGAGGCGGGGGGAGGAGGCGGAAAGCTTCAGTATAGGGAATCTCCTTCCAGTTTTTCAGGCGCTGGCAGTAGTTAAAGAGATCGCGAGTGATGTTAGGATCAAGAGATCCCCCTGCGGGCCATTGGTTGTTATTGTCTAGGGGGTATGTCGGCCAATCTTGGGAGCAGTATTTGCGGAGAAGTTTTGGTTTTATATCAGGCTTCAGGGAGAGGGTGCCTAGACACTTGAGCAGGCATTCAAGAGGTGAACTTTCAGCGAGGGATGAGGAGGCTCCCATGGCTAAAGAACAGAGAAGGAGACAAACAGGGGAAGATGAACGGAGATCCTCGGACTGGGAGCAGACCGCAAGGAGACCAAGGGCGTCCCCGATGATCCTTGGTGGTCTGCGGAAACTCGTATACGAGTCGGTTTCTTAGGAAGTGTGGGTTGTCACCCAGACTTCTCTAAGAAGGCAGAGTGCCGGAGTCCGAGGTACCTAGTACTAGGAGTTTTCGGTGAAAGGAATTTTCAGCGGAAGGAACAGAAGGAGGAGGGGGGGAAGGGAGCGTTCTCATCCGCAAAGGAGTCACCTCGTTTATGGCTGTCGGAGGAGGGGCCTGAGGGTCCGCCGCACCCGTGAAGGCCTAAGGTGGGGAGAATTCCCTCCTCGTCCCCGAGCGTCAGGGCCTTGCCGGACGATCATGGTCAATGGCGCTGCGATAGCTCGGGGAAGAGTGGCCCACTCCGGGGGAAAACTGACCCAAAGGCCAAAGAGGAGTGGTGAGTGTGAGGAGCCAGCGCCAGAAAAAGAGGACGAGGGCAAGCTGCTGCTGGTGTCGGGGGAAGACGGGGCCCAGTTGGGGTGTCCCGTCTCCCGGGTTTCGGCACCAATGAAAGGAAAGGAGCGACACACAGCAGCAATTCACCAGAGAATTCCGCTTTATTAGGGGAAGGTGCTGGGTTATATAGGAAGGGGCATGGGGTGATTGTGGTGTTACTTCTACGGGGCTGGTGGCTATTGGCTAGGTGCTGGGATTGGGGGGCGGAGAGAGGTGATTGGGCTTCAGGTGGCGCCAGCGGGAACCGAGGACCTGGGAGAGAAGCCGGAGGTTTGCCATCTTATGGGTGGGGGCCCTTCAATTTCTTTCCTGTTTTTTTTTTGTTGTTGTTCTTTTAATTTTATTTATTTTTCTATTACTAGTGAAGTTCTATATAGTTTAGCATGCTTATTAGCCATAATGAGTTTTGTCTTTCTTAAAACTTTGTAAGCAAGTCTATTAAGTACCCATCTGTTGTATATATTGTGAACACTTTTTCTTAGTTTTCTTCTTTTCAGTTTCCACATGCTTTTAATAAATTAAAATGGACATGTATGTCCACTCATGTAACCATCACCCAAATCAAGATATCAAACATTCTCACTAATTTTTTCCTCTTTCACCTACTTCACCCATTCCTCTTTATGGGTAATAGGGGGTGGGGTGCACACAGAAATGACATGAAAACCCTGAAGAGGCAGTCAGACCTGGAGACTAATATGCCATTTTAATAATGGGAAATAAATCTGTGGGGAAATAAAGACAAAGGAAAAGGGTTTTGAGCTTCTGGGGTAGTAAATTGTAGTAGAGTAAATATATGGGGAAACAAATGGAAGATAAAGTTATTCAGTAAAACTCTTTTGTGCAGGCCCATCTTGGTGCCAACTTTCTGTTTTCTTTGTAGTGATGAAACTTCCCCAGAGGAGGGGATTTATGGAAATCCTCATTTCTCAGAAGTTTCTGCTCTTAGCCAGATAAGAGAAACTCAGAGGAGGCTTCTTTCTGCATCTACTGATTCTCAACAGCCTTAACTCAAAATAATCCATGTACCAAATGGGGTGGTGTATTCGGATCCCCTTCAATGTCATACATTTGGTAGGGTAGGTACCTCCAATTACTCATTTTCATTTTTAATATTCCTAGCTACTCCTGAATGTTTATTCTACCATGTTTATGAATGTTAGAATTATTTTATATAAATAAAAAATCTTATCGGGCTATTTAAAAATGGTTTTTATTAAAGTGTAAGTTATTGGAATTTTAATTGGGAGTACATTATATTGGTAGATAAAGTCTGAACAAATTAATAACTTTATAATATTGCATCTTCCTATCCAATTATTTGTCTTTTTTGTATCTTAGTTCGTTTCATACTTTTCCTGATATAGGTCTGCTACATTCTTGTAAGTTTTTTCCTAAATATGTATTTTAAAACTTCCATTGTGAATATTTTTTCCTTCTACTAGGTATCCTATTGTTTGTAGCTAGAAAACACATTCCTTTTTGTATATTGATTTAGTAATTGGGTATATTGCTAAATTCTTTTGCTAGTAAATTTTAAATCGCTTTTATTAAAATTAAGTCACTATCATTAAAATTTCCCTTTGTACAATCATAATATGAAATAATGATAATTTTGTCTTTTTTCAATTATACTTATTTCATCCCCTTAACAGATATGTGATCACAAGTCCAATTGCATGCCAACTGGGCAAGCTCAAGAGACTGAAGGAAAAAAACTGAGATGGTGTCAAAGAGTAAGAGTTTATTGGAACTTACATACAGGGAGTGCAGGAGTGGCTGGCTGGCTGGGGTTGCACATGCTCCTATGGAGGGAGAGAGAACTGGTTATACAGGTTGAGGAGACAAAGACTGCATACATGCCAAAAGAGGACACATGATTAACAATTGCTCCATGTGTCTGTTAAAAGCAATTGCATTTTTGAGACCAGCATCCCAAGGAACAAAACCTTCAGCCAGAATGGCCTGGACTCCTTTATACCCAGATGTTCCTATAGATGTGGGGGTGAGACAGGGACCTTGGGTGTAGTCCGAGTATGGTGAGGGCCTCCAGGGAAAAGCAGGGCAGAATATTTACAGTCAGAGCAATGTAACAATGGGCAAAGAAGTCCCCATTGAAACTCTGTGTTAAGCATTATGCAAAGTCAAGGTCACACTAATTCTCTAGGGAAAGATACCAGACTAAGAATATAGACATCTTCAGTGAGATCAGTTAAAGGTCAAAAGGCCAGGAGCAACTTGGTCTGGAATGTTTGAGTGTTCTGCAAGGGTATCAGCATAACCCATGACTCTGCTGTCAGAGCAATCAGACTATGACCCAGCCCAGCTTGAGGAACAGGGCAGGTGGTACAAGCCCACACCCCTAAGCCTTTTTTTGATGTTCTTGAAAAATCCTCAACTGCCTATAAAACCCCCTAGACAACGCACCACTACGGACTCTCTTGTCCCCTCCTGGGGTGAGCCGGGAGCTTGGTCCTTTCACTTTTTCTCTAAATAGAAGCCTGTACCTTGCTCTCCTACCTTGACTGTTTGTGAAGCTCATTCTTCGGCTCCACAAACAAGAACCTCGGCATCAATACCACAAACTAAGCAGGTCACCCAAAGAAGAGGGTCATATGAACACATGGTTATTATCAGACAAGAGATTATTATAAGTGAACAGAGAATATTAACTGGAACACTCAGGTTCCTTAGAGGATGTAGGGCTTAGGTGAACCTTGCAGGAATAGTAGCATTTAGATTGGGAAAGAGGAGAGGATGACTGAAATACATCAAATTGAGCTGTCTTACTCCCCACCAATGGAAGTTAACTGATGGAACCAATTAGTGGTCCCTGGAACTCTACATATTACATCATAGAAAAATCTACATACTAGTGACTTGGAACATGTGTTCATAATAAGAGCTAAAATAGTTTTAGTTTCTCTATTATCATCAGAATCAAATACTTAACAGTCTGAAATAAATGTATACTCATTTGTGAAATGTGAGTTACATTATAATTTTCAATAAATCAGCATTGATTTAATGTTTTTGAGAGCCCACAAAATTTTCAGCACTCAAATCCAAAGCAAGAAAGATTAAAAAATAAACATGTACCGGAGTAAGACCCCAATCCATCATCATTCTGGTTACCATGTGAATTAAGGTTGAGTGGGTTTTTTAAGTCTTTTGTTCCTTAATTTCCTTCCCTATCTTACACTGTATTCCCTAGGTATTGTATATATCCTTTTAAGATTTTCCACTGAATTGTAAACTTCTGAAAACCAAGACATTTTGACTATGTTTTTCTTGCCCCTCCCAAATTCTACCGTGTTCTGATGTGCAGTGAGCCACCTGTGCAGAGAAAGGGCCATGTAGTCAATATCCATATCAGTAAGCTGAAATCTTCTGCGACAATAGAACGTATTCCTTTCCTGCTTGAGTTTAAAGAAGGAGTGGAATCTACTCCGGAACTACACAATGGTGTAGCCACTCTTGATTGAAATCAACACTGCTATTGCCTGTAAGAAAAAGTTTATTCAGCGTCTTACTCAAGACCATACAATCTGAGAGCGGCATACCCTGCTGTGCATAAAATTGAAACATTTCCAGAATATCTCGCCTGGCTTTGGTACATCTGCATATCAACAGACGTTCAGAGGTGGAAAGTAGTATGGCTTTAGTGCATTTGCAGCTTTCCTCAGGGTTGAAGAACTTTATCTCCGTATCAATGGGTAATTACCTGGGCAACTGGAGGGCTTCTCGGTAGCTGAGAGGTGAGCAGGGCGTGGTTTTGCTGCTGCTGGAGCAGGAGAGAGAGATGGGCCGGACTGCAGTTTTGTAAGAAATAAATGGATTTTAAACTTTATTTCTCACTTTGACTGATTTCGGTTTTAAGAGATATTTTGCCCTGAGATTTCCATTCCTGGAACTAACAACACATGTGTTCTGACACTCTTCCAAAGCCCCTTTGTTTGGGAACATCTAATAAGACTTTTTCACAACAGGGTGTGGGTACAGATTAGAGATCAAGTTGCTATATTCAGGGCAGTGTCCGAAGAGAAAGCACAATACTGATGCCGGGGTTCTTGTTTTCAGAGTCAAAGAATGAACTTAGCAAACACTCAATGTAGAAGAGCCAGGGAGAGGGTTTTGTTTAGAGATAAAGTGAGAAGACAGAGCTTGTGGAACAAGGGAGCCCGGGGTGGTGCATTGTCTAGGGGATTTATAGGCAGTTGAGGATTTGGGGGAACTTGATGAAGGACTTACGGGTGTGAACTTGTTAAAAGTGGTCTTAGAATGTTCGTCCCTGATGAGACATTAAGTCCCTTTTAGCATGCTAAAGGGATTAGCATAATAAAATATGGGCTATGCTGAGATACTTTCCTTTTATCTGTGGAATATTAACTGATCTCATTGAAGAATGACTCTAGAGCTTAATGTTTATTTGATAGGGGGTTTCCTTGCATGTTGTTACACTGCTGACTGTAATTATCTTGCCTTGCTTTTTCTGGAGGCCCTCACCCTACTCTGACTACACCCATGGTCCCTGTCTCAGTATTATTATTGTGCAGTAGGAAGTGAGGATTAGGATTGCAAATTATTCTCTTAATGGATTCTACCAGGGACACAAAGACTAGACTGATTTAATATTTTGAGCATTCCAGGCTGGTTTTCTCAGGTCACAAGTGAGGGGTGAGTGGTGGTGAGTCTTGTCGCACTGTCAAGAATGGCTGCAGAGCATCTCCACAGCACAGCATGAGCTAACGTGGGTGACTTGGGGCCTCTACAGCGTGCATACCTCTCTTTACTCCCAGCCATAGGGAACCACAAAATTTCTTTTTATTTCATATCCCAAATGGAAATACAGCAAAAGCTGGACAATAGTCTCCAAGTCCCATCCTTCATGTCTCTTGAAAAGAATACACCCAGTATAACTCCATGGGGAAAATATGTTTCCAGCCTGGGGCAAATTACCTTTGAAGCTCAAATTTTTCAAGGGAGAAATAGTGGGAGAAATCCATTTATTGCTTACAAGCAGTAGTCCACTTCTGCTCACCAGCGTCTGTGTGAGCAGGCTACAAAAAAGTGCCTCACCAAACACCTCTGTTCCAGATATACCCTCGCTCCCCCCACCCTTGCAATCACCTGTTGATATGGACTACTTCTCTCCACCCCTTGGAAACAACTATTGATATGCAAATGCACTAAGGCCAGGCTAGACATTACAATTTTGTAATATTTCCAGAATCTCTAGCCTGGCCTTAGTGCATCCACATATCAACAGGAGTTCCTCAGGGTTGGAGAATGGCTTATCTCCATTATCAATGGGTAATTACCTGGGCGACTGGAGGGCCTATTCTGAACCGGAGAGGTTAGGGGGAGTGTTGGTTTGCTTCTGTGGGAGCAGGAGAGAGACGGCCTCAGACCACATTTGTAAGCAATAAACGGGTTTTAAACTTAATTTCTCCCTTTGACTGATTTCAGTTTTAGAGGTATTTTGCCCCGGGATTTCCTCTCCCTGTACTTACACCCACACCCAGGCTTTAGGAAACCAAGGAGTATCTGGGGTCAGATGTGATTGGTTTTGGAGCTCTTCTCACTGCAGTGCACCAAGTGCAAAAGACAAAGCAGGCTCCAGGGAGCAACCCGCCCGCCTGAGCCCTAGGACATCTTCCCTGGGCCGGTCGGGTCACCCCGCGGGAAGCGCCACGGGGCAGCGCCCACCCTGCGCGGCTCGGGTGGAACAGAAGTTCAGCAGCCGCCAGTTGGGCTGCGGGAGAAGCCTGGCACTGTGACTTGGCGGGGAGGAGAGCGCGAGGGGGACGGGGGGTGGGGGGGCGCAGGATACCGACCCGTCGGAGCGCGGGAGCGCGGTGCGGGCAGAGGGCGGCGCGGCTCTGTCTTGGCGCGCACGCGCTTGAGCCTGCGCCCGGTGGGGCGGGCCGGGACGCCACTCCCACGCCCTTGGGTTGGCCAGCGCCCCCTTTTCCTTCCGCTTCCGACACGCACTGTCAGTCGAGCTGGTTATGTGCGGCAATAACATGTCTGCTCCGCTTCCCGCCATCGTGCCCGCCGCCCGCAAGGCCACCGCTGCGGTGAGTGGCGGCGGCCGAGCTCGGAGAGGCCCACTTGGCCCGCTGCCCGCGACTGGCCCTCGCGCGGGGTGGGCGTCGTAGGCCGGTTGGCGACCGGTGGGTGGGGACCGCTCTGCAAGAGGCGTCTACGCGGCCCGGGCTGCTGTATGGGGAGAGAGCTGAGATCGCAACCGTGACCCAGAATCAACCCACACCGCAAAGCCCCGCCCTCGCGTCCCTGTCCTGCAATGCCGAGCTAGTGCGGCTCGCCGGACCCCCCTGGGACCCGGCTGTCTGGCCCCAACGTGGAGGGAAAGGCACCCTAACTCGAGGTGGCCTCGTAGTATATTTCTGCCTTGTTTGTGGATGATGGAAGTATTGAAGTCCGCAAGAAAATGAGTTTATTTTCTTTCCTTGCACTCTTGGCCTCAATTTTACAACTTTAATGTAGTGTCTTAAAAAATCAGAGGTGCTGTTTTTTAAGAAATTTGTGTATGAGAATCTCAAACTAACTTTTTGCCCCCGGAAGCTCCTTTTTGTGATGGAAAAGTTCTACAGTGTCTGAGAGACTTCTATGGTTTGACTTGAAAGAGACAAACTATTTTTCGAAGTATGTGATCATTTACACTTAACATAAGTGTCTAACTGGGAATTCTCTCATTGTTAAGACCCCACGTTAATTTTCCCAAGGAGAAAAGTTAAGTATTTTTGCCGTTTAAGAGAGGTCTCTGGAGGTTAATTAACTGGCTGAAGGTAGTGTTCTGCAATTTTGCTATCCACCTTAACCAAAGCTCCAGTGTGTTAACAATCCTGTGTGGGTTCATTTAGGCATTGCTTATTAATTTTGCCTCTTCTCTTCTAGGTGGTTTTCCTTCATGGATTGGGAGATACAGGGTAGGTACCATTATTAGTAACAGTAATGAAATGGGGTCATCCAACTCTGTTTACATGATCAAAGGTTTAATATTTAACAACTCTGAGAGTGTATTAAAAAAGATTGCAAAGTAATATTTCTTACAGTCCAGTGATAAGATACAATCTTTTCTTTTTTGAAAATTCCCAGAATTTTCCCCTCATCATCTTGAATTTGTCGTTTTTGAACTCCTGTTTCTGGAACATTATTAAACTGCGCACTCCTCCCTGTTGACTTGCTGTGGGTATTGGATATTAGAGATGGGTGGGAGGTTTGTAGTCAGTGTCCAATTGAGAGCTTTCTAGAGGAATTAAAATTTCAGGGCAGGTTGAGGAGAAGAACTAGTTGATTTTCATAAGAGAAATAGCAACGTGGGATAAACAATGCTTTGAATGAGAGCTTAGATGTTCTCTTAGAAGAAAAAATCAGAGGGCAGGGAATGCAACTCAAAGACTTATTGGAGGCTTATCAAAGAAATTTTGTTGTACTAACTTTAGATAAATGATTTATCTTTCAGGCTTTTTCTGTATTAAAAGTTTTTGTTTTTAATTTAAATCTGATTATCTGTTTGAAGTATAGAGAAAAATTACTGTAACAAAATCATTGATCTAAAGTTTCAGACTGGGAGGAAAACTGAAGATAGATAAATTATGATAAAGAGACAAACTATTAAATCTTGTTTACAAGGAGGTGTTGAGCTAGATTATTTCTTAAAAGTGGTTCCTAATATTCTTTATGCCTACTAAGTAGACGTACATGATACATAGATTCCTCATGAAAAAAGGGTTTGGTGGCCATACTTTGTATGCTGTTACGGAAAGTATAGAACTCTTTTTGGCAATCAGGTAGTTTTATGAAAATAACTCTTATTTTACTATTTATTTAACTAAACAGATGTTTAGAGAAGCTTTGTTTTACAACCAAAAGCTGTAAAGCTTTTGCTGAAAACCAGGGAGGAACTTGCTACCCTATAAGTTTCCAAATAAAGAGAATTTCTAGGCCTGAAGAATCAGTCTGAAAGAAAAAGACTTCAGTGTAGGAAGGTTCTCTGTGGACCCCAATTTAGCCAGATTACATAGACTGAAGTTAAGAGTGATGAACATGTGAGATCTAAATATATCAAGAGCATCCATAACATCTTGACTTAAGAAGCAAATTTATATAAAAAATCACAAATCTCCCAGTTCTGAAAATATTTTGTGAGACAGCACTGAAGAAAAGCTGACTCTGGATTAGTGCCATGAATATGTAATGGAACTCAGAACCAACCAATCTGACAAGTGGCAGTTTAATGTTTAAAATACTTTTGGAGAACTGAAGTACATTTGTCAGGTTAACTTTCTGGATAATGGGGATTAAGCAATTGAGTTTGTTACTATAATAATGGGCATGTTTTGTTCCTCTTTTGGTTAAGATTCTTTTTCACAGAACCAACCACGCTGTGCTGTCTGGTACCTTAGCTCTTGCAGTCTGTCCTTACAGATTCCTCATGAAAAAAGGGTTTGGTGGCCAATTAAAATTGGGAGACCCTGTATAATTCCTTATTTGCTCAATTCTAATATGTCATTTTCCCCACAGTTTTATGTTCTGAGATTGGTACTCATCTTAATACATGTGTTTTCTCTTGGTGGTGATTTTTTTTTTCCCCCCTCAGAAGTGTTTTTTACAGTGGTGCCTCTTAGTGACTAGGAAATATAACGTGGTATGTTCTTCTCCTGAGGACTTACAGCATATGCACTAGCATGTTTAAAGTGCTGGAAAGTTCTGCAGTAAAAAAACATCTGACTCCCAAAGTGTTCCTATTCATAACATGTATAATAAATGTGAAATTAGTATTCAAAGAAATACTTTGTAGACCATATTGTATTGCAAGAGATCAGCTTTCCTTTCAAAATAAAAATAGCTTTCGTTAGGATTATGAAAATGTTACATTTGTGTTGTAAAAGAGTTCAAGATGCAGATATGCTTGAGAAGAGAATGAAAATTAGTTGAAATTGTATGACCCAGAGATACATGTTTATGTTTGATGGCATTTAAAAAAAGTTTTAGTTTGAAGTGTTTTCAAATTTATGGGAAGAGTTGTAAGAATAATAGTTTCCTAAATACATTTTACCCAGATGTACTTATCTCTACCAAATGTTACTCTGTTTAGTAATCCCTTTGAAAGTAAATTGCAGATACTGTGATTCCTTATTTCCAAACACCTCAGCATGTGTCTCCTAAGAGCAAGGAGAGTCTCTTATGCAACCACAGAGAAGTTGACAAATTCAGGAAATATAGCACTCATTTTAATATTACCTAAGAAAGAAATCCTGCTATTTGCAACACCATGTATGGACCTAGAGGGTATTATACTAAGTGAAATAAGCCAGGTGGAGAAAGACAAATGCCATATAATTTCACTTAGTTGTGGACTCTAAAAACAGAACAAAACAAAATGAACAAAATAGCAGTTCTAGGACTTTTTCCTTGTGACTTTTTCCTTAAAATCTGAGTAAAGAACTTTGTGGAGAACACAAATGATTGTATTTTTATGCATTTGTCTGTATGGGTCTTGTGTGTACAGGTTGAAATGAGTCCTTCAGACTCTTGATAAGCCTGTGCTTAACAAAAAATACTTAGTTTTTTTCAGTCCGAATTTATTTTTATGCAGCTGAGCATTGCCCTCAGGCTGGTTTATTTGAGTGTGAGAGGACAGGTGCTAAAGGTGTAGGGCCACTGAGGGCAGCTCTCTTGGGTGATGACCATGCACTTTATAACTTTCGTACAGTTAGACATTGTAGAGAGGTCTTTTGGAAATGTGGGCTGAGACTTGAGTTCAGCTAGGAGAGACAGGTAAGCACAGCAACTTAACGATTACCCAATAGACAATAGAAACAGCAACTTTTTGAGTAACAGTTTAGTCAGAGGGGGCAGCAACAGAGAGTTTAGTGCCCAGGATGAGAGATTCCATTCTGGCGAGGGCCAGGATCCATGGCATGCAGGTGTCCATTAGTCAGAGGGTACTCGTCAGATGCGGATGTGGAGAGGATCTGGAGGTCTGGCTGGGCTTTCTACTGATATATTTCTTTGTCTGGAGTATGGGCTCTTCTCACTCTGGAATGATGGACCCACAGAGTGATGCCTGTAACTTTGAGGGCAGTAGGAATAGTTAGAATAACAATGTGGGGCTCAGTCTATTGAGGTTTGAGGGAGTTTCTTTTTCAATTTTTGACTCAGACTGAGTCCCCAGCCTGGAAGGAATATACTGGGGTCCCTAAGGAGATCAGGGCTCTATGGTATATTGCTGCAGATTATTTAGGGTGTCTCTTAAGGCTTGTAGCTGTTACTCTCTTATTTCCTATCTGGCATAGGTTCCCTGGGAGGCTTCCTAGACATGGGGGACGGTGTCTATATACTAATTCAAAAGGGGAAAAGCCTTGAGTCCCAGGTGTGCAGTGAGCATGTAGGAGAGCCAAGAGCAGTAGGTCTGGCCACGGGAGGCCAGTTTCTTGGCAAAATTTAGTTAGGGTGCCTTTGAGGGTGTGATTTATTCGCTCCACTTTCCTTGAACTTTGTGACCTGTATGTACTGTGGAATTTCCAGGTAATGTTGAGAGATTTAGTTCAAATCTGTACTGCATCTGCTACAAAGGCAGGTTAGTATTGCTTTTTGAGGAGGGCTTCTAGTGCAGTTTTCTTAGGTGGGTGAGCTGATGGTATTTGCTGACTAGATGCCTTCCGGTTGCAGTTGGGACAAAGATGTGTCTGTCAGGCAGCAACCATCTTTTTTTGTTGTTGTTAGGGTGGCTACTTCAGCCATGGCCCAGTCTCTCTCTTTTTCAGTATACTTGGGTGGAGGGGCCTCCAATGGGGGCATTAGAGCCATGGTGAGGGAAGGAGCTTTATCTGTTTTTATTGGCCACTTTTTTAGCTGCCTTATCTGCCAGCTGGTTCCCCTGTGTTATAGGGTTGTGGTTTTTTTTTTTTTTTGGTGTTCTTTGCAATGCAGAATTGCTACTTTTTCTGAGAGCCAGACAGCCTTGAGGAGTTATAGTATTGTGCCAGCTGAGAGTTGGAGAGGAATCGGTGTCCCTGTGTGTTTAAGAGGGACACAACAGTATGGGGGACTTTGACATTTACTTTTTTGTCTCAGAGTAAGTTTATCTGCTTTTTTAATGAATAGAACTGTGGCTGCCAGTGTCCTGAGGCAGGGTGGCCATCCTGCCTCAATTGGGCTTAATTTTTTTTTTCTGACAGGTATGCAACCGGCTGCTGCCAGGGCCTAACAGTTTATGTGAGAACTTCAAGGGTCACTTTTTTTTCATGTTTGAAGAGACTGAAGGGCTTTTTTTGTATTTGGCAGGCCTAGGACTGGTGCCTGTTCTGAAGCAGCCTTCATTTCCAGGAAGGTGGCTCTTGCTTCTTCTGTCTAGACAGGGGGTCCTCAGTATTGCCCCCCCAAGGAGGCTGTAGAGGGGTTTTGCCATTGCCGAGAATCTGGGAATCCAGATTTTGCAGAACCCGGTGGTCCCCAGGAACTTTCGTGTGCCTTTTTTCATCTGGAGCTGGGCTAAGGAGATAATGACCTTTTTCTTCTTCAACCTTAGTGCCCTTTTTCCCTGGGTGAGGAGGAAGTGCAAGTACCGGACTTGCTGCTAGCATATTTGTGCCCTTTTTCATCCTGAGTCTGACAGGAGTTGCAGGACAGCTTTTGTGCCTAATGCACAATTTTCCTGGGTGTCACTGCCAAGGAAGAGGTCATCTATATACTGCAGGAGGGCGCAACTCATGGCTTTCTTCGGAAAGCTGACAAGGTCTGAGGCCAGTGCCTCTTCAGAGAGAGTGGATGAGTTCTTGAACCCTTTTGGAAGCCATGTCCATGTTAACTGCGTCTGCCGCCCCATATCTGGTTCAGTCTATTCGAAGGCAAACAAGAGCTGGCTTTGGGGGGCCAGCTGGAGGCAGAAAAAGACATCTTTTAAGTCTAGGCAAGTGAACCATTTGGCAGACTCTGGAATCTGGCTGAGGAGGGTATACAGATTTGGGACCAGTGGGTGTACAGAAACAGTCACTCTGTTAATGGCTCGCAGGTCTTGAACAGGCTGGTGCGTCCACTTGGTTCAAAAATTATTTGGGCTCCGAGCTTTGAGAGTATATTTTGGCTGAAGAGGGTAACAGGGCACTCGGGCAGGTAGAGAAACTTATGTCAGGCTTTGGGGCTTCTAAGTTCACATTGGCGGGCTCGGCAAAAGTGTTGCTGGAACTGCTTATGTTCCAGTGGCTCGGAGAATAGCTGCAGTCTTTTTTTTTTTTTTTTAAATAATTATTTTTTATTGAAGGGTAGTTGACGCACAGTATTACATTACATTAGTTTCAAGTGTACAACACAGTGATACAACATTTATATACATAATTCTAGGTTCCAGCTATCACCCTACCAAGCTGTTACAATATCTTGACTATATTCCTTATGCTATACATTACATCCCGGTTACTTATTTATTTTACCATTGGAAGTCTGTCCTTTTTTTTTTTTTTTTTTTTTGTGAGGGCATCTCTCATATTTATTGATCAAATGGTTGTTAACGACAATAAAATTCTGTATAGGGGAGTCAATGCTCAATGCACAATCATTAATCCACCCCAAGCCTAATTTTCGTCAGTCTCCAATCTTCTGAGGCATAACAAACAAGTTCTTACATAATGAATAAGTTACATATTGAACAGTACAAGGGCAGTCATCACAGAAACTTTCGGTTTTGCTCATGCATTATGAACTATAAACAGTCAGTTCAAATATGAATACTCATTTGGTTTTTATACTTGATTTATATGTGGTAGCTGCAGTCTTTTTATTGAAGGGGGCTACAGGGAAGGAGACCACAGAGTGTTCTGCCCCTGTGTCAACCATAAAAGTCATCTGTTGTTCCCCCACTTTCATTTTGACCATGGACTCATGGGGGCCAAGCGTGAGAGGGCCCAGTCCTTGTCAATCTGAGGCTGTTCCTGCTAGACTAATGAGCCTTTTTCTGTGAGGATCCTCCCAGCAGTGACTGGGCTTCGGGGCTTTGCCTTGGTTGGGGCATTTGTTCTTCCAATGCCCCTTCTCTTCACAGTAAGTACACTGGTCCCCCTGGCTAGGGGCGTCCTAGGCTTCCCCCCCCTTGGCAGCCAGCTTTTCTCTGCCTTTTGGTCATCTCTCTTTCTTTTAGGGCAGCTGCCAGGAAGCTGGCCTTTTTCTTCATTTTTCTTTCAGCCTCTCTGTCAGCCTGAACTTCTCTGTTTAGATATACATTGTTGGCAATTTTAATCAGTTGAGTGATATTTATCCTGGCAAAGCCTTTAAGATTTGGAGCTTTTGTCTGATGTCTGGGGCAGCTTGAGCTACGAGTGAGGTGTTGACCATCTGCTGGCTTCCTGGTGACTCAGGATTGAAGGGCGTGTAGATGTGATAAGCATCACACAGTCTTTCATAATAATCTTCAGGAGACTCTCCTGGTTGTTGAGTGACTGAAGATACTTTGGTCATGTTTATAGGCTTTTTGGACCTGGCTTTGATCCCCTGGAAGAGGGCATCTTGATATCGGAGGATCTGGGGCTGCCCCTCAGGGGTGGTGAAGTCCCACTTGGGGTGCTCCTCAGGGACAGTGATTTCAGCCCATGCATGCCAACCAAGGACCCCGGCTGCCTCCTCTCTTCCATTGTGAACAGGGTGTAGAGAAGTTGTTGGCAGTCTTTCTAGGTTGGCTGATAGGTTTTGAAGAGGGATTCCATTAGATCAACGAAGGCTTGCGGCTTCTCTGAGTACGATGGGGTGTTGTGTTTCCATTTGAGGAGGTCAGTCATGGAAAAGGGTTGGTAGTAAAGCATGGACCGGCCTGGCTGGGTAGTCCCGTCCTCATCACGCCTCTCAGGTTCCCGTGTCTTTCACACTGGCATCTAGAGGTTGCCTGCTCCCTGCCGAGGGCGCAGTCTGGCTGTTGGTCCAGGGGAGAGTGGGTCCACTCGTTCTGGAGTTGGCAGGGAGGCTAATGGCAGCAAGGTGACTGGGAGCTGGTGCTGATGGTCTTGGGGGCACATAAGGCGGGGGCAATATTAGCTCTTCCTCCGGGTTACCAGCAAAAATTTGCGGAGGCTTAGGCTTCTGCTGATTCTTTGCAGGCTTCTTTGTTGAGGCAACTAAGACCCTACCCTGACTCTGCCTGTTGCAAGCGAACCACACCCAAGGGGGAAGAGTCTGGGCAACTCCTAACCAGGAGTTAAAGTATGGGAACTGATTAGGATGACCTGGATCTCTAGGGACAACCCGCCAGACTCAGTGGATTGTTGGGACATCTAGGGTTCCTTCTGGAGGCCACTCTACACTAAAAGTGGGCAATACAGATTCACACAGGGCTTTCAACCTGCCGGGAGTTAATTTTACTCTGTAGTCTTCTGAAAATCCCTTCCTGAAATTCTTGATCATAGTGTCAAGGACTGTGGGTTTACTGTGCTCTGACCCCATGACGTGTCCATGGAAGGTGCCACGACACAGACAAGGGAGGGGTGCCTCCTCTAGAGAGGAGACCAGTCAGATGCCCGTCCGTTAGCGCTCCTCGCAGAGACTTTGGTCAGCCTTGACTAAGGTGCACCCGTATAAGTCCTGGGCCAGGTCAGGCGAAGCTGAATCACCCATATGCCGTGACGGCTGACTGCGAATGCGGCAAAGGGCCCACTCAGATTCCATAGCACAGGCCGTGGAATCACAGATTCAGTGCAGACTGAATGACTTCAGCTGCCCTGCACACTCACTCACACACTCAGATCAGAGTTTAAACATTCACCCTGGGAATGTCTACCTGTGAGACTTCTTAAGAAGTCTCCAGGAGGTGACCAGGCTCCCCTTCCACCCCAATGGCTGGGACTGGCTGGGTCAGGTGCCCCAGGGCATTACCAGATTCAACATCAGAATCAGGTCCTCACCTGCCAAGCCTCCTTGAGTCCAGCGGGAACAGCAGAGGTGGGATGGCTCAGGGCGACCAGGTGGGAGACTGCCCAAAGATCAGGCAGGGCACGCCTTCTCTGTTGCTATCTCCCGTTCCATCACCATGCTGCTGTTGCCCCAAACTGGTGGCAACAATGGGCCAGCGTGGTTGGGTTTCCCAGTCAGGGAACCAAACGCTATGGAAAATATTGTTATGGAAAATACTGGAAAACCTGGACTGGATCACTGATGGAAGAACTAAGCAGCACTCAGAGGTCTTGGAGTGTCGAGGTTTTATTTCACACCGGCAGGCTCAGAGAGAAGTAACCTCCCAAGGTCTGAGCCCCGAGCACAAGCAAGGGGAGCAATTTATATTATTTTGATATGTGGCATTTCGGCATGCGCAGGGTAAAAGAGGAGCCTGGAGGAGGAGAGGAGGGAGCTGGGAGTGCTTTGCCAACTGGAGGAAAAAAGCAGTTTGCTGACCTTGACGGCTGTGTTGAATTCCTTATCACTCTGAGACTGTATAAATTGTACATCAAATTTTCACCCAGCATTTTTAGCATCCATTGATGATTCTTGCTTGAATCAATTATTGTTTGAGGTGATGTTCTAACACTCTCACTCCTTTTATGTTTATTAGTTTGCCCCCTCCATTTATTTAGTATGGACTTACAGATTTATTTAATGGGTTATATCCCGTCATTGTTATGTTTTACATTTTTAAACTTCTTTTAAAATACCTCCAAAATGTATATAAAAGTTACAGAAATAGTATTTAGTGCTTCTTTATGTATTCTGAGTATGCTACTCTTACCAGGCACTTGATTTGTAAATGTCATCTCCCATTTTGTGGGCTATCTTTTCTTGATAGTGTTTGTTAAAGCAGAATAGCTTTTCATCCTGATGAGTTTCAGTTTATCTTTTTTCTTTGGTTGCTTGTGCTTTTGGTGCTACATCTAAGAAATCATCCAATTCAAGATCATGAAGATATACATCTTTTTTCTTCTAAATGTTTTATACATTAAGTTACATTTAGGTTTTTGATCCATTTTGCCTTAATTTTTACATGTGATGTGAGGTAAGGGCCCATCTTTATTCTTTTCATGTGAATGAATTTAATACCACTGAACTGTACACTTAAAATTGTGCACTAATGTTATAATGGCATAACCAGGTACTGACAACCACCATTATACTTCCTATCTTTTCTGATTTTGATTATTCTAAGTACATTATGTAAGTGGAATCATACAGCATTTATCTTTTTGTGACTAGTTTATTTCACTTAGTGTGACATCTTCACTGTCCATCTGT
Source organism: Manis pentadactyla (assembly GCF_030020395.1). Taxonomy (NCBI): domain Eukaryota; kingdom Metazoa; phylum Chordata; class Mammalia; order Pholidota; family Manidae; genus Manis; species Manis pentadactyla. The sequence continues at coordinate 78,096,842 of NC_080021.1, read as the reverse complement.
GTTGTAGTGTATTGCAGAATTTCCTTTTTAAAGGAGGGGAATATTCCATTGTATGTATATACTATATTTTGCTTATTCATTCATCTGTCAGTGGATATTTGGATTGCTTCCACATTTTAGCTCATGTGAATAATGCAACTATGACTGGGGGTGTAGAAATTCTCTTTAAGAACCTGTTTTCAGTTTTGGCTGCGTATATGCCAAGAAGTGAAATTGTTGGATCATATAGTAATTGTATTTTTAATTTTTGAGGACTCACTGTTTTCTTACATTCTCACCAGTATTGCACCATGGTTCTGATTACTCCACATCCTTGTCAACATTTGATGCTGTTTTCTTAATAGTAGCCAACCTAATAGGTCTGATACTGTATCTCATTGTAAGTTTGATTTGCATTTCCCTAATGATTAGTAATGTTGAGCATCTTCTCATGTTTCTTGGTTGTTATTAAATTTTTTTTTTTGTACGAATTCTTTTTTATTAAGGTATTATTGATATACACTCTTATGAAAGTTACACGTGACAAACAATGTGGTTACTACATTCTCCCATATTATCGAGTCCCCCCCATGCCCCATTGCAGTCACTGTCCATCAGTGTAGTAAGATGCCACAGAGTCACTATTTGCCTTCTCTGTGCTACACTGTTTACCCCTTGATCCCTCCCACCCACTGTCCCCCACCCCTCCCCTTTGGTAACAGCTAGTCCCTTCTTGCAGTCTGAGAGTCTGTTGCTGTTTTGTTCCTTCAGTTTTGCTTCATTGTTATACTCCACAAATGAGGGAAATCATTTGGTACTTTGTCTTTTTCTGCCTGACTTATTTCACTGAGCATAATACCCTCTAGCTCCATCCATGTTGTTGCAAATGGTAGGATTTGTTTTCTTCTTATGGCTGAATGATATTTCATAGTGTATCTGTACCACCTCTTCTTTATCCATTCATCTACTGATGGACACTTAGGTTGCTTCCATTTCTTGGCTATTGTAAATAGTGCTGTGATAAACATAGGGGTGCATATGTCTTTTGGTATCTGAGAAGTTGTATTCTTTGGGTAAATTCCTAAGAGTGGAATTTCTGGGTCAAATGGTATTTCTATTTTTAGTTATTTGAGGAACCTCCATATTGCTTTCCACAATGGTTGAACTAGCTGAGGAATTTTTTTTTTTTTTAATTTGTTTAGATAATTATTTTTTATTGAAGGGTAGTTGACGCACAGTATTATATTACATTAGTTTCAAGTGTACAACACAGTGATAAAACATTTATATACATAATTCTAGGTTCCAGCTATCACCCTACCAAGCTGTTACAATATCTTGACTATATTCCTTATGCTATACATTACATCCCGGTTACTTATTTATTTTACCATTGGAAGTCTGTCCTTTTTTTTTTTTTTTGTGAGGGCATCTCTCATATTTATTGATCAAATGGTTGTTAACAACAATAAAATTCTGTGTAGGGGAGTCAATGCTCAATGCACAATCATTAATCCACCCCAAGCCTAATTTTCATCAGTCTCCAGTCTTCTGAGGCATAACAAACAAGTTCTTACATGGAGAACAAATTCTTACATAATGAATAAGTTACATATTGAACAGTACAAGGGCAGTCATCACAGAAACTTTCGGTTTTGCTCATGCATTATGAACTATAAACAGTTCAAATATGAATACTCATTTGGTTTTTATACTTGATTTATATGTGGATGCCACATTTCTCTCTTTATAATTATTATTTTTAATAAAATGCTGAAGTGGTAGGTAGATACAAGATAAAGGTAGAAAACATAGTTTAGTGTTGTAAGAGAGCAAATGTAGATGATCAGGTGTGTGCCTGTAGACTATGTGTTAATCCAAGCTAGACAAGGGCAATAAAACATCCACGTATGCAGAAGATTTCTCTCAGAACGGGGGGGTGAGGTTCTAAGCCTCACGTCTGTTGATCCCCAATTTCTCACCTGATGACCCCTCTGCGACTGTGCCTGTCTTAGGTTGTTCCTCCCTTGAGGAATCTTACCCGTCTCTGGCTAACCAGTCATCTTCCGGGGCCATACAGGGAAATGTAAAGTTGGTAAGTGAGAGAGAAGCCTTATTGTTTGAAATGGTTAGCTTTTTGTTTCTTTGCATATTTTTGCCCTGTAGCTTCTATGCCCAGCATTTGTCTTAAGGTATCTTTACCACTTGGAAGAATTATGATACTCGGTAAATTTGATATGAGGCACGAATTCTATTTAAGGGTTGTAATTAGGAAGGAAGAAGAAAAGCTATAGAAGTAGCAGGCGGCAGAAAACCTGGGAAGATTGATTATTTCTTTGACATATCTTCTTGTAGAGTAACTTCAGCATGTATAGGTTTTAAGCTACTACTTAAATTGCGCACACACATTAACATAATAGGAGTATAGTTACATAACCAAAGCATATCTGTAATTACCAGTCATCTCCAGTGAAACCAAGAAAACCAGTTAGGCACCTTAGGCATTTGTGAAAACTTATCTATGATATGGTGGATATTGTCCAACTGAACTTGAACAGTCTGAGAGAAATCAGACAAATTAAAACAACCCATTCCTGGGGACTGTTCACATCCCTTATGTTCTTTTAACAGTAAACAGTCTGTAGTTGTAAGATTTTGGAGCGCTACAATTTGCACTTCTCCTAATTCTTGGTTGAGTTCCAACAGTATAGATCCAGTCAAATTTGTTTTTTCACTATATGCACAGGCCAGCTTAGATATCTCCTTCATTCCCATGGCAAGTCCAGGAGCTGGTGGGATGAGTGCATCTACAGCTGTAGCAGTGCGTGGATCTTTGTTGGGATTTCTTGATGACCATCTTCTGGCATGAGTCTTCCAGAGAGTGCTGATGTTGGAAGTTCTCTTTCATATCGTATCTTAGTTCATTTTCAGGGTAGCCCAATTAGGCTTTGATTTCTGTATAAACGCAAACAGACCCTTTGCCTACACTTGTATATGCCCTTTATACCCTTGTGTAGAACTCATTGGAGGTTACCACACAGGAACAGTCCTTTTTTTTTTGTTTGTTTGTTTTGTTTTGCTTTGTTTTTGGTATCACTAATCTACACTTACATGACGAATATTATGTTTACTAGGCTCTCCCCTATATCAGGTCTCCCCTATAAACCCCTTTACAGTCACTGTCCATCAGCATAGCAAAATGTTGTAGAATCACTACTTGCCTTCTCTGTGTTGTACAGCCCTCCCTTTTCTCCTACCCCCCCATGCATGCTAATCTTAATACCCCCCTATTTCTCCCCCCCCTTCTCCCTCCCTACCCACCCATCCTCCCCAGTCCCTTTCCCTTTGGTACCTGTTAGTCCATTCTTGAGTTCTGTGATTCTGCTGCTGTTTTGTTCCTTCAGTTTTTCCTTTGTTCTTATACTCCACAGATGAGTGAAATCATTTGGTATTTCTCTTTCTCCACTTGGCTTGTTTCACTGAGCATAATACCCTCCAGCTCCATCCATGTTGCTGCAAATGGTAGGATTTGCCCTTTTCTTATGGCTGAGTAGTATTCCATTGTGTATATGTACCACTTCTTCTTTATCCATTCATCTATCGATGGACATTTAGGTTGCTTCCAATTCTTGGCTATTGTAAATAGTGCTGCGATAAACATAGGGGTGCACTGATCTTTCTCATACTTGATTGCTGCATTCTTAGGGTAAATTCCTAGGAGTGCAATTCCTGGGTCAAATGGTAAGTCTGTTTTGAGCATTTTGATGTACCTCCATACTGCTTTCCACAATGGTTCAACTAACTTACATTCCCACCAGCAGTGTAGGAGGGTTCCCCTTTCTCCACAACCTCGCCAACATTTGTTGTTGTTTGTCTTTTGGATGGCAGCCATCCTTACTGGTGTGAGGTGATACCTCATTGTAGTTTTAATTTGCATTTCTCTGATAATTAGCGATGTGGAGCATCTTTTCATGTGTCTATTGGCCATCTGTATTTCTTTTTTGGAAAACTGTTCAGTTCCTCTGCCCATTTTTTAATTGGGTTATTTGTTTTTTGTTTGTTGAGGCGTGTGAGCTCTTTATATATTCTGGACGTCAAGCTTTTATCAGATGTGTCATTTTCAAATATATTCTCCCATACTGTAGGGATCCTTTTTGTTCTATTGATGGTGTCTTTTGCTGTACAGAAGCTTTTCAGCTTAATATAGTCCCACTTACTCATTTTTGCTGTTGTTTTCCTTGCCCGGGGAGATATGTTCAAGAAGAGGTCACTCATGTTTATGTCTAAGAGGTTTTTGCCTATGTTTTCTTCCAAGAGTTTAATGGTTTCATGACTTACATTCAGTTCTTTGATCCATTTTGAGTTTACTTTTGTATATGGGGTTAGACAATGGTCCAGATTCATTCTCCTACATGTAGCTGTCCAGTTTTGCCAGCACCACCTGTTGAAGAGACTGTCATTTCGCCATTGTATGTCCATGGCTCCTTTATCAAATATTAATTGACCATATATGTCTGGGTTAATGTCTGGATTCTCTAGTCTGTTCCATTGGTCTGTGGCTCTGCTCTTGTGCCAGTACCAAATTGTCTTGATTACTATGGCTTTATAGTAGAGCTTGAAGTTGGGGAGTGAGATGCCCCCTACTTTATTCTTCTTTCTCAGGATTGCTTTGGCTATTTGGGGACTTTGGTGTTTCCATATGAATTTTTGAATTATTTGTTCCAGTTCATTGAAGAATGTTGCTGGTAGTTTCATAGGGATTGCATCAAATCTGTATATTGCTTTGGGCAGGATGGCCATTTTGATGATATTAATTCTTCCTAGCCACGAGCAAGGGATGAGTTTCCACCTGTTAGTGTCCCCTTTAATTTCTCTTAAGAGTGACTTGTAGTTTTCAGAGTATAAGTCTTTCACTTCTTTGGTTAGGTTTATTCCTAGGTATTTTATTTTTTTTGATGCAATTTTGAATGGAGTTGTTTTCCTGATTTCTCTTTCTGTTGGTTCATTGTTAGTGTATAGGAAAGCCACAGATTTCTGTGTGTTGATTTTGTATCCTGCAACTTTGCTGTATTCCGATATCAGTTCTAGTAGTTTTGGGGTGGAGTCTTTAGGGTTTTTTATGTACAGTATCATGTCATCTGCAAATAGTGACAGTTTAACTTCTTCTTTACCAATCTGGATTTCTTGTATTTCTTTGTTTTGTCTGATTGCCGTGGCTAGGACCTCCAGTACTAAGTTGAATAACAGTGGAGAGAGTGGGCATCCCTGTCTAGTTCCCGATCTCAGAGGAAATGCTTTCAGCTTCTCACTGTTCAATATAATGTTGGCTGTGGGTTTATCATAGATGGCCTTTATTATGTTGAGGTACTTGCCCTCTATTCCCATTTTGCTGAGAGTTTTTATCATGAATGGATGTTGAACTTTGTCAAATGCTTTTTCAGCATCTATGGAGATGATCATGTGGTTTTTGTCTTTCTTTTTGTTGATGTGGTGGATGATGTTGATGGACTTTCGAATGTTGTACCATCCTTGCATCCCTGGGATGAATCCCACTTGGTCATGGTGTATGATCCTTTTGATGTATTTTTGAATTCGGTTTGCTAATATTTTGTTGAGTATTTTTGCATCTACGTTCATCAGGGATATTGGTCTGTAGTTTTCTTTTTTGGTGTTATTAAATTTTTTTGAAGAAATATCTGTTGAAGTCCTTTGTCATCTTTGAAACAGAGTGGTTTTTTACTGTTGAGTTTTAGGTTTCTATATGTTCTAGATACTAATCCCTTATCAGATGTTGCAGATATTCTCTCCCATTTTGTGGGTTGTCTTTTTACTCTGTTAATAGTGGCTTTGATGAATGAAATATTTGAATTTTCAAGTCCAGTTTGTCAACTTTTTCTTTTGTTGCCTATGCCTTTGATGTCATATCCAAGAAGCTGTCAAGCATTTGTCTTATGCTTTGTTCTAAGGATTTTATTGTTTGAGGTTTTCTATTTAGGTCCTTGATCTATTTTGAGTCAATTTTTGTACATTGTTCTTAGGGAAAGGTCTAATTCATTTTTTTTGCATGTGGAAATCTAGTTTTCACAGCACCATTTGTTAAAAAAGACTGTCCTTTCCCCATTGAATAGTTTTGGCACCCTTGTCAAAACTCATTTGACCATATCTTCAAGATTTACTTCAGTTTTCCCTTTTCTGATGCATTGGTCTGTATGTTTGTTTTTATGCCAATACCAATCTGTTTTGATTACTATAGCTTTGTAGTAAGTTTTGAAATCAGGAAGTGTGAGTCTTCCAGTTTTATTCTTTTTTTTCCAAGATTGTTTTGGCTATTCAGGATCTTTTGACATTCCGTAAGAATTTTAGGATGGATTTTCTATTGAGATTTTGATAGGGATTGCATTGAACATGTAGAGTGCTATTGGTAGTATTGACATTTTAACAATATTAGGCCTTCCAATCAATAAATATGGGATGTTTTTCCATTTATTTATGTCTTATTTAATTTCAGTTATGTTTTATAGTTTCCATTGTACATGTCTCTCACCTCTACAGTTAATTCCTAATTTTTTAATTCTTTGTGATGCCATTGTAAGTGGAATTGTTTTTTAAATTTCCTTTTCAAATTGTTCATTGTATATAGTAATACAACTGATTTTTGTGTTGACACTGTGTTCTATTTTGTTGAACTCATTTATTGGTTCTAACACTTTGTGGAATCTTCAGAGTATTTCTGAAGTTATATAATCATATAAGATCATATCATCTTGAGCAGAGATAATCTTCTTTCCAATTTAGATGGCTTTTATTTATTTTCCTTGCCTAATTGCTCTGGCTAGAATGTCCAGTACTATGTTAAATAGAAGTGGTAAAAATGTATACCCTTGTTTTATTCCTAATCTTAAAGGAAAAGCATTCAGCCTTTCACCATTGACTATGGTGTTTGCTATGTTTTTTTCATATATGGCTTTTATTATATGGGGTAGTTTCCTTCTTGTCTGTTTTAGTGAGTGTTTATCATGAAAGGGTGTTGACTTGTGCTTTTGGGTTATATTTTTCTTTATTAGTTGAGATTAAAAAGTGGTGTTTTTCCCTTCATTCTGTCAATATAGTATATTGCAGAGATCAGTTTTCTTATGTTGAGCCATCCTTGCATTCTATGAATAAATCCACCTGTTCATGGTATATAATCCTAGTAATATGCTGCTGAATTCTCTTGGCCTGTATTTTGTTGTGGATTTTGCTTCCATGTTAGTAAGACATACTGGTCTATAGTTTTCTTGTAGTTCTTTTCCTGGCTTTGATATCATGGTATTGCTGGTCTCATAGCATGAATTAGAAAATGGTACTACCTCTCAGTTTTTTTGGAAAAGTTTCAGAAGGATTGGTATTGGTTCTTCCTTAGTTGTTTGGTAGAATTCACTAGTGAAGCCAGATCCAGGGCTTTTCTTTTTGGGAAGATTTTGATTACTGATTATACCTCCTTAGTAGATACAGGTCTATTCAGATTTTCTATTTCTTTGTGATTTAGTCTTGGTAGGTTTTGTGTTTATAGGAGTTTGTTCATTTCATATAGGTTATCCAGTTTGCATACCATCATTCATTTTTTAATTGGATTATTTGTTTTTTGGTGTAGAGATATATGAGTTCTTCACATATTTGGGATATTAACTCCTTATTAGATATATCATTTGCAAACATCTTCTCCCATTCAGTAGGTTGCCTTTTCATTTTAATGGTTTCCTTCACTGTACAAAAAACTTTGGTTTGGTGTAGACCCAATTGTTTATTTTTTGCATTTGTTGCCCGTGCTTGAAGAGATAAATCCAAAAAACATATTGCTAAGACTAGTGTCTAAGAGTTTACTGCCTATGTGTTCTTTTAGGAAATTTATGGTTTCAGATCTTGCATTCAAATCTTTAATCCACTTTGAGTTTATTTTGTATACCATGTAAGTGGTCCAATTTCATTCCTTTGCATTGTTTTGCTTGAGATAAGTTTGGAAGGATCTGATAAGGCAGAAATAAGGCTGCACACAATAATATATTACAGGAAGAAATGTTTATTGCAAAGAGTTTAAATAAATAAGCAGATAGATGGAAAATGAAAGTAAGAATAAAAACTTCACCAGACCAAGCAGGCAGCATCTGAATTGCACCAGCTGGGTGGCCCCTGATTACAGCCTCTCTGGAGCCTCAGTGGGATAATGATCCCAGGCAGTGCATCCACAGGTGAGGCTTTGGGGCATTACCCTAGAGTTCCCACTTTATACTCCTGTACAAGCATCTTAAGCCTCATTCATTATGATTTCCTTCATGTGACCTTGTGAAATAATTGACTTCCAATGTTCTGTAAATTATAAAGCCTATGGATATATATGAAAAAATGTATCTCACAGTTTTCAGAGTACGGGTCTTTCACCTCCTTGGTTAAATACCTAGGTACTTTATTCTTTTTGATGCAGTTGTGAATGGGATTGCTTTTTAAATTTCTCTTTCTGCTAGCTCCTTATTAGTATATAGAAATGCAATAGATTTCTGTATATTAATTTTGTATCCTGCAGCATTATTGTTCTCATTTATTAGTTCTAATAATTTATTGGCTATATCTTTAGAATTTTCTATATATAGCATTACATCTGCGAATAGTGACAGTTTTATTCTTCCTTACCAATATGGATGCCTTTATTTTTCATGTCTGTTGTGGCTAGAATTTCCAGTACTATGTTGAATAAGACTAGTGAGAGTGAACACCCTCATCTTGTTCCTGTTAGAGAAAAAGCTTTTAGCTTTTCACCATTGAGTATGTTAATTATACATTTGTCTTGTATGCCTTTATTATGTTGATGTAGCCTCTATGTTCCCTCTATACCCACTTCATTGAGAATTTTTATCATGAATGAATGTGGAATTTTGTCAAGTGCTTTGTCTGCATCTATTCAGATGATCGTATGATTTTTATCATTCTTTTTGTTAATGTGGTTTATTGCATTGATTTTCTTATATTGAGCCATCCTTGTATACCTGGGATAAATCTCACTGATTATGATGATCTGTCCTTTTAATGTATTGTTGAATTCAGTTTCCTAGTATTTTGTTGACAACTTTTGCATACATGTTTATCATATAACTTTTTTTTTTTTGGTACTGTCTTTGGTTTTGGTATCGGTGTAATGCTGACTGCATAGAATGGATTTGGAAGCATTCTTTCCTCTTCAGTTTTTTTGGAATAGTTTAAGAAGGATGGGTATTAACTCTTTAAATATTTGGTAGAATTCACTGATGAAGCCACATGGTTATGGACTTTTTGTTTGTTGGGAAGATTTTTATTACAGATTTAATTTCATTACTAGTAATTGGTCTGTGCAGATTTTCTGTTTCTTGCTGATTCAGTCTTGGATGATTGTACATTTTTAGGAGTTTTTCTGTTTCTTCTAGGTTGTTCATTTTTTGGCATGTAACTTTTCATAGTAGTCTCTTATAATAATACTTTGAATATCTGTGGTGTCTTGTGATTTCTCTTTCATTTCTGATTTTGAGTCCTCTCTCTTTTTCTTGATAACTCTGGCTAGAGGTTTATCAGTTTTATCTTTTCAAAGAACTAGTTCTTAGTTTCATTGTTTTTTTTCTATCTTTTGTCTGTCTCTATTTCAGTTTTCCTTTTTCTGTTATTCCTTCCTTCTACTAATTTTGAGCACTGTTCTTTTTCTAGTTCCTTTAGGTGTAAGGTTATAATGGTGTTTTTATTTGCTAGGTTTTTCTTGTTTCTTGAGATAGACATATCACTATAAACTTACCTCTTAGAGATAGCATTTTTCTGTTCCAAAGATTTTGAAGCTTTGGTTCTGGTTTGCTTTTTTTTGTCTCCGAGTATTTTTTTATTTTGATTTCTCTGTTGACCTGTGGTTGTTTAGTAGCATTTTGTTCAGCTGCCACATTTGTGTTTTTTCTAGTTTTTTTCTTGTAATTGGTTTCTAGTTTCATACTATTGTGGTTGAAAAAGATGCTTGATATGATTTCTAGCTTCTTAAACTTAAGTGAGACTTGTTTTGTACTCTAACATGTGATCTGTCTTGGAGAATGATCTGTGTGCACTTGAAAAGAATGTGCATTTTGCTATTTGGCATGAAATATACTGTATACATCTGTTAAGTCCATCTGGTCTAATGTGTCATACAAAGCCACTGTTTCTCTATTGTCTAGATGATCTATTCATTGATGTAAGTTAAGTTTTAAAATCCCCTACTATTATTTTATTATCAGTTTCTCCATTTGTGTCTGTTAGTATTTGCTTTGTATATTTAGGTGTTGCTATGTTGGGTGTATAGATATTTACAATTGTTATATTTCGGTTGTATTGATCCTTTATCATTTTGTAATACCCTTCTTTGCCATTTCCTACAGTGTTTGTTGTAAAGTCTATTTTGTCTTACATGAGTGTTACTCCAGCTGTCTTTTCAGTTCCATTTGCATGAAATATCTTTTTTCATTCCTTCACTTTAGTCTGTATAGATCTGAAGTAAATTTCTTGTAGGCATCATATAGATGGGTCTTGTTTTTTATCCATTCAATCACCCTGTGTTCTTTTTTTTTTTTTTGAGCATTTAGTCCATTTACATTTAAGTAATTATTGACAAGTAATTACTTATTGCCATTTAGTTAATTGTTAACTGGTTTTTTTTGTTGTCTCGCTTCCTTTTTTCTCTTTGGTTTCTCTGTGGTTTAATAAGTTTTAGTTCTATGCTTGGATTGCTTTCTCTTTTTTTCTATCTATTATAGGTTTTTGCCTTGTGGTTACCATAAGATTCATATATAACACTTTTTGTATTTAGCAATCTATTTTAAGTTGATGGTTGCTTTAGTTGAAATACATTCTAAAACCACTACGTTTTTATTTTCCATCTGCATGTTTTATAAAGTATTTGATGTCATATTTTACATCTTTTTATTTTGTGTATCTCTTAGCTAATTATTATAGATATGGTTGCTATAACTACTTTTTTTCATCTTCATACTAGTTTTACTAACTCACTGATCTACTACCTTTATTATATGTTTACTCTTCAGATTGAATATTCTTGGGTGTAGGTTCTTCCCTTTTATTTTTTATTTTTTATTTATTTATTTATTTTTGTAGATAATTATTTTTTATTGAAGGGTAGTTGATGCACAGTATTACATTACATTAGTTTCAGGTGTACAACACAGTGATAAAACATTTATATACATGACAATTCTAGGTTCCAGCTATCACCCTACCAAGCTGTTACAATATCTTGACTATATTCCTTATGCTATACATTACATCCCAGTTATTTATTTTACCATTGGAAGTCTGTACTTTTTTTTTTTTTTTTTTGTGAGGGCATCTCTCATATTTATTGATCAAATGGTTGTTAACAACAATAAAATTCTGTATAGGGGAGTCAATACTCAATGCACAATCATTAATCCACCCCAAGCCTAATTTTCGTCAGTCTCCAATCTTCTGAGGCATAACAAACAAGTTCTTACTTGGAGAACAAATTCTTACATAATGAATAAGTTACACAGTGAACAGTACAAGTGCAGTCATCACAGTAGGTTCTTCCCTTTTAGCACTTTGTGTTCTGCCACTCACTTGCTTCTGGCCTGTAAAGTTTCTGCTAAAAAAAGAGTGGATAGTCTTACAGGTGTGCCCTTGTACATAACTAATTGCTTTTCTCTTGTTTTTAAGATCCTCTCTTTAATTTTTGGCATTTTAACTGTTATGTATCTTGATGTGGACTTCTTTGGATTTATCTTTTTGGGGGCTTACTGTGTTTCTTGGACCTTGCTTTTCCCAGGTTAGGGAAGTTTTCAGCTATTGTTTCTTTAAAAAGTTTTCTGCCTCTCTCTCTCTGCTTATTCTGGGACCCATATAATACAACCATTATGCTTGATGTTTCAGAGGTCCCTCAACCTATCCTCATTTTCATAAGTCCTTTTTTCTTTTTGTTTTTCAGCTTGGATGATTTCCACTACCCTGTCCTTTAGGTTGCTGTTCTTCTACATCCTCTATTGATTCCCTTTCATGTTTTTTTCATTGAGTTTTTGTATCCCTCTTCTCTGAAGGGTTCTTCTTTATATTTTCTATCTCTTTGTTGAAGTTTTATCACTGAGTTTATCTGCTCTTCTTCCAAGTTTGGTGAGTATCTTTATGACTGTTTATATTTTGACCTCTTTATCAAGTAGATTGCTAATCTTCATTTAGTTAAGTTTTTTTCCCCCCAAGGTTTTGTCTTTTGTTTGTCAAGAATACATTCCTCTGTCTCCTCATTTTGTGTGACTCTGTGTTTTAGTGTATTAGGTAGTTCAGCTGTGTCTCCTGGTCTTGAAGTTAGAGGCCTTCTGTAGAAGGCGTCCTGTGGGGCTCAGAAGCACAATGTCCCAAGTCACCAGTACCAGGCACTCCCGGTGTCTCCTGTGGGCTGCATGTGCCCTCCTGTTGTGACTGTCCTCCAACCCCTGTAGGGGTGATGAGCAGGGCTGGACCCTAGCCTGACTGGTTGCAGCACCTGGCCACAACTGCTTCAGGTGCATTGGCAGGTGGGGTCGCCTGAGAAACTTGGCTATGGTTGCTGTGGACATGCTGGTGGCTGGGGTTATCCCTGGTGTGTTTGGCTGCAAGGGTCTGCTATGACTATTTTGAGTGTACTTGTGGGTGCTGCTGCCCCCCCCCATTCTACAGGGCAGGAGTTGCTTTGGTGGGGCACTAGTCTCACCAAGGCTGCCTGCTAGATGGCAAAGAGGGAGGTGTTTTGGAGGGACACCTGCCAGGGTGGGTGAGTTAGGCAGAGGAAAGGAACTGCCAGTGGCCAGGTGAATGGTGCTAGCAAGGTAGATTGAGAATGTCAGAACTGGAGCCCACCATCATTGGGTCTCTAGGTAGGTAGAAGGAGGGCAAGAAAAATTGTGTCCACCAGCACTTCTATTCCCGGAGAAAATTCCTACAGATCCCTGCCTCTCTGGCACATGCCCTAAAATTTTCTTAAATCCTGTAAATTTATCTTCTAAAATTATCTTAAATCTTAAGTCTATCTAAAATTATCAATAAATCTTCATGTGTGACTTGGGCACTTTTCAGAGTGCTGCTTCTGTGCTGGGTTTTGGAGTGAGTGAGGTGTGTGTGGGCTCTGTATGCACATTTTTGTTTTTCTATAACTCTCCCATTCTCTTGGAATGAAGCCCCACTGATTTTCAAAGCCAGATAGGTGTTGTGGGGGCTCATCCTCCATGTGCAGATCCCCAGAGTTGGAGGGGGGGTGCCCCGTGTGGGGCCTGAATTTCCCAGGGAGGACCTCCATGTCTTGTGATATTCCTCCTGGTTGTAGCCTGCTGCACATGTGTTTTGTTTTTTAACCAGTCCACATCTCTGCCCCTCTAGCCCTTCCCGATGTGGCTTTTTCTTTATATCTTTAGCTGCTGCTGTTCTTCAGGTGTCAGAGAATTATTCTTTATGTGGTTGCAGATTTGGTTTATCTGTGGGAGGAGGTGAGCTCAGGATTTTCCTCCTTTACCATCTTCCACCTTCCTGGTAGACATGTTAATACCATTGTTACTAAATTTTCTGTATATTCTTAACACTTTGGGGGAAGGTGGATTAAAATAGAGAAGTAATTAATGGAAAAGCATGTAACATTCATTTCCAGACTATTTTACACCAAAACAGGTTTAAGTTGCCTTTACTTTATCCTTTTACAGAGGTAATGTGTAAAAAGTATGAGATATAATGTCAAGTGTAAACATGCAAGAGACTGTGTATGATCCAATTTTTGTGAAATCTGTATAAACTGATATGCATGGAAAAAATTGGAAGTGCATCAAAAGATTCTGTCTGGCTAGAAGCATTATAATTTACATTTTTTCAGTTTTCCTCATTTTCTATTTTGAATACATATGTACATAATACACAAGGAAAAATATTAGTTATTTTTAATAGTGTAGTAAATCTGTAGAGATATCAGACAACTGATTATTTTACTCCTGTGGCTATTTTCTTGATATATGTCACTTACATTGTCTATCTTGCCTACTTTGTAAGGCACATGTGAGGTAATAGAGATAAAAAGATACATTTATGTTCTGTAAATTATAAAGCCCTATGGATATATATGAAAGAAAATACAATGTTCTTCAGAAATCATGAGACTGCCTTATCCATAGGTAGAACTTAAATAGTAGCCTTTGGGTTATTTCTAAGTTCATGGTATTTTGACAGCATTGATAGTCTACACTTTAAAGATATTCCAAGAAGTTCACATTTATCCTTAGAAATTTTTAAATGTGCCCTTTTGTTACTAATTTACAGGATTTTGAACAGTATCTAATGGCATTCTTCAAATAATTTCTTTGCCAGGCATGGATGGGCAGAAGCCTTTGCTGGTATCAGAAGTTCACATATCAAATATATCTGTCCACATGCGTAAGTTCTTCATTTTTAGGTTTGTGATTCAGAATCTGGAGAAGAACAATTTTCATAGCTTTATTTTTCCGCAAAAGCATTTAAATATAATTATGTTTATCTTTAAAATATTAGTTTATAAATAAAAATTAGTAAATTTATTAAAAGTAAAGTGATATCTTGGTTATGTTGAATTTTTTTTCTTTTTTGTTGAGAAATTTAAAATAATACTTTCTGGGAGGTCAGTTGAATTTATACCCTGAAAAATTCTTTTGGATCTGTTAAGTTCTAAGGATATCCATGAGGTATCTCTGAAGGGGATTTACATGTCAGGTTTACTGTGTTGAAACACTCCTAAATTTTACCAGTTGGAGGCAATATGATGTTTTTGTGGAAAGAATACAGACTTTGGAGTCAGAGAGATTTGGTTTTGAATTTTGAAATTGTGGATATCAAAAAGAAACTAGTACATTGTGATCAAATTCAGAAAATAAGATTGGTGAGTTGTAGGTCAAAAGGTTGCTGAGAAGCAATAGCCATGAAGAAGACAAATTGGACTAGATACATTAGTACATTAGGTTAGTAGATTAGTAATTCATCCTCAGAAGTAGTAATAGCAGTGAAGTTCACAAATTAGAAAGAGGAAAAGTATCTGAGATTAGCTAAGAAAACATTCTTTCCTCTTCATCCTGAAATAGAAGATTTATCTTACCTCTCTAGGCTACAGCTGAATACTATGGGTAGGGTTGCTGTGTCCCCTATTATTCCCACTCATGCAAGAGACAAAATTCTTGATTATGTTTGAATATCTGCTTTATTGGCCTCCAGATTGAATTTGACTTAAGGCTATTTCCCAACCTAGGGAAGTTCATATTGTCAAAGAAATTTTGATAAGCTTTTGTAATCTCCAAGGTAGATTTGTTTCATGAGTCATTGTAATAATAGGATGTAGTTATAGTATGTTTTCTTTCCTTTTGTACCTACCTGTGTTCAGGTTGTCTGGAAAATTTTTCTTCAAAGACTTGAACTGGGTGTACTACACACTTAGGCAAAACTTATAGTTCCCCTTTTTATTTAGAAGTCTCTTAAACAAATATATACTTAAGAACTAGGCAATAAGCAAAAATGTAATCTGAGCATACAGGAATTGATGCTACAGTATCTCTGCAACAAATTGCTCATGTCCTTAGCCCCTTACCCAGAGTCTCATATTTTATACATTTCCACTTGTGTTTGTTACTGGTTTTCCTTCTCACCTGTGATTAGAAAGTATTAGGTAAGGGTTGAGAAAGGAACATGTTTATTTACTAAGCTTAGTCCTTTGCAGCTACTGCTCTGTCTTTAGACTACTTTGGGAGGGTGTGGAGAACAGAACTGTACAGGTGTGGATGCAGTGAAACAGCTCATATGGTAAAGTTTTGTGTAAGCCTCAAGTTCTGTGTAAGCCATATAGTCTTTGTGAAAGCCTCCGGTAATTATCTTTGATCGTTGGGATTTATCAGGTTTTATGCTTTCTTATATTGTCCTTATTTTGCTGTTTTTTTCTTTCCCATTAGACCAGTTATGCCTGTAACATTTAATATGAGCATGGCTATGCCTTCTTGGTAAGTAAGAATTTACTTATTCAATAAGAACTTTATCTATACTTCAGGTTTTCTTAATGAGGTGCTTTTACGTATAGCGATTTTTTAGCTATTTTTAAGTTGCAAAGTTATATAATTGATTTTAACCTTTAAGTTTTTATATTTTAGATTCAAGGTTAAACTTAAGGACCTGCAATAACAGGTAGAGAAACAGGAGATAATGGGTGAATAGAAGTACTGTAGAAAATATCTCCTACTCCTTGATGAACATTGGTTGATTTTAGTAACCAAACATTTGAATGTCCTCATCTAGCATGTACTCTGATTAAGCCACAGCCTCTTCATCCTTCTGACATCCTGCCTTTCTGGAGAGGTGATAAGTATTTAAGGAAACAATTTCCTCCTCAACCTTTTCAAGATGCTTCTGCATTTCCTGTGTGCCATATAGTCAGGAAGTGGAGTCACTTGTTTGTTCCTCTGAGCAAGTTCCAGACTGATTTTTTCCTGTTGCTTGCAGAATCCTGCCATCAGGTCTTTTAAAAAATAAGGACTTTGACAGGTACCTGATTCATATTTTCCTTTCCATTCTAACTCCTTTCGCCATTTTATCTTTCGGGTGACTACAGGATCCAGTGTAAACTGGCCCACTCACAACTTAAACTGGCTTGTTGCTTCCTTGACTCTCTCTTCCTAGTGATATTTTCTCCACTCAGTGTTAGTCACCCACAGTTGTTCCAGGCCTTGTCATCTGGAACTGTCCCATCTTTGAAGTCACTTAATTTGAACCTGGCCGTTGACCATATGTCTTCATCCTTTGCGTTGGATCACTGTTTCCATCCTTTGCTTGTCCCTAGGCCTCCCAGTCTCCTGTCACCTTGTCCTCTCTACTTGCTCCCACCCACCTCTAACCCACCTTGCACTTGCTGTTTTATCTACTTTAGATTCCTTGGTAACTTCCACAAGTTTCTTCCTATGTTGGCCTTTGTTCTCTCATCTTCCCTCCCTGGCAAAATTTCACCCAGAACCCAAATTTCTACCTAATGTTGCTAGAGACCATATTGAAAGCACATAACCTGATAGGGAAGTAAAAAGGGCCAAGGAAAGGTCCCTTGGTCTCTGGTTTCAGATACCTACAATGCATGATGAAGGAGTTTTACAGAATATGGATAGAGATCCAGATAAATACCTGTGTTCAGCAGGTATGAGGTAGTGCACTCATGAGATCAAGACTGACATGATCAAGTAGCTCTACTCAATAAATGTGGTGGAAGCGGGAACAATAAGCTGCTGCAAACTTCTTAGGAGTGTGGGTTGAAATACTTCCTTGGGTGTAATATTAGACTAAGTAATTTCTTAGATGTTCTTACTCCGAAATATGTGATCCTGTGACTTTTTATCATTAGAATCTATATTTAGTTGGGGTGAAAGGAACTTACAGAATGTGAGATTCATGCATTGAAGTTAATTGTTTGGTTTCTGTAGACATTTTAATTTGTTTCATGTTCTAAAGAATACCTTTGGTTATCCCTTTTTATCCAAACTACCATGAGTTTAGTGAAACATAAAGAGTATATAGTCTTAGACTCAAATGGTTCTTTTAATATTTTGCCTTATTTTCCAGGTTTGATATTACTGGGCTTTCACCAGATTCACGGGAAGATGAACCTGGAATTAAAAAAGCAGCAGAAAATAGTAAGCACAGAAAAGCTTTATAAGGACAAAGGCATTCTTGAATATTTTTAGTTGATTCAGTAGTCTCATTAATGTTGATGAGATAGTACAGTTATCTGAGCTCAGGAGGAGCACTGTTTCCTTCCTTTTCATCAGTCTTTTGCCCTGATGGCCACATGGACTCATTTAACTGTGGTCGATAAAAGTGAGGTAGATGGGAGGAATGGCCTTTATCAAACTCTACTGGACCCATAATTTTGCTTTGATTTAGGCAAACAGAGAAAACAGTAGAAAGACTCATAGGTATGGCCAATTATCTTCACTAAGGAGACTTGAAATGAGGATGAAAATAAAGACAAAATGATATAATGATATCTAGTGAAAATTATATTAATGGTTAATTTTAGTGTGGTAATAATAGCTGCTGCTGACTGAACACTTAACTATTAAACATACTATGTAATTCTTATAAATCATCTCATTTAATACTCCTATTGAATAAGTATTGGCTCTACTTTATGGAATCTCCAAAGTCTGTTCTCTGGTTAGTATTCCTTGCTTCCATATGAACATTACAATTCCATTTATTTTTTTGGGTGAAAGCATAGAGAATTCAGAGATATCTAGTTTTAGAAAATACACAGAAGTGGCCTTCTCTTTTACATCTATGTACTAAAGTATTTACAAATAGAGAACATGATGACTAGGATTGACTTTAGAATAATCTGGGTGGTGATGCAGCTGGCAGTGATGAAACAAGCCTGGCTATGACTTGATGTTTGCAGAAGTGAGATAATGTGTACCTGGGGAGGCATCACATACTGTTTTTAGATTCATTTGAAATTTTAAAAAATAGCTTAAATCAAAACCAAAAAGGTAGGATCTTTAAAAAAATTTTTTTTTCTTCTCAAGAAGAATTTTCAAGATGCATTCAAAACACATTGGATATTTAGGAATATCAAACCAAGAACACTGATTTTTAGGGTCATCAAAAGTAGATCAAAGTTAGAATCCTAGAGCTAGGATTTTGTCAAAAAATAGTAGATGAAAAAATATGTATTGGGTATGAGAGTGAGTTGTCAGATCCTGTGGAAAATAGGGAGGGGCTGAGCCTTGTAGAGGAGACAGGAGAGCCTATGAGTTCCAGAGTGAAAAGTTCTGTCCTCATGACAGAGTTGGCCTGTGACATATTTGCCATTTCTTTCCTGTCCTAGGTAATGTATTATTGGAGAGAATTAGGCTCAGGTCTGAGTGAGGAAAGAGAGGAGTCTCTGTTTGAGGCCTGTGAGAATATGCCGTGAAGAGAAGAAGGTACTCAGGTCTAGGGAGCATGAGCAGAAGGGGATGGAATTAGAACCTGCTGCTCCACAGTGACTGCTGACATTACCTCAGCAATTGGTGTAGCTACAGGGAGTAAAGCTCTGTGAAACTGCGGGGAACAGTCCCAACAGCAACTTGACTGGCTAGCTGCTAGCCTACCCTCCTCACAGCCAGGCATTTCTGCCTCTTCTTTCTCACTGAGGCAGTAGTCTGCCACCCCTAAACAAATCCCTCACGCGTCTCAGCAATTCTCTCATTTCCTAAGCTTCCTTTACTGTTTTCTAGCCCATTCTCCCATGGCCTAGTTGGGGTACCCCCTTGTTTGTTATACTAATGTTAAAAACTAACTTTATATAAAAAGAAATGGTGACCATGGTAACTATACTTATCATGGTGGGCGTTGCATAATGTATGTAACTGTCAAGTCCCTATTTTGTACACCTGAAACCAATATAATATTATGTCAACTCTACTTCAATAAAAAAACTAATAAAAAATAATAGAAAATATTTTTTAATTTGAGTATCTGTGGGTTTTTAGCAGTGTTCTAAAAAGGCAGATTTCTGCTTTTTGATAAAAAGGAAATATAAGAAGCAGCACCTGCAAAATCTGAGTTTTATATTGAAAATACATTCTAATTTTGTATTTTAATAGTCCTTCAAGTTTTTCACTTCTTTCAACTTGTAATATACTTTCTGCTTTTCTGTTATTTTTTCCTATTTAAACTGTATCAATGAGCTTAACTGAAGGTATTAGGGATTTGACTTTCATGTTGTTTTTAGTAAAGGCTTTGATAGATCAAGAGATGAAGAATGGCATTCCTTCTAACAGAATTATTCTGGGAGGATTTTCTCAGGTAAGATAAAATTTGGGTGGTAATATCAGTACCTTCGGATATTATCTAGAACTCTGGTTTCTATCCTTTTTCTATGGAGGAGTTCTTTTTTAGATGTTAGGGAGTCTGATACATTATTTTAATAGTGAATTAAGTTTAAATGGACTAGAAATAATTCACCATTAATTAGTTGAGAGTACTTCATACGTTTTTGCTTTTCTAGTTTTTTTTCTCTTCTGCAAAAGCCTTCAACTTATAGGTTATGTTTTGAAAATCAGTTTAAGCAAATTGGAACCTGGGGTGTATTTTCTTAGAATAACCATAGTACCCATGTAGTTAGATTTCAAAGTTAACTCTAAGTACCCCTTTAAACAAAACTCTAATTTAAACACAGGTGGAAGTCCCTGTACTAGGAGGAGGCTACTGATAGAAACAATGAAGTAGTAAACAAGAGAGTTCTCTCTGGACACAGGCGAATTCTCCTGTGATCCCCATGGTGTGAGATCACTTGGCCATCTCAGCTTTGTAGCTGATAGCCTTTCCAGTTCTTGAGTCTACATGTTACATTTCCAGCCACACAGAGAGACAGCCTGATAGTCACTGAATCCTATTTTCAAAATCCTGAGAGAAAGAATATTATTATTTCAGATGAGAGAGTGTTGGGTCCTCATGTGGCCCAGTGACCCATGGGCATGGTCAGAGTAACATGGTGTTTAGAGGGCTCAAGGGAATGCAGTTCCCAGAATGTGGGGTACTGTGAGCTGAGTAGGCAGATACCCTAAAGGTGTCTGCTACATAGTCCTTATTATCTTGAATTCCTATTTTGGAAAATAATGCCAATTTAAGACAATTTGATTTTATGCCTAAGACTTTTCAGAGGAGAAAATAGTAACTAAATTCTGAATATTACTAAGGCCGTTTTAAGTGCAGCATATAATGATGCTATTAACTATGTCTTGACTGACTGGGTAGTTGCTGTGTAACATTGGTCTTTGGTGTAGAGAATCATGTCCTTTAGGACACGGTGGTGGTTGGGAGTGGTGTATATCTACTAACTTGCCTGATTTAACTTGACATTAGCCATCCAGTTTTTTTTATGGTTATTATTAACAACAGGAAATCTTTTAAGGTGCTGTTAGCAGAGGATGTGTTCCATTGACTTCCCTGCTTCTTTTTCCAGGGAGGAGCTTTATCTTTATACATTGCTCTCACCACACAGCAGAAACTGGCAGGTGTCACTGCTCTCAGTTGCTGGCTTCCACTGCGGGCTTCATTTCCACAGGTAGCCTGATTGACACATGTAACATTCAATGACTGAGCTAAGAGATGGCAGATAAAGTTGGGGAGAGGGTCATGGTTTATTTTCTTAATTAATAAACTTTAATTTTGTGGAGCAGTTTTAGGTTCATAGCGAAACTGAGGGGAAAGTGCAAAAGGTTCCCATATAGCCCTGTCCCCACACATGCACAGCCCCCTCCCACTATCAGTGCCCTGCAGCACAGTGGTACATTTGGTACAGGTGATGAACCTACTTTTTTAAAGTAAAGTTTTTTAGATTTTTGTGATGTATTACTAGGCTTGTCTATACACTGTGTTGTCTTTACAGTGGATTGCATAGAATGATATGTCCTGCTATAAATCTTACATTTCAAGCATTCGATACATTTTTTAAATGATATATGTAAAAATTAGGGTTATTCTTAATACAAAGAATTAATATGAAAGTTCAATATTCTCATTGCTTGACAGCAGAATTTTGTCATACAATATAATGTCTAAATACTCAATAGTATAAGGCTAGTATATAGCACACATGAGAGATGCAGACACGATTTTTATTCTCAAATTCATCTTTAAATCTAGGGTTTTTTCTTGTCACTATATAGTAATTCTTGGTGTTTTGCAGATAACAACTGCTTTTTATTAACTGTCTTATTTAAATCAGTTAAATGAGAACTGAGAAGAACATGATTAACTAAAACATCTCTTACATGAAGACACTGAACATATAAGGAATAAGATACAGTCTGCTTTAAGGAGCTGCTGATTCATTGGGGAAACTGTCTAAGACAGGGTAATTGTATGTCCTATAAAAGTTTAAAGAGATGTGGAGAGTATAGGGCTGTGATGAATTTTATTTCTTTGGCCAAATATAACTTATAATGTAAATATAAAATGTATGTGCATATCTATTTACAGCTTTAAATGCCTCATATGGAGCGCTACACATTTGATTAAATACCAGTTGTTTTTATTTCTTTTGTTTTTTTCAGGGTCTTATTAGTGGTGTTAATAGAGATATTCCTATTCTTCAGTGCCATGGAGATTGTGACCTTTTAGTTCCCCTATCGTATGGTTCTCTTACTGCTGAAAAGCTAAAAACACTGGTAAATCCAGCGAATGTAACCTTCAAAACCTACGAAGGCATGATACACAGATCATGTCCACAGGTAAATGTTTGGAAGCAGTGATTATAGAGATGTGTTTGCAACTTTTCCCATGGGATATTTTTAAGATAAATAACATTTGACTGGTTGGAGGTTTAAAGGGGGTTTAAATGAATTAATTCACATTGACTCATAGGTTAGCAGGACTTAGATCAGAATTTATTAAATTTAATTCAACAAATATTCAATGATTTCATATTAAATGTGATGCATTGTACATAATTCAAAAACAAAAACATTCCCTTTAATTCAATCTAAAATGAATTACAATTAAAAATTTAATAGGGGAGATGTAGATATATCTAAATAACTGTAGAAAGCAGGATGTGATATGTGTTATATTACAGGTTTAAAAAAAGTTCTCTGAAAAGCTGAGAAGAGTAAGATTAATTTTATCTTAGGAGGCACTCAGATCGTGATGAAAGAGCTTGATTTTGAAGAATGGGTAGTTTTTTTGGATAGTAAGTGTGCAGAAAAAGGACTGTAGACAGGAAAAGCAAGCTGTCAGTTGGTCCATAATCTAATGAAAAGCTGGGTGTCATAGAACAGGGAACACAGAGAGGAGAGACTGGGTTGTAGAAAGCATTTATGTTGTGGTAAGGATGGATAGAGGATAGATCCTCTCCAGGCAGCAGAGAGCCATTGACATTTTTTAATTTTTAATGTTTAAATTTTTATTATTTTAGTTAAAAAAAATTTTTTTAGCCATTGACATTTTTCATCAAAGCAAGGTGTGATCTAATTTACGGTCTGGAGACTGGCAGAATCCAGTAGGATTTAGTGACTAATTCTGTAGGGTAGGAAAGTTAGGAGTATCAAAGAGGCCTTAGATTTCTAACCCAGATGACTAAGAGGTTGCTATTCATAAAAGTAGGTACAAGGAACAGTTGGTTTTGGGGTAACAGGAAGGATAATACTGAGTTAAGTAACATATTGAGATAGATGTGCCCCCATAATATCAAAATGGGATGTTGGAAATAACCTGTCTGAAGCTCAAGCCCATTAATGGGGACTTAGAATGATCACTAATATCCATGGGAAAATATGAGAGAAAAAGCTGAGGTATAGTACTTTGGGAGATTTAGGAGGAGTTTGGTGTTGAATGAGTGCAAGAGGAGAGAGTTTCAGAGTTGGAGGAAACAGTACCCCATGATTCAGAGAACTATTAAGGAGAAATAGGCCAGGAAGAAACTATCCAGCAGTAAGCCAACTGTGACCTGGGACGTTTGGGGAGATACAGCCCAACTGCACTGGGCTGTGTGATGTAGGAAATGGGGAACTAGAGGCAACATGTATAAACCTTTTAAAAAAGGTTTTGATAAAGGGAAAAAAATGAAGGCTCTCTTGTAATGGGATGGAAGAAGGAGACCCCTATGGGTGGGTAGGAAGAGGGGTGAGATCTTAGAGGAATCAAAAGTCCTGAAATGGGTAGCATCTGTCTTAAAAGAGAGGAAAAACACTTTTGAATGAAGACCAAAGAGGGTGGGTGAATATAAACAAGGACTGTTGATGGAGGTAGGAGAGTAGTTGAGAGCTCACCTTAGATCCTTTTTATCTTTTCAGTAAAGTAGGAAACCAGGTCACTGGATAAGAATGATAAGGAGGCTTGGGTAGGTTTGGAGGCTTGAAAAGGCCTAGCACAAAAATTGATTCCTAAGCATGGAGGGAGTGCAGTTCAAATTCACATTGTTTTACATCCACTCAGCCTGGCCATATTTTTAGGGGCAGAGAAGCACGTAGTAATGTGATTTATCCAAAAAGACAAGAGGCATAGAATCTAGGGTGTTACTGAGAACACAGTTGAACTGCAATGAAATGTTGAAGCCAGAAGGGAGGACAGGCTGGCAGTCTGAGTATTTTTAAATAAAATCAGGAGAGACTTAGAGGCTGGATGAGTGTTTTTTAAAGTTGATTTTGCATCACAAATACACTAGAGTAGCTTAATAAACACAAAACACAAAGGCCCAAACTCTAAGCTCAGCAATTCTGATTCAGCGCATTGGGGGTTTGGTATCTCAGGTGTCTGTGTTTGTGTGGATGTGTTTTTAAACACAGCTCCATAGATGATTATGCAATTACGTTGAAGGACACTGGACTGAATGGTTAGGAGCAGAAGTGAGAAGAGGTAGAACAGTAGGAGGAAGTGTCACAGGTAACTTTAAGGACTTTGGGGTTTTGTAACACCACTTTCATGCGGTGACTTTTCTGAGTGATCATTTATAAGGTTGAAGGTTCTTTGCAGTACTAATTTGGGAGTCTGAGACAGCCTTGAAATACTATATATGATAGTAGGAAATATGTCTCAGGAAAGTGAAAATGTTCTGAGCCAAGTGCAGGAGTCTTAGGAAAGTCTCTTCTGTAAACATTTGATATATTCATTTTCCTATCTCTCCAGGCCTAGCTTAGGCATATGCTGTCTTTCAATTGGTTGGTGTATGTATGTAAATCCTTATGAAAGGCACAAAATACCTATGTTATGGATTTACATTTCATTCTAAGGAAGAACCATTAAAAGCTAGGCTTTTCCATAGACTTAGTTGACAGTAATTGTGTACTTACTGAGACTTCTCTGTTTAAATACTGTCACTCCCAACCCCCTTTCTCCACTTCTCCCCCAGTGTTTTATTTTGTTCAAGTATAGCAAAATGCAGACCATTTTCATGATACTAAATAATAGATGGGAGCTATCATTTGAATGTACAATAAAAACAGTCATAGGAAATATTCTGAAATTTCTGTTGGAGCCTCCTTTCTCTGTTATGACTTTTTATTTAATTGTAGTAATAAAACGTACTTTCACCTTACCTGTGCACACCATGGATTTAGTGGTATTTCAGTGGGGAGTAATTTCTGATTTGTGTTACTGCTTACTAAACCACTTTATTCCAAACAGGAAATGATGGATATCAAGCAATTCATTGATAAACTTCTACCTCCAATTGATTGACAACACTAAGAAGACTTGTGTAGAAGTACACACCTGCATCATTGTAGTAGAGTATTAACCTTTTCCTGAACATGAAACTTTTAATGTCTGCAGTGTTAAAATGTTTGCAAAACACACCAGTGACACAGACTAAATACTATCCCCTTGTGGGAAAATTATGATCATTATGATCTTTTAAGCGTCTATACATGTATTTGTAAAATATGATCGAGAATATACTAGTGTGAAGAGAGTGAAGCACCTAGATTCTATTCCCCAAATGTAATTCAGCAAAATAATAAAGTATTTGAACCAGATTTTTTATATCATTTGAAAATTATTAGTATGCTAAATAAAAACTTGTTCAGATGTAAATGTGCAGTTATGATTTATACATGCTGTGACTTAGCCTATGGATTTATTCCAGAATGACTTAATTCACCATGCACTATCTGTATTTTTATACATGGATTCGTATATACTTAACGATTATAATACATACTAAGAATGAGGTCTTAATTACATTATACCTAATCAGGGATAAACCTGCTAAGTGTCAACAAAGAGTAATATTGCTATTTTTGATTAATGGTCCTTTCATTTTGGGGATGAGGCCTTTCTTTCCCCAATATTATTTCTATTTAATATCTTTTTGCCTCTCTAGAAAAGAAATTTGTTCATTTTTATCCTTCATAACACACCAAATACTGCCACCTTGCCATGGATATCTGCTGTCACTAAATGCTGTAATTTCACATTCTGAAATACAGATATAATGGTATTTAAAATGTATTTATACTTTTACAAAGAAAGCAGACATGACTGACATTAGACTTCCTACACTAATTATTTCTTCCATTTATTTATTTACTTTTATTGTGATATCATTAATATATAATTACATAAGCAACATTATAGTTACTAGACTCCCCGCATTACCAACTCCCCACCACATACCCCATTACAGTCACTATCCATCAGCATAGTAAGATGCTATAGAATCACTACTAATCTTCTCTGTGTTATACGACCTGCCCCAGGCCCCCTCCACTACACTTTATGCTAACCATAATGACCGTTTTTCCCATTATCCCTCCCTTTCCACCCATCCTACCCAGTGCCTTTCCCTTGGGTAACTGTTAGTCCATTCTTGGGTTCTGTGAGTCTGCTGCTGTTTTGTTCCCTCAGTTTTTGCTTTGTTCTTATACTCCACAGATGAGGGAAATCATTTGATACTTGTCTTTCTCCGCCTAACTTATTTCATTGAGCATAATACCCTCTAGCTCCATCCATGTTGTTGCAAATGGTAGGATTTCTTTTCTTCTTATGGCTGAATAATATTCCATTGTGCATATGTACCACATCTTCTTTATCCATTCATCTACTGATGGACACTTAGGTTGCTTCCATTTCTTGGCTATTGTAAATAGTGCTGCGATAAACATAGGGGTGCACATGTCTTTTTGAATCAGGGATCCTGTATTCTTAGGGTAAATTCCTAGGAGTGGAATTCCTGGGTCAAATGGTATTTCTACTTGTAGTTTTATGAGGAACCTCCATATTGCTTTCCACAATAGTTGAACTAATTTCCATTCCCACCAGCAATGTAGGAGGGTTCCCCTTCTCCACATCCTCACCAGCATTTGTTGTTTGCTTTTGGATGGTGGCCATCCTAACTGGTGTGAGGTGATATCTCATTGTGGTTTTAATTTGCATTTCTCTGATGATTAGCAATGTGGAGCATCTTTTCATGTGCCTGTTGGCCATCTGAATTTCTTCTTTGGAGAAGTCTCTGTTCAGCTCCTCTGCCCATTTGTTAATCGGATTATTTGCTTTTTGGTTGTTGAGGTGTGTGAGCTCTATATATTTGGGATGTCAACCCCTTATTGGATATTCATTTATGAATATGTTCTCCCATACTGTAGGCTGCCTTTCTGTTCTACTGATAGTGACCTTTGCTGTAGAGAAGCTTTTTAGTTTGATATAGTCCCACTTGTTCATTTTTGCTTTTGTTTCCCTTGCCGAGGAGATATGTTCATGAAAAAGTTGCTCATGTTTATATTCAAGAGAGTTTTGCCTATGTTTTCTTCTAAGAGTTTAATGGTTTCATGACTTACATTCAGGTCTTTGATCCATTTTGAGTTTACTTTTATGTATGGGGTTAGACAGTAATCCAGTTTCATTCTCTTACATGTAGCTGTCCAGTTTTGCAAATACCAATTGTTGAAGAGGCTGTCATTTCCCCATTGTATATCCATGGAACTTTACTATGTATTAACTGACCATATAAAGTTGGGTTAATATCTGGACTCTCTAGTCTGTTCCACTGGGCTATGGTTCTTTTCTTGTGCCAGTACCAAATTGTCTTGATTACTGTAGCTTTGTAGTACAGCTTGAAGTTGAGGAGCAAAATTCCCCCTGCTTTACTCCTCCCTATCAGGATTGTTTCGGCTATTCAGGGTCTTCTGTGGTTCCATATGAATTTTAGAACTATTTTTTCCAGTTCATTGAAGAGTGCTGTTCATATTTTGATAGGGATTGCACTGAATCTGTACATTGCTTTAGGCAGGATGGCCATTTTGACAATATTAATTCTTCCTACTCAAGAGCATCATATGAATTTCCATTTATTAGTGGCCTCTTTAATTTCTCTCAAGAGTGTCTTGTAGTTTTCAGGGTATAGGTCTTTCACTTCCTTGGTTAGGTTTATTCCTAGGTATTTTATTCTTTTTGATGCAATTGTGAATGGAATTGTTTTCCTGATTTTTCTTTCTGCTAGTTCATCGTTAGTGTATAGGAATGCAACAGATTTCTGTGTATTAATTTTGTATCCTGCAACTTTGCTGAATTCAGATATTATTTCTAGTACTTTTGGAGTGGATTCTTTAGGGTTTTTTATGTACAATATCATGTCATCTGCAAACAGTGACAGTTTGACTTCTTCTTTACCAATCTGGATGCCTTGTATTTCTTTGTGTTGTCTGATTGCCGTGGCTAGGACCTCCAGTACTATGTTGCATAAAAGCGGGGAGAGTGGGCATCCTTGTCTTGTTCCCAAACTTAGGGGAAAAGCTTTCAGCTTCTCGCTGTTAAGTATGATGTTGGCTGTGGGTTTGTCATATATATCCTTTATTATGTTGAGGTATTTGCCCTCTATACCCATTTTGTTGAGAGTTTTTATCACGAATGGGTGTTGAATTTTGTCGAATCCTTTTTCAGCATCTTGTGGAGATGATCATGTGGTTTTTGTCCTTCTTTTTCTTGATGTGATGGATGATGTTGATGGATTTTCTAATGTACCATCCTTGCATCCCTGAGATGAATCCCACTTGATCATGGTGTATGATCCTCTTGATGTATTTTTGAATTCGGTTTGCTAATATTTTGTTGAGTATTTTTGCACCTGTGTTCATCAGGGATATTGGTCTGTAGTTTTCTTTTTTTGTGTGGTTTCTTTGCCTGGTTTTGGTATTAGAGTGATGCTGGCTTCATAGAATGAGTTTGGAAGTATTCCCTCCTCTTCTATTTTTTGGAAAACTTTAAGGAGAATGGGTATTATGTCTTCTCTAAATGTCTGATAAAATTCAGCAGTGAATCCTGGTCCCGGAGTTTTTTGATTACTGAGTCAATTTCGTTGGTGGTAATTGGTCTGTTTAGATTTTCTGTTTCTTGCTTGGTCAGTCTTGGAAGGTTGTATTTTTCTAGAAAGTTGTCCATTTCTTCTAGGTTATCCAGTTTGTTAGCATATAGATTTTCATAGTATTCTCTAATAATTCTTTGTATTTCTGTGGTGTCTGTCGTGATTTTTCCTTTCTCATTTCTGATTCTGTTTATGTGTGTAGATTCTCTTTTTCTCTTAATAAGTCTGGCTAGGGGTTTATCTATTTGGTTTATTTTCTCAAACCAGCTCTTGGTTTCATTAATTTTTTTCCATTCTTTTATTCTTCTCAATTTTATTTATTTCTTCTCTGATCTTTATTATGTCCCTCCTTCTGCTGATTTTGGGCCTCATTTGTTGTCCTTTCTCCAGTTTCAATAATTGTGAATTTAGATTACTCATTTGGGATTGTTATTCCTTCTTTAGATAGGCCTGGATTACTATATACTTTCCTCTTAGAACTGCCTTTGCTGTGTCCCACAGAAGTTGGGGCGTTGTGCTGCTGTTTTCATTTGTCTCCATATATTACTTGATCTCTGGTCATTGATCCATTGATTATTTAGGAGCATGTTGTTAAACATCCATGTGTTTGTGAGCCTTTTTGTTTTCTTTGTACAATTTATTTCTAGTTTTATACCTTTGTGATCTGAGAAGTTGGTTGGTAGAATTTCAATCTTTTTGAATTTACTGAGGCTCTTTTTGTGGCCTAGTATGTGGTCTATTCTGGAAAGTGTTCCATGTGCAGTTGAGAAGAATGCGTATCCTGCTGTCTTGGGGTGTAGAGTTTTGTAGATGTCTGTTAAGTCCATCTGTTCTAGTGTGTTGTTCAGTGCCTCTGTGTCCTTACTTATTTTCTGTCTGGTTGATTTGTCCTTTGGAGTGAGTGGTGTGTTGAAGTCTTCTAAAATGAATGCATTGCATTCTATTTCCTCCTTTAATTCTGTTAGTATTTGTTTCACATATGTAGGTGTACTGTGTTGGGTGCATAGATATTTATAATGGTTATATCCTCTTGTTGGACTGACCCGTTTAATCATTATGTAATGTCCTTCTTTGTCTCTTGTTACTTTGTTTTGAAGTCTATTTTGTCTGATACAAGTACTGCAACACCTGCTTTTTTCTTCCTATTGTTTGCATGGAAGATCTTTTTCCATTCCTTCACTTTTAGTCTGTGTATTTCTTTGGGTTTGAGGTGAGTCTCTTTAGGCAGCATATAGATGGATCTTGCTTTTTTATCCATTCTATTACTCTGTCTTTTGATTGGTACCTTCAGTCCATTTACAATTAGGGTGATTATCTATAGATGTGTACTTATTGTCATTGCAGGCCTTGGATTAGTGGTTATCAAAGGTTCAAGGGTAGCTTCTTTACTATCTAACCATCTAACTGAACTCACTTATTACACTATTTTAAACACAGTCTGATGATTCTTCATTTGTCTCCCTTCTTTTTCTTCCTCCTCCACTCTTTATATGTTAGGTGGTTTATTCTGTACTCTATGTTTCCCTTGACTGGTTTTGTGGATAGCTGATTTTAGTTTGTATTTAGTTAGTATTTGGTTCGTGTACTTTCTTTGCTGTGCTTTTATTTTCTCTGGTGTCATATGTTTGGCCTTTGGAGTACTCCCATTTAGAGCAGTCCCTTTAAAATACCCTGTAGAGGTGGTTTGTGGGAGGCAAATTCTCTCAACTTTTGCTTATCTGGAAATTGTTTAATCCCTCCTTCAATTTAAAATTATAATCTTACTAGATACAATATTCTTGGTTCAAGGGCCTTCTCTTTCGTTGCATTGAATACATCATGCCATTCCCTTCTGTCCTGTAAGGTTTCTGCTGAGAAGTCTGATAATAGCCTGATGGGTTTTCCTTTGTAGGTGATACTTTTTCTCTCTCTGGCTGCTTTTAATATTGAGTCTTTGTCTTTGATCTTTGCCATTTTAATTATTATATGTCTTAGTGTTGTGCTTCCTGGGTCTCTTGTGTTGGCAGATCTGTGGACTCTATGGCCTGAGAAACTATTTCCTTTCCCAGTTTGGGGAAATTTTCAGCAATTATTTCCTCAACAACACTTCCTATCCTTTTCTCTCTCTCCTTCTTCTGGTATCCCTATAATATGAATAATGTTCCATTTGGATTGGTCTCATGTTTCTCTTAATATTCCTTCATTCCTAGAGATCCTTTTTTCTCCCTCTTCCTCAGCTTCTCTGTATCCGTTCTCTGATTTCTATTCCATTAACTTTCTCCTCCACCTCACCTAATCTGCTTTTAAATCCCTCCATTCTTTGTTTCATTTCAGTTATCTCCCACTTGAATTCATCCCTTAGCTCTTGAATATTTTCTGTAGCTCCATTAGCATAGGTATGACTTATTTTGAATTCTTCTTCAGGGAGATTGGTCATTTCA